>NC_043972.1:53369779-53699779 GCF_902148855.1 Sphaeramia orbicularis
TCTGCACCCAAGGCTCTCCGTTTACCATAATAGACTCTTGTTATAAATAGCACGTGCACAGTAGAGGGGAGTCCCCTCCAATACAAGAGATAGGAGAGCCTCGGGGCACAAAAAATTGCGCCCAAGCACCACCCACATCCCGAAAAGAATCAAGACCTTGACTTCCTACTGAGCTATGACTAAGCCGATAGATATCTCAGTGGTTAACATAACTGACTTTGATGTGGGAGGCGAGGGCTTAACTCCCAGCACGAGTGGTATTTTTGATTTGTTTCAGCCCTTACACTGATTTTCTATTTTTTTAATGCCATTTGATCTACCAACACGACCTTCACCCCTAGTCTAAATGCATTGCCCATACTATCAATGGGAAAGACACTTGTCAGGGACATGCCTGACTTAAAAGCGGAACAATGTAACATTTTACCGTTTTGGTTCGTCTTCGCTGTTTTTACAGTATTTTTCTCTACAGTATAGTATTTCTCTCTACAGTTTCGAAGTATTCACTGTCATAAAACCCACACTTAACCATCCCCCTCCAACCATGTGCATTTGTTTTCAATGAAGCCAGTGATGAGAAGGAAAAAAATGCTGATCAAAGACACTACTGGAGCGGAGCAGAGTGGGAAACTTTAGCCAGACATTGAAGTTTCGGATATTTGTTTTCACTTCATAGAGGTGGTTGTGGAACTGGACCTGCGGCAGGGGTGCACGCTGACAGGAACCCCCTAGCCATCCAGGTGGATGGGTTACATTGACACGCTGGTTGTGGGTGAAGAGACCGCCAGTCTGGGGCTCCGTGTGCAGCTGCTAGCATCGCACTGCTAACATTAGCCACTCAGCTTAAGAGCTAACAGGGTAACAAACATCAGCAGCTCCCACCTGTCACCGTGTCCTGGCCCTGTTAGAGATTAGCATGTCATCCTGGTGCTAACATACATAACAACAATCATCTAGACCAGGGGTCACCAACCCTGGTCCTGGACAGCTACTATCCTGCATGTTTTAGATATATCCCTCTTCCAACACACCTGATTCAAATGATAAGCCTATCATCAAACTCTGCAGACTGACTCGTCAGGTGTGCTGGAAGAGAGAAACATCTAAAACATGCAGGATAGTAGGTCTCGAGGATCAGGGTTGGTGACTCCTGATTTAGACCTTCACCTGGATAAGGGATAAGTAGGCTATCATATAACAGCAGGTAAAATTGAACATCAAGGCTCATTGTTATGCCAGCCGCTATTAAGGCAAAACAAATTAGACATGGGTCATATAAGGAACTACATACGTACATCTCACAAAAAACTTGATTTAACTGACAAAATTCTGTGGCTAGTAGTAAAAATGCACTCCTGAGGCAGACAAAGGGCGATCTCGTAATATAAACAAAACCCACACATACATGGCACAAATAACCGTGATTACTATTGAGGATGCTAACAACTTCACTTGCTAACAAGCACCCAGGCATCATTCATAAAAGGAGTTCATAAACGAGTTAACATCGTTCCAATCAATGGCAATCACAAAGAGCACACAAATACACTGAAATACATACAGCATAGAGAATTTATCTCAGTGAGACTTACAAGTGCAACAGCAACAACACCAAGCCTGCATCAGTTTGCATAGCCTACTTCTTTTTCTTTTAGCTCTAGCCATTCTGCAAAAGCTGGACCAAGGCAGACTCTTGTCTTATTCCTCGTTTGGCCACTCACTCTTTTCTTCTTCCTAGCATCCTCTGACAATGGCCACCTCTTACTTTTCTCTGCCATGGTAAACGCTTGTGAAATGAAGGCATGGCTAGCTTGTGTTTACAGCTAGCCAACGCCACCTGGCTGGGGGCATATTTGTGTTGTAGTGCCGTAAACCGTGCAATTTCTTGTGAGAGACGAGATCTAGGCCCTCAGCATGGTGGCAGAGAAGTTGCAGGTGGCATTTTCGCCCTTGAGACCCTAGTGGGAAGGTGGAGAGCCTCCATTCTCCCCCTAACAAGCCATTTAATCATCACAATTACTTTGAAGCTGTTTAATTACGGACAAAATGTTGCATAGTTCCGCTTTAACAATAGTCATAGAAACATTTCCATGGTTGAAGGATAGACGGGTGAAATTTACATATAAAACACACGACTGAAAACACATACTGTGTATTTTTATTTTTATTTAAATTCATATTTTGAAATAGTGGTGCATGTACTTTGGTTCATCCTGGTGATAAGTGGTTGCAGTGCAGCTGAAAATTTACTTGGACACTGCGCCCCACCAAAAAACAGTTTCATCAGCCGCCACTGTATATGACCCTAACAATAGTACAAACTCAACCAAATGCAATGTTGTGTTCATGCTCTTAATCTGGTCCTCTCACCCGCTGGGTAGCATGGTTTAACATCTCTTGCCAGGCTGAGTCAAACTGCCTGTTGTCCTCCTCCAGCAGTCTCTGCTCAGCCAGAAAGATGGTCTCCTTAGCAGCTTGCAGAACTTCTGTGGCTCGATGGAAGTCCTGGGTGGCCTTCTGAGCTTCTAGCTGAGCCTGGAGTGAAGACAGGCACAGAATGGTTCAAGCTGAGATAGTTGACATTACAAAAATGCTTACTTCACTGTGTCAGTGAAACATGTTACACAAACTCCTCCTCCTACTGCAACATTTTTGTGCTGTCAGAGTAAATAAAAACTATAAAAAGACAGACACCCACTAGAGCAACAACATTAGTGCTACAAATGCACGATGCAAAGATATGTGCAAATACCATATACCATAATTGCTATGGTGCTGTGGTACTGTACCCCAGGGTTGTCAAACATATGGCCCACAGGCCAAACCCAGTCCAATCTAACCTTTCAGTGCAAATATTTATACTGAAGATATTAACAGTCAAGGTTGTTGAACTCATTTTAGTTAAGGGGCCACATACAGCCTAATGTGATCTGAAGTAAATAGCATAATAATAATAATAATAATAATAATAATAATAATAATAGTATAATAACCTATAAATAATGACAAAACCAAATTTCCTTCTTGGTTTAATGTGAAAAAGTAAGATTACAATATGAAAATATTTACATTTAGAAACTATCCTTTCACAATCAAATGTGAATAACATGAACAAATATGAACAACCTGAAACGTGTTAAGAAAAACAAGCACAATTTTAAGAATGCAATGCCTGCTACTAAATGTTTTGTGATTTTGTAGACCACTGCGATCTTTAACTTGTGTTAATAACAAGATGACATAATATTACCAAAACCTTGAGGACCATAAGGAGATATAGTATTCCTGTATTCCTGTTTTTCCTGTCATTAAGTGATGCATGACAGTTTAATTGAGAAAGCAGACTAACCAAGACCGGATTAACCATATGGGCAACTGGGCAATTGCCCAGGGGCCCGCGATGTCTGAAGGGCCCTGGGTAGCTCGGGCATAACGAAAATATCTGGTTATCTTTTGCTTATAAATGAAACTGTCCGCTGTCCGGAGCTATTGCACTGCACAGAAACCCTGCTCCTGCTGTCTGTGACCGTGAGCTGAGACCCTCTCCTCATTGGTCAGTCCAAAAAGCAAATCAGCTGTGACGCAAATCAACGTGCGTGCGCTGAGCGGGATGTGAGACGTCAAGAACTATGCGACATACGTACGCGAATCAAAACGATGTTTACATTGCACTTACTTTAACTCTCTTGTTGAATTCTGAGGTGACAAGTGGATTTCTGTTTAACTCTTTCTTCGCCAATGACGAGATTTTCCGTCACTGCGTGTTTTCACTGTTATGCTATAGTTGGAGGTGTTGCGGATCATGTGAAATACTTTCCTTAGTCCAAAAACAAACAGTTAAGCAGTTTTTTCGGAAAAATGAAGGACCGGGTTAAACGCTTTTGCACTGGAGTCTCCGTATCCCATGGCAACACATCCAGCGGCAGTCACTGAATGAGGAAGTGCAGACTGTGCAGGAACCGCGCGCAGTTTCAAAAGCCTTAAAGATGATTATGGAGACAGAGTCTGACAGTTCAATATGTGATGGAGCTACAGAAGAACCATTTAGAGACAGGAACGGAGAAATAGAAGGTGAGGGAGACGGACACGGAACACGGGAAACACGGAGCGGCTCAGGTCCGACACGGAGATGGGAGGGGGGTGGGGGTGGGGGTGGGGGGGCACGGAGCGACACGGAGAAAATGACAGACAGGAGGAAGAGAAAAGAGACATTTCTAGGGGACATTCAAGGAGAAGACAGACAACCAGACGTGGGACAAGACAAAGGACAGCTAGTGTTCATCTGTTAGAGTGAGTACAGATTCAGACTGAGGACACAGAACAGATTCAGCTGTAGAATGTCAGCAGGGACACAGGTAAGACACTGTTGGATTTAGGTTTTGTATGAAATAAATAAATAAATACATATATTCATCCAAAGATAAATAACTACATGTCCATATAATTATTTACAGATCAAACACAGCAGGTGGTCCAACAGGAGGATGTGGTGCAGCCAAAGAAAGGCCAGAAATCTGCAGTATTTAGTGAATTTGTTTCTTTTTTTCTTGAAAATGAGGAATATTGAAGTGTTTATATCAAAAAGCTAAACTAATATGTTGTTACTTATAACTGATGTATGTCAAAGTGTAAAGTTTAGAAGGAACCTGGTGCTTTAGAAGATGTTTGGTCTAAAGTTTGGTGTGGATTCCACTAACATTTTGCGGAATGATGGAATATCTTAGAGCTGTTTGTTATTATTATTGTTGTTATAATTATTTTATTTTGTGATTTTGAATACAGTGTTACGGTTGGTAAAGAAGAAAGAGTCAAAAATGTAAATAGGAAATCAGTTTTATCTTGAAAATCAATGTCTTTGAAAAAATTCAATTTTCTCAGTTTTTTGCTCTAAATTCATTTTTTTCCTGAAAATGACCAATATTCAAATATTCATATCTCACGAACGAATGAAGATAGAATAAAATCGTTTTTTGTGTTTAAAAGTTGAAGTTCTGTTCTTTCTTTTGATGTATTCAGTGTTCACATACTCCTAACACAACATTTTCAGTGAGCCTCCAAAGATTAGTGAAAATGACCAAAAAGGCTGGCGCTGGCTACCAACTCACTGGAAAATGCTCTGGCGGGGAAAGAGTTAAAATTCATATCTGAGTCTATCAGATTATGTTTGTGTTTTGTCTGTGGGCTTTTTCTGACGATTCAATACATTTGTGTTGGCAAAAAGTGTTCTTAAATATATACTGGATACTTTGGAAATGGTTTCTTATTTATTTTTTGTGAAAATGGAGGACACTTCCCTCTCTTTCTAATGTAGTGGATCAATTTTAGATTATACTGATGCTAATGTGTTTTGTTTTCATATCATCATATGCAAGTGAGTGGCCTTGACAAGAGGCTATAGTGGTGCACTTGTAGTTCTACGAGCATTTACACATTTGTACATCAAAATGCATTTGATGATAGTTAGATATTGAAGTATGGGGTATATTTACATATATTCCTGGAACTTATTCTGTATTTTGCCAGATTATAGGGATCCTGGGGTTGTGATGACAGGGCCCTTGAATTTTGTTGCCCTGGGTACAATGAAGTGTTAATCTGGCCCTGAGACTAACTCATCCAACAACCATGTATTGAGTCAGACCAAGCTGTCTGCAAGACAAAATAACACAAATCAAAGTGTAGAATATAGTATCTAGACCCCAAAAGCAAAGTTCTTTGACTTAAACTTACATAAGATGTTACTGACATGATCCATCTAATCCATGTGACGCCATGTAGCTGATGCAGAAATGGCTCCACTTTTCCAAATTATAATTAGAATATTTAAATCACAGAGGTCTGAAGATGTGCCAAAGATGCCAATGTATTGGTTTATACAGATATGCACTGAATGTTCACACCAGTGGATTTAGTGGTCACCACTAGAGTATTCAGTTACTCTGCTGGTTGGTGCCTTTGACCAAAGTGTTCGAAAGTGACAAGATGGGATGAGAAACTACTTTTAGGGCCAGATCCACTAAGATCCCAATTTGTGTGTACTAATTTGCTTGTACAATCTAGAATTTTGCGTGTGGGGTGGAACCGCGGTTTGCGGGTGATTTACAAAGATTGCTTGTGCAAATTACAACAGGTGCAAAGTCTTGGAGACCACCCTATTTAAATGAGGGTTTTGTGTGTGCTACTGGAGACAATACGCTGGAAAACTGCTCTAGGATACGCCAGCACTAATGGTAATAGTGCGCTGAATGATCCAGATGCAAGGAAATGTAACGTTGGAGGAGTTTGTCATAGAAGACACATTGGGACACCTGTAGGAATTGGTAGCACCAATTTTTGAGGCTTGATCAACCTCCATTGCTGAAGAACTGCTTTAAGTTGTTAACCCATTTCTTGTTTGCCTTTTTGTATAATTCTGAAATGTACATTATTTTTCAGTTTTGTTTAACCTTACCTTTTTTTTTTTTTTTTTTACCTCTGGCAGTTCATTGCTTACTTTTGTACCATTTCAAGCTGTTCATTGGACTTGAACTGCTTTGGGGTGTTCTAAAACGTTTGACCGGTAGTGTATGACGTCAGTTCAATATTTAAATGAGCCATGTGCCAAGGCTACTGGCTAATGACATACATACTGAGGGCCTGGAGGTACCAGTGAAAATAGAAACAAGATCAAATGGAATATTATTTTCTCTTTAAGATGTCACACATAAGTAGTGGCAGATCACAAAAATATACCATATAAAGTGAAAAATATTTCTTAAATGTCAACAGTGGAAAAAGCATGTATTTATAAATACACACACTTCATAAAGACCTAATTACTTTTACAGTGTATGTGGAAATTTGAGGTGAGAAAAATGCAATTTGTTATTTCTAAATGTATATCTTAGACCAGAATGAGGATGCAGTTTTTTCTTCGTTTTCATTAACTACTAGTAGTACAGTGGCTTTATCATAACATACAATTGTATTTATATTTATGTCAACAAGATATAACAGAACATTATTTTTCACAGGGAATTTAGAAGTTTCTGTTATGGTGGTCAATGAGATTATAATGGGAATATTTCCTAAATGACACTAATGCCTGTATTAAACTTTGAGTGTTAATTTATGTATTCTATAGATAGAAGCATTTTTCTCCATACTTAATAAATATATATAATAGTGTGCAATTGCTACTTTACTTGGTGTTCATATCTGTACAGTTAAGTATAGATTTATCTGCTGGTGGCATATATATATTCTTCTGCTCCCCCCCCCATTTTTTCTGGAACCACCACTGCATCTTAAAATCTTATTAAAGCTGTAGTCCTCAGATGTTCCTGACATAATGGCCAGAAGTTTTCATCTGCACATGGACAGTGTTTAACACTTTCAGTGCCATGGGCCGATTAAATCGGCTTTACGAAAACAACCTGTAAAGTGCCACGGGCCGATCAGATCGGCTTTGGAGAACACGCCACATTTGTGTACAAACAAACCATCCACCCCCATTTCTTTCTCACATTTCAATGATGTTCTTTCTGTGTCCCCCTTTTGAGACCAAGCAGACGGGAATTTGAGGTCACGCGACCGAATAATATTTTTATATCTTTTTAATGTTTCTTATTCTCCGGTGTTTCATCAGAGGGAGCCCTCCATGCCGGGGGGCGGCTGTGGACTCCGGGGGCTGTGGCGGCGCCTTCTCTCACTGGGATCCACTCCTTTCTGGTGGGTGGGGGTCCCAGTTGGCCCTCTCCCACTAGTTGGGATGCGGGGCTGTGTTGCTGGTGCCTGGTCGCCGGGGTCGGCGGCTGCCTCCTGGTGCAGATGGCTCCCTGAGACAGCGCCTCCTAAATTGATGTTTTACTTTTACTTGTACATTTTTGTTCGGGTCTACCCGTGCTCAGTCAGTCTTCTTAAGTATGTGTGAGCTTGTGGGTTTGCATGTATATCTGGGTTTGCATGTATATGTGGGTTTGCATGTATATGTGTGTGTGTGCGGGTGAGTGGGTGGGTGTGGGTGGGGGGCGGTACTGATTTTTAAACTGATATGTAAAGCACTTTGTGCTACAGTTTTTAATGTATGAAAAGTGCTATATAAATAAAGATTATTATTATTATTATTATTATTATTATTATTATTATTATTATAAATTATGCAAATTACGATCAATAATGAATCGGCTGCGTCCGGTGCGTTTTGGATCTAGTCAGCAATCGGTCGGATGTTACCGAGCGGTTTCCTGCAGGATTCTTCAAATATTATAAAAACGACGCGAAATACTGAAAAACGGCCAAATTCTGTGGCACTTTTAAGGCTTATTAGCCCCTTAACTGTCTGGCACTTAAAGAGTTAAAAGTATTATTTATAAGCATACTTACAACAGCAATGGCCTAATTCTTCAAACAGAAATGATGAACCAACGGCAACTTATAATACAGACCTGATCAAAATCTTAAGACCAGTTGAAAAATAGCTAGAATTTACCTTTTGCACATTTGGATCTTAATGAGGTTTTAAGTAGAGGTACAATATACAAAAGCAAGAAGGGGGAGTGAGACAAAAAGCACTTTGAAAAAGTAATTTATTGAAAACAACAAGTAAACTGAAATTGACTGTTTATCAGCTGATCAAAAGTTTAAGACTGCAGGCTATAAAAGCCAAAATCTGCTCACAATTCTCATTTTCTGTCAGGCATTCACACGGTCATGCCCTCCTGATGGCTAAAGCTAAGAAGCTTTCTCTTCTTGAACGGGGTCGGATCGTCGAGCTGCATAAGCAAGGCCTCTCGCAGCGTGCCATTGCTGCTGAGGTTGGACGCAGTAAGACAGTCATTCTAAATTTTTTGACAGATCCTGAGCATTATGGAACAAAAAAGTCAAGTGGTAGACCCAAAAAAATTACACCTGCGCTGAGCCAGAGGATCCGATTGACTGTCCGTCAAGACACAGGGCGGTCCTCGACCCAAATTAAGGCCCTTACTGGTGCCGACTGCAGCGCAATAACCATCAGACGGCATCTGCGGGAAAAGGGTTTCAAAAACAAAAAACGAATTCAAAGACCTCGTCTCCTACAACGCCACAAAACTGCCCGTTTAGACTTTGCCAGGGAGCATCAAACATGGGACACTGAAAGGTGGAAAAAAGTTTTATTCTCTGATGAGAAAAAATTTAACCTTGACGGTCCAGATGGCTTCCAACGTTACTGGCATGACAAGGAGATCCCACCTGAGATGTTTTCTACCCGGCACAGTGGAGGGGGGTCCATCATGATCTGGGGTGCTTTTTCATTCGGTGGAACACTGGAGCTTCAGGTGGTGCAGGATCATCAAACAGCGGCTGGTTACGTGCAGATGTTGCAGCGGGCATCCCTCATGACTGAGGGCCCTCGTCTGTGTGGGAACAGCTGGGTTTTTCAACAGGACAACGCTGCAGTTCACAATGCTCGCTTGACGAAGGACTTCTTCAGGGAGAATAACATCACTCTTTTGGACCATCCCGCATGTTCCCCTGATTTAAATCCCATAGAGAACATTTGGGGATGGATGGCAAGGGAAGTTTATAAAAATGGCCATCAGTTCCAGACAGTTGATGCCCTTTGTGAAGCCATCTTCACCACTTGGAGCAATGTTCCCACCAGCCTCCTGGAAACACTCGCATCAAGCATGCCCAAACGAATTTTTGAAGTGATTAACAAGAACGGTGGAGCTACTCATTACTGAGTCCTACTGAGAAAATTTTTTGTTCTGGTTTGGAGAGTTTTTTGTAATTTTTTGAGCGATGGTCTTAAACTTTCGATCAGCTGATAAACAACCTATTTCAGTTTACTTGTTGTTTTCAATAAATTACTTTTTCAAAGTGCTTTTTGTCTCACTCCCCCTTCTTGCTTTTGTATATTGTACCTCTACTTAAAACCTCATTAAGATCCAAATGTGCAAAAGGTAAATTCTAGCTATTTTTCAACTGGTCTTAAGATTTTGATCAGGTCTGTATACCATACGAGAAGAAAGACACTAAATGATACCGTCCATTTGACAAGACACAACGAGTAAAAGAAAAATAGGAAAATAATGATACTATTCACAGAAAGAGACATCCCCAAGCAGATGGATCCATGAGAGTCTGTTTTCTACATGCTCTGTTGTTTATACTGTGGTCAACATCTCCACATGCTTACTGGAATTTCCTTATCAATATTCGCCATTGTGCAACAATCACACACAAGCACAATCCAAACAAGCTGGCCCTGTTACGGTCATTTTGAAATTCACCACACCCTCACTTGTTCTGCATTACATACACTTAGTCTGCTGTCTGCTTAGCTCCAGCCAAGACACAAGAATTGCAATGACTACTGTCTATCAAGATCACAGGTTTCACTGAAATCCCGTAAATAGGCACATGTTGTCCATATTTTTCAAAAACAGACTCAGCTACCAGGCCAGGTCATCTTTGTGATTTTAGATTATTTGTAAAAGATAAAACAAAAATGATGTGAAAGACAGAGGAAAATAGGTCTCTGATTTGCAGATTTTGAGTGTGTTTTTAATCATTTTCAAGATGACTGGCAAAATTGTATCAAAGTAGAAAAAGAGAGACATTGAATAGCAACAGTGTGATCATTCAGCAAGATGAATACACATGCAACATAGAACTTCAGAAATAATTACTAGACAGGCAGTGATTTCCAATCCAACAGTCCTCCAATGTGACCTATTGTTGTTTTGTTTGTGAATACTAATTGTTCCTAAATTGTTTTCCAACATCACATGGACTTAATTTGTTTGTTGCTTGTTATTGAGAAAATTGGATTTTCTTTGTGTTGCTTTAACATTTTGTGTTTTGTCAGATATTTATGCCACACATTTCCACAAAAGAAATCACATAATGGGTTCATTGATATGCTGAAGTAGTACTCTGCACTTAAATAGTGTTGAAACCAAACATACAATATGCCTGCCCTGATGTTTGCATTGATTTCTTAATGTATAGTCTGTGTTTCATCACAATTAATAGTCAATCTCTATTTAATAACATACAAACTCAAAATATTTAATATTACGGTAAATTAGTCTCTGCAATATCTTTAATGTACAAAACTGTGATGGTATCATCAGAACCAGAAAATCATACATTTATTTTCCAATGACAATTAAGAGCTTATTAGCCCAGTTGGATATGTCCTAAAATGGCCACCACACATTAACTTTCTGGAACATGTCCTTACCTTATTTTTGTCCCACTAATGGAAAACACAAAAACAAAAATTAGGAATGCACTACAGTCTCATGATGCCACTCGAAGGTCTGTTATGCTCCTTTCTTACCTCCTCCTCTGCTGTTACATTATCTACAGTAATCACGTCCTGCACATGCTCACTCCCTCCTCATCCATCTGCACACTGCCTCCCTCTCTCTAACACTACAAACATCAGGCAGTGTGCTTGGCCTGTTTAAGTCAAATGATCCTTTTATCTCTAAGAGATGGAGGGATTCTTTAAAATGTAAAATGCTTAGCGGATCTGAAATCAAGGTAATGAAATATGTTCCATGCTAACACTATTCTTTAAACTCAGACTCCTCTTTTCCTTTCAGCTGTTCCCTTCAGGGTCGCCACAGCAAATCATCTTCCTCCACTTAACCCTATCCTCTGCATCCTCTTGTCTAACACCGACTACCCTCATGTCCTCTTTCACTACATCCATGAATCTGGTCTTGGGTCTTTGGACCTCCAGCCTGGCAGTTCCAGCCTCAGCATCCTTCTACCATTATATTCACTATTCCTCCTCTGTACATATTCAAACCATCTCAGTCTGGCCTCTTTGACTTTTTCTCCAAAACATCTAATGTGCTGTTCCTCTGATGTACTCATTCCTGATCCGATCCATCCTGGTCACTCCAAAAGAGAACTTCAGGATCTTAACCTCTGCTACCTCCAGGTCCTCTGTCTTTTCCTCAGTGCCACTGTCTCTAACCCAGTGGTTTTCCATCATTTTCTGTTGGCCCCCCTTTGGAGGACAAAAAATCTCCAGGCCCCCCTCAATGCCAACAACACTGGTGGTGCAATTGTAACTTTTATTGAAAGAAATATCAATATTGTAACAATAGTTTGCTTTTCCTTGAATAATTTTTTTGTTCAAACTAAAAATAACTTAGATTTTTGCTTGAACAATACAAATAAACTCAACAAGACTGCTACCTGAGAAAACATTTTTCCAAATAAAAATAGGAAATGTGCAATTATCTCACAACCATGACAATAAAGTTACTTTTTTTTTTTTTAGAACAACAAACAAATTTTGTAACAAACATTAACATTTTAACGATATCAAGGGCTGCAATGAGCCAGTTTACACTGCACTTCTCAGAGCAATAAGAGCAAACTGTACAAACTGCATAAACAGAAACATTGCACATTTTTCTTTTCCAGTAAAATCCTTGTCCATTCTCCAGTCCTACAGTTTTTGTCTAGTCTAGTGGCAGATCACCATGGTAGTAAATTTGTCCCTAAAATAAGTCCAGGGTGCTCAAACACTCTACCTAGTACATATTCTAACCAGAAGAAGAAAAAAAACACCCAGGAGAGATCCCATGCCCCCCCGGTAAACCTTCACGCCCCCCCTGGGGGGCCCACCACACAGTTTGAGAAACACTGTCTCTAACCCATACAATATGGCTGGTCTCACCACTGTCTTGTACACCTTTCCTTTCATTCTTGCTGACACTCTTTTATCACACAACACACCTGACACTTTTCTCCACCCATTCCAACTTGCTTGCACACACTTCTTCACCTCTTTTCCACACTCACCGTTGCTCTGGACCGCTTCCTGTAACTTCACTGTTCCACTTTGGTTCGTCTCGTTCACACACATGTATTCTGTCTAGCTGTGACTGATCTTCATCTCTCTCCTTTCCAGGGCAAACCTCCATCTCTCTGGGTTTTCCTCTACCTGCTCCCTGCTCACAATGTCATCTGCAAACATCATAGTCCATGGAGAATCCTGTCTAACCTCATCTGTCAGTTTGTCCATCACTATAGCAAACAAGAAGGGGCTCAGAGCAGAGGATCAATCTCCCAATAAAAGTGGGTGGTACTTTCACTGGAGGATAACTCAACAAATTAAAGTCCATATATGGCTTCCTCTCAGTGCTTAATAGTAACTATATTGATATCTCTAACCATTTCCATGTTATAAGCCATAAAAATATCGACCATTGTAAGTAAAGGCAATTTTTTAATATTTCAAAAATTCTTCAAAAACTCAGAAATCAAAATTTCTCAAAACTGTAAACAAACTTTGTAGACACTGTCCCAAGGAAGTCACATATAAAATTTTAAATGAATCCGACCAGTAGTTTTGTCGGAGAAGGTGTTTGAAGAAATTGCTAATAAAGATGACGACGATGATGACGATACCAGACACATCGACAAGTGAGCTAGTAAAAACATACGTGTAAACAGAACTCATCTCAAAGATGCGAACTAATATGAAATCTGCTCCTCTTCGGCTTTAGTTGTGTTTTTTTTTTTGTCCTCATTTTTCCTGGATGGGCATGGGCAGTTTCTCTGTAGAACATCAAAATTGTCATGCTTCAACTGATGCTAAATGTTCAAAGCAAACCCCAAAGAGAACAAGGAAAAGGCTGATAAGGAACCAAAAGAAGGTGCACCAGGTGCTGCTGATGGTGAGTTTGAGCCTAGACAAGAGATAGAGAGGCAGAAACACAAAATAATAGCTTAATGTGTCACAATCCCTGTCAGTGTCATTACTGCTACAGAACATGCCACATGTTGTTGATTTAATCCAAAGGTTGTTTCTTCTTCTGATCCTTTCTTCATAAGATTTCATCATGTTTTGCCTTCACTCCTCAGTTCAGCTTTGTTTCCCTCTTGACTCTGATCTTTCCTAATTTGTCCTTTCCTCTGTTTCTCTTAGACTCAAACTGTCTCCTCTGTCACAAAGAAGGAGGCAAATTTGAAAAATCATGTTTTGTAAAATGAGGAAATGAGGATTAGGCCAATATAACACAAATTCTGTCATGCAAAAATATGGGATTGCCGTATGGGGCTGTCTGTGTTGTTTGTCCAGTCCAGTTTACTGTTTAAGTGAACATCCAGGTACTTGATAGAGACCACTATCTCAATGTCCAAGCCTCGGACGTTCACCTGTGTGTGTTGTGGGGGCGACCTGCAGTAGTCAATCACAATCTCCTTGGTTTTGCTGGTGTTCAGGAACAGGTGGTTCCACTCACACCAGTCCACAAAGTCTGTGATGACACCCCTGAATTCCTGTTTGTTCCCGTCAGACACACAGCCAACAATGGCGGTGGCATCAGACAACTTCTGCGGGTGACAGTGTGTGGAGTTGTATGTGAAGTCCGATGTGTATAATGTGAACAGGAACAGTGGGCCTCATTCACAAACAGTGCATACACACAAATCTGTCCTTAAACTCTGTGTACGATCGTTTAATGCACAAATACATTCATCAATATTTTCTTAAGATTAATTTGTTGTTACTCTGTGAACAAATTTAGAACTGCCTCAGACCATGTGTACGCACAAATGAGGATTAATTAATCATTTATTCCCAACAGATAATCTAGCACTCTCAGTAATAGGGCTACATTATCTGAACTCAAGGTCAAATGGAGTATTTTTTCTGCACCCACCACCACTCCCTTTACATTATTGTTTTTCTGCAAATAAGACAGTCCTTATCAAAAGCGATTACTACGAGGGCTCAGGAACATCTCAAGAAATTATTGTCTGCGAATATAATTTACTATGCCACCAATACATGAAGGTTAAATCTCTATCATTCAGAGAAGATGACATGTGAACATCAGGCATCCTCTCTAGGCCAAAATGGACTGCATCATGGAAAACTGTTCTGTGGTCAGAGGATTCAAATTTTGAAATTATTTTAGGAAGTCATGAATACCCTGCCCTGAGAGGGCCCTGCGAATGACCATCCAATTTCGTGATAAGAAACAGGATGGTCCCTCCTCTCTTTAGCTTATGGAAAGAGATCCTAGCACCATCGTCCTCTAAGCAGTAGAACAAAAAGATATCATAGACACCGTTAAAAAATGGAACAGCAAAACATCAGCTGAGTGTAAAAACATCAACTGAGTGGGATGATATTGATATGACAATAGTCAAGTAATTTATGGAATAATTTGCAAAACCACTAACGCACATCTGCAACTTCTCTTTTCAAAGTGGTAAATTTCCAAATAAAATTAAAATTCCATTCCAATTCATGATTCCATTATGCAAGACTGGAGACAAAGACCAATTGACAAATTACAGTTACAGTTTTATTACTCTCCCAGTTTTCCAAGATATTACATGTAAAAACTATTCAGTGAGAGACTTCACAGTTTCATTGAGAGACACAATCGTGTCAGACAGTCAATAAGGATTAGAACAGACAGATCAACAGCCCTGGCACTTCAAGGAAATCACAAACAGGATTGACAATAAAAAGTATACACGGTGGGGAAGCAAAATTTACAATATTTTGAGGCAGGGATTGAAAGACAGTGTATGACCAATTAGTTTATTGAAAGTCATGAGAATTTATTTGCCACAAGAAAATTGACATAATAGAAAATGTTTTTATTCTATGTGTCCTTTCTCAATAACTGCCTTCACACGCTTCCTGAAACTTGCGCAAGTGTTCCTCAAATATTCGGGTGACAGCTTCTCCCATTCTTCTTTAATAGTATCTTTAAGAAAGTCGACATTGCTGTGTGATGTTCTATTGGTAGCATGTTCTAAAACGCCCCAAATAGCATAATCCAGAGGGTTTAGATCTGGGCTAGAAGGCGGCCATAAACATGATTCCCAAAAATTGCTAAAGTTGGATTTGCAGAAATCTTGTATTTTTCTAGCTGTGTGGGCTGGAGCACCATCCTGTGTCCATACATAATTTCCATCTGGGTAGTTTGCTTTAAGCCATGGCAATACCTGGTATCTGGATGGATTTGGTTGGATCCTTTAGGATTTTGGATTTGAGAGCTTTAATAAAAGCTTTGGTACGTTTTTTGTTGCTTCCTCCACTTCCAGACTTTCTCGTAATAGTTTTGCTCATAGTCATTCTCTTCTTTACATTATAAACAGTCTTTATGGACACTCCAACTATTTTTGAAATCTCCTTTGGTGTGACGAGTGCATTCAGCAAATCACACACTCTTTGACGTTTGCTTTCCTGATTACTCATATGGGCAAAAGTTTCTGAAAAGGTATAGATAATAGTTGTAGCCTCATGACGGTGGAGTGAGTGAACAGAGTCGAAAACAGAATTATAAATTATATTATCGTCCTCTCCGGGTCAAACCAAATTCCTGAACAACCATGCTGATTGGTTGGTTAGCAGGTCAATGCACGGACATCCTCTGCAAATGACATTTACGAAGGCAGATGATCTTAAAGAATTGGCCTAATGGACTTTAGACAATGAAACTTAGGCTCATTTTCGTTCTGTTCTTCATCAAGAGCCATTTCCCTTGTCGTGGTAATTGAGAGCACCCCGGAACTTGTGTTTACACTTAGCCGACTTTGTCCTCTCAACATCTGTGTTTTATTATGTTGCTCATCCAGAGGTGAAGATGAACCCAGAAACGAACAAAGGACTGAATGACAAAATCACTATACGTGCCATGTTAATAATGTATTACATTATGTGTTAATGTTGATTAACTCAGCACGTTAACTCTTTTATGCACGTAATACTTAAGCCATTTGCCTGAGCTGTGGTTTCACATATGTGTGTCCTGATCATGTTCATGGTGAATTATGTGAAAGTAAGAGTATTACTGCTTATAGCATGTCTGAATAATCATGCTATTATTTTACTGATGCTTAAGTGAGGTTACAGGTGATGTATAAAGTTTAAGTGATCTTTTTTAAGGATCTTATTTAAGGATGCAAAGTTTTCTTACAAGTCTGCACACTGTCCTCTCCCCCTCTGTCCTCCTAAGAGGGAAGAGAAATGTGATACTTTGAGATATGCAAACGACATACAAAGCAGGTTGGTTTCCCGCCTAAACAGACAAAGAAGGCAACGCCCCTAGGCATCGATGACTCATCAATATGCACGAGGGAGGCATGCCAAGTTGGTTTTTGGACAGAACTATAAAAGTAAATGAAACCAACTTTTCATCAGAGCAGAGCTGAGTCTTTTCCATCTCCTGGGCTCTCACCTACGCAAAGAGCGGAGCTGAGCTGAGCTTTTTCCACCCTCGCTGCTCTCAACTTCAGCAAAGAGCTGTTCCACCTTCTAAGCTCTCCAAGAGCTGTTCCATCTTCGCTGTTCTCAACTTCTCCTGGCGAGCTTTCCAGAACCAGCCGCCAGAGCCAGCTGTGCATCTCCTCCAGCCAGCAGAACTTCAGACCTTCAGAACTTCAGACCTCCAGTGTGAGCACGTCGCTTCACAGCCTGTTCCTGCTTCGAACTCCGTCAGAAGACTGCATCCGTTCTCCGTCAAGGCCTCTCCAGCCTGCATCCTTCAGAAGGCCTCTAACTTGTAAGAAAACTTGCTCCTGATTTATCTGAGTTGGTGTTATTCCAATTTAAGTAGGTTTACCTCAAAGTAACCTCACTAACATTATAATATATTGAATATAGCTATCTGCCAACTTAATCTACATATTCTCCTGTCCATAATCTCCTGCTCCTCTTATCGTATTTGTCTCTTGTCTCTATGTTATTTGTGTGTCTTAGTTTAGTTAATAAATTATTTATATGTGTATAAATCCAATGCCTCAGTTGTGCTTGTGTACTATATATTTTCACACTTGGGTTCACTGTGCAGTCCACGAACTATCAACCTCTGCAAGATTTCCAAATTATTGTTTGGGTTGATTTAAGTTTAAGCTTAGTTATAAATCTATAATTAAATTAATCAATAAATCAACACTCGATTAATAAATAATTTGGTATCCTATTCTTGCTACATAGTGTTAGGTATGATTATGACATCAATATATGTTTGGTTTCAAAACAATTGACGTAGTGCCTGCTGAGAAAAAACAACTAAATGTTCATTGTAAATTTTGCTTCCCCACCCTGTACAGTAGGGGTATTCATTGACCTTAAAAAAAGCTTTTGATACAGTTTCTTCACAACATTCTAATCAATAAATTGGAAAAGTAAAGGATCAGAGGGGTGGGACTGAATTGGGTTTAGCGCTTCGTAGGGAAAAAGACTGCAATTTGTACAGCTAGGTGAACCTAAATTAAAATACATGAGCATAACATGTGGTGTGCCCCAGGCATCGGTTTTGGGTGCTAAATGGTTTATTTTATATATAAATGATAAATGCAAGTGTCAAACACAATGGAATTCATTCTATTTGCTGATGACGCTGATTGACATTTCATATTCTGATGAAAATTTGCAGCAGCTTTACATACATGGGCCATGTCTTTCCTTGTGCCAGTCACTGAAGACTCACCTGTCTGGCGAGTCTGCGGGCCTCCCAATAAGGCTTTGACTCCTCCACTGCTTTGCCAATCTTCTTCACCAGTTCATCCAGTTTCACTGTGGCTTCTACCAGAACTGAGCGGAACTTCTGCCTAGCTTCCTAAGCACAAAAACACAAGAAATAAACCTCAGGAAATCAAATCAAAGAGGCTCAAAGAATATGAATTTAACTGTAGTAAACTTAAAGCCCAGAAAGTAGTCCTTTTACGGCAAAGTTGAGCAACTTTGCAGCAAAATAATCACTTTCTGGATCCTTTACTTTCATGCTGTGAGATCAATAAATAAACACTGTACTCTTGAGCATATAATAAAACTCTTGAGCGTATAATAAAACAGTCTTTCCGGGTTAGAAAAATTTCATTCATTTTACATGTAGTGAAATGATAACTCATCTCCATTACAAAGTATGTCTGTGAGAACAACTTTGGAAATGTTTTCAACATCTGACTATTCTTAAGAAAGCAATATCTTGATACAATGTGAGGAATGTCTTCAACAAAAGTATTTTAACTCATAAAGACCCAAACATCCATCACCAACCAAAACCACCTACTGATCTAAACTGTTTAATACCTGTTGATCCACTAATCCTATCAATACATGTAAATTATTGATGTAAAATGTAGTTTGAAATCTTTTCATGGTCATCAGAAATGACCCATTTTTACATTCAGAGGCTCTGTAGTGAACCTGGAAACACCGTCATCTTCTACAACATTGATTCACCAGTAAAACCTAAGGCAGTAGATAGAAATGCTTGTTTTATCTTCAGTTAATGATAGATATTACTGAAAAAGTCACTTCTGCAGTTTTCTCTGTTTTTGATATAATGCACCCAACTTTAATCTGAGCTTTTATGAACATCTTCATGATCAGTAAATTAAAAATAGGAAAATACCTGATTTATACTGATAAAATACAAAGTACAGAAGATAATATAAATGGTGATAAATCACTTAAGAAAGGTTAGATATAGGGAAAATTCATTTGGGAACGGACACAAGAGTAGCGCTGGGCCTTTATGCATTAAGACAGGAGAATTACTCATCTACTCTGGTAATAATACTGATGGACAACACAGAGAAGGAGTTGGAGTAATCCTAAACAAGACTACACAAAAAAACACTCTGGGTGGTGGTGGTCCATGGTTCCAAGTTCTTATGCTGTCTGAATGTGCGAAAAAAGGGCCTAGCTCCTGAAAAGGTTACAGGAACTGCAAAAAGTCCCTACAGTACAAAAGGGCCTATGGAAACGGTGTATAGAAAATGAAATATACAGAATGAAGTTTAATGGAAGGAGCTCACAAGGAGTGCCCAAGATAGAGAAAGATGGAGGTTGCTTGTGCGTGGCCAGGGGTGAAAGGTGATGATGATGATGATACCGAGTAAATAAATTAAAACAAGCCATTGAGAAAAGTTACATTTCAACACTGCAGAATTCTATACAGTGTATAATGAGAACCCAAAATGCTAGTTACCTATAGGTACAGATGAAAATTACTTTTATTGATCCCCAGGGGAAATTCACTTTTCAGTCAGCTCAAGAAAAAACTAAGAAAACCAAACAAAAACAGAATTAATTAAAGCCGCAAGCGGGATCTAAAGGCCCTCGCCACAGGCACGTCCAGTACAAGTATGTCCATCGTTCAGCAGGTGGCGCTCTAGCATCAAATTTTAATGTCTTCTGATGAATGGGTGTAGGTCTGGGAGATTGACAATTGACTCAAATTTGAGGTAAATCAGTGTTCATATGTACAAACTAAAGAATTTTTTGTATAAGTAAATCTTTAGGGGGCGCTATGCAGCCGAAATTCAATTTCTTCCATTGAATGGGTGTAGGCCTGGGAAATGTACCACTGAGTCAAATTTGAGCCAAATCGGTGTTCGCATGTCTGAACTGATGCAATTTTCGTAAAGGTAAATTATAGGGGGCACTATTGTGTGAATTATCAATGTCTTCTGACAAATGGGTGTAGGCCTGGGAGATTGGCAAATGATTCAAATTTGAGGCAAATACGTGTTCGTATGTCCGAACTGATGCAATTTTCGTGAAGGTAAATTTGTAGGGGGCGCTATTGAGCGAAATGGCATTTTCTTCTGATAAATGGGTGTAGGCCTGGGAGATTGACAACTGATTCAAATTTGAGTAAAATCGGTGTTCGTATGTCCAAACTGAAGCAATTATCGTAAAGGTAAAGTTGTAGGGGGCACTTAAGCACCAAATGTCAAATTTTTCTGATAAATGGGTGTAGGTCTGGGAGATAGACGTCTGAGTCAAATTTGAGCCAAATCGGTGTTCGTATGTCCGAACTGAAGCAATTTTAATAAAAAAAATTTTTAAAAACTTGTAGGAGGCGCTGTAGTGCGGAATTTCAATTTCTTTTGGCAAATAGGTGTAGGCCTGGGAGACAGATGTCTGAGTCAAATTTGAGCTAAATCGGTGTTTGTATGTCCGAACTGATGTCATTTTTGTAAATGTACATTTGTAGGGGGCGCTATAATGCGAAATTTCAATTTCTTTCAATAAATGGGTGTAGGCCTAGGAGATAGACGTCTGATTCAAATTTGAGCCAAATCGGTGTTCATATGTCTGAGCTGAAGCAATTTTTGTAATGGTAAATTTTTGAAAAAACTTTGCAAAGTTTGCAACCTCGTCACACAAAAACGGTGACACCGATTCCAAAAATTCGGCTAACTTTTGATGCCCCACTTCTCTAGATACTGTACACCAATTTTGAGCACATTCGGCCAAACACCGAGGAGGTGTTTGGCCGAGGAGATAGTTCAAATACGACGTTAGCAAAAACGCTGACTCAGCATTTTGGAAATTTCAATCCAATATGGCCAACTTCTGGTTGGTTTTGGGGCGTGGCCATAATAATATTTTTTGTTTGTCTCCTCATGATGAATCTGTGTACGGATTTTTGTGGCTGTACGACAAAGTTCAGGCCTGTATTTTAATGAGGTTAGTCACCCACAACAGCTGTTTTTCTGGTTTGTCAGAATGACATGAAAAGGATGATCTGGATTTTCAACGATGTCCTCCTCTTTACTCAGTGTGTGTCTCTCTACCACAGCTCCCAATAGGTCCTTCTTCTCTCCAAACATTAAACCAGATTTTCCACCAGTTTGTCCAGCCCTTTTGTGTCCTATTTTCTGATGCTGCCTCCCCAGCAGACACCAGCATAGAAAAGCTGCCACCATTGACTGATAAAACATGTGCAATATCTTAGGGCAGAAGTAAAAGGACCTGAGTCTCTTTAGGAAATATAGCCAACTCTGTCCCTTTCAATAGAGTGAATCTGTGTTCAGCGACCAGTCCAACTTGCTGTCAAGATGCAGACCAAGATATTTGTATGTCAACATCACCTCAACATTCACCCCAAATATACTTACTGACGCTTTCTGAAATCCACCACCACTTCTTTTGTCTTAGAGGTCCTTATTAGGAGGCAGTTTGGACAGGTCCCTTTATCCCCTTCCAGTCAATTTCTGGTGTACGCAACAATAGTTGTATCTTCAAAATAATTTTGGATGTGACAGCACTCAGAGTTGTACTTAAAGTCTCTAGGAAGGGAGCTAAAACAGTCCCTTGTGGAGCCCTAGTGCTGGCCATAACTGTGAGAAGATGTTGGCTCTCTCAGGGCTGCCAGGATCTCCTTGTGTAGAACACTTAAAAATCTATACATTACCTATACGATGCGATGTGACTATTGCACACACGTACATCACGATGCCAATGCTCACACGATATATTGTGCAGCTCTACTTTATTTTTACTCCGGCAAAAATCGAGAGGATTTCTCCAACCCGTTTCAATTCCTTCTTAATTTGTTACATTTTATAACTAGTTACGTCACGACATTTGCACATAAGGTCAAGACTTCCAACGAACATATCTCAGAGTGCACCATAATTGTTTCTCAGCAGCAGGGTTAAAGATGGGCCTTTGGAGTTTAATTAATGAAGAATTCATACCCAAGCATAGTATTCACAGTTTATGTAGACCACCGGGAAATGTTTTAAAATGCATTATTCCATTTAAAAAAGCAAACTATCACTCCTTCAAGACAAACACACCATTGGTTGTCATCCAGTTTTGTCTTCATCAGCCTCCCTGTGCAGTTTCTTAAACACATAATGATGAACACCCTCATATTAGCACACTGCAATGTACATGACACAAACACAAAATATATTATAAGAGTAGACAACCAATATTATTACAAAACTTAATAAAATGTGTGTAACTCTCAGGTCCTCTCCTGTGCCTCACTGTCTTTCTGTTGTGATGTAGATGGAGACTGCAATGCAGTCTCTCTGTCCTCCCACTAAGAGGTCACTGTGACGCACTTTATCTCACATAGACATAAATACACTCAGACTTTCAATATGCATTATTTTATCTCATGTAATAATGAGCATTTTAGTCTTCACATTACTGAAGTTTTCCCGTAAAACTCCACTAACTGTTACTGAAATAATCATTCCGTCCCAGTCTGTCATCAGCCGGAATGGAGCACAGAAGACAATGGTCTACCAAAATCAGATGCTAAGGTGAAAAGATGAAAAGTGATTTTTCTACGAGTTTTATGTAGCCTTTACAAACTTTGAGACTGCTGAACCGAGTGTTTAGATCCATATATATATTTTGGCTGCTCTGAGGGTGCCAAAATTACATCTGCACAAGTTAATTAACACAACAATCATACAGTCAGTGGATAATTCAAATATGTATACAGTACTTCAAAAAAATATTTTTGCCTCTCAAAAATATAGCTATTATTTACATTTATATAATTATAGTTAGTATTTGATCACAGCATATATCTCTTAATGGAAAATGTATGCATTCTTATAAGGCAGTGGTTCTCAAACATTTTACAGTTGAGTACCCCAGCATTTTTAACTGAAAAAAATTAGGCAAAATTTGTTCCTGTGCCAAAGGTGTTTGCTTTCATTTTCAAAACTTCTTAAACAAACAAAAAATATTTAACTTTAATATATTAAAGATAACAAATCTTTTTAATGTTAAGAGGAGACCTGCATTTAGCCATCCACATAACACAGTTTCTGTTTAGAAGACCAAATCTGAACTTTAATCTCTGCTCTGTTACTTAAGAAAGAAATTAGATTCTTCTGGATAATAAAAATGACCTTTGATCTAAACAGAACAATTAAAAAATTCACACATTCATGAACTCAACTCCCAAGTTTACTGAGCAGTAAACTTGAGTTTTATCTAACTTATTGCATAGTTCACACAAGTTATGGCCAAGACAGTTCAACTCTGGGGCATGACAAGACTTTGGACTTCATCCCTGTGAACATACACAACTTTCACCCCAATAAAGCCACTAGTTTACTGACCTATATAAATGTAAGCCATTCAGTCATCTATATTATAAATGCCAAGTGACCTCTGTGTGCATGCTTGCGTGTGTGTATGTATGTGTACACACACAATCACACAAAATCCGTACAGAACTGACTGCTGTAGTTTGTCATAAGTATGTATTTTTGATCAAGGAACAAACTAGCGAAAACAGCAAGTTAATCGGATCAGTATTTTGGGAGATATTAGTAATTTTGCAATACAATAGCTTTACAATCACATTGCTGTAGTCACAACACTTTGGTTGTAATTGCTGGACAAATGCGATACAGCATGCATGACTACACAACATAAAAACGACCACATCTAGAACCCGTGGATCCCCATGAGTCAACAAACTAGTTTTATTTAATGCAAGAGTCATTAAGTTCAGTTTCCTCTACAAAGACAATTCACCATGGTAGATATTTGAGGACTATATTACGCCTTGCTACTCTGTTACAATCAAGTTACAAAAAAGGTAGCATTGCAATCCCCACCTTTAAGCCAGTAGTTTTGGTAGTCCCAGAGTTTACATGACATCTGTGCAAAGTGAAAGATGGCTGTGATGTTGTTGTATGTGTACAGTTTAGCAGTTAACCTACAGGGACCACAATGCTACTTTGGAAAATGACTTTAGAATGTATACATAGCCAGATCTGGGAGCCCCTTACCAAGACAGTGGACGACCAAATCACCTCTCACCATTGTTTTCAAAGTAACATGAGTATGCTTGTATCTCCAAATATGTACAGTCACAGAAAAAATCATTAGACCATCAAAAGTCATCAGAAACAATGGTTATGCATTCAAGTACTAACTCTTGTGTGTATTATGTCACTTATGCTGCATTTCCACTACGTGGAACCAGCTCGACTCAGCTCGGCTCAGCTCGACTCTACTCGACTCAGTATTCCTGGAGACCATTTCCACTGCAGGATACTACTGGCTATACAGCACCTGGTCGTCATAGAAATGCGGTGTGTTATTTCCATGTCATCTGTTCAGAGAGTTGCTGATGAACTCGCTCTTTGCGTGTTGTCTCGTCTGAATTTTTACGTCGGCCACCAAAGACTGAATCTCCTCGACTGACCATGGTGTAGTTTTGGGCTGTTATCATGTGGATTCATGTACCGCTTTATTTACTGTCAACCTCGGCGGAGGTGATACAAGAAAACTAGTACTGGGTACCAGATAGGGCTGAACGATATGGACAAAATTTCATATCTCGATATTCATGCCAGATATTTCGATATCGATACGATACGATATGACTACAGGTTCAATGAAAACCAAGCATTTTTCAGAAAAATACAACATCATAACGCAAAAGAATGTGGAAAGTGCAGTTTAATTTATAAGAACTCACTGCCAGTCATCAACATTAGCATAAAGTACGAATAATTAAATTACAAATCAAACATTTTACTGCAGCTCTGCTTTACCAATCAATAACAAATATATGCAGCAGCTGGTGGAAGGTGAAACACTGAAAGTGCATTGAAGTGCAACATGTTATATTCTGATATAGGGTTCAGTTGTCTGGCTCGACCACAGGTTCGTGGTTGTGGCGAAATGATCGATTATACGGAGCTCGGATTCAACATTAATTTACACTTATTATAGAGTTTTGGAATGGCCACTTGATTAAAATGTGTTCGGGATGGTATTTTATAACGCTTGTCCAGTGTCTGAACCATTTTTTAAAGCCCTTTTTCGAGATTGTGTACAAGGGTACCATGTCTTTTGCAATGTAGTATGCTATAGCTTCTGTAATGTCTTTATGTCTAGTGGACGTCGACTCGTACGGTGTAACGCTACTGAACGCATCAGCAATCAAACTTTGCTTTGGCTTCTTTTGGGATGGCTGAGAAGTCCCCGGTTTTGCTCTCATTGCCATACAGTCTTCGTGCAGCATGCGATGGTATTGTTTCAGGTGGTGAAACATGTTTGTTGTGCTACCTTGCTTTGTCGCAATTTTTGCCAAGCACGACTTGCACAACACCTGGCTCTGGTTCACATCATCCTTTTTAAATCCAAAATACCTCCAAATAATGGAGGATGATTGATGTTTTAGTACCAAATCAGATTCTGCACCGCCACCGGCCGCATTATCTTCTGCACTCACGTCACTTTTCTTTC
Organism: Sphaeramia orbicularis; assembly: GCF_902148855.1. NCBI lineage: Eukaryota > Metazoa > Chordata > Actinopteri > Kurtiformes > Apogonidae > Sphaeramia > Sphaeramia orbicularis. The sequence goes on from NC_043972.1 coordinate 53,395,773, forward strand.
TTACTTTTCAATTTCCCGGCTGTGGATGTAGTGTGTGTGTGCATGCGTCAGTCTCCGTCTCCCTCACTCCTGCCCTCATATGTTTGTCATTGGTTGGCTTCAGCTGTCGATCCACAGCAAGCATGAAATAAGGTCTGTGGTTGGCTGGCCTTAGCGGTGCATTCAAGGGCAATCATGAAAATGAAATTTGTTGTGACTTCCAGAGCTGTACATGCAGGGCAAGCGCAGGGGAAATCTATATCGTTTATATCGTTGCTTTTTCGATATTAATATCTTGAATGTTCATATCTAGATATAGATACAAAAACGATTTATTTTTCAGCCCTAGTACCAGATTCCAGGTCCTTTTTCGTAATGGAAACGCAAAAAGGCCGAGCCGAGCTGAGTCGCAGTGGAAACGTGGCATAAAACAGACAGAAAAGAACACATGGCATGCCTAAAAGCACTGTTGTTGGTAGTACAATGCCATAGCTATTGATGTAAGAACTTAAGTGATTTTGGTTATTATCAAGAAAACATGAAAAATGGCTACATATCAGCTCTTAAATTAAACTCTTATGAGTTATTTTTATCATTCTATTTGTCCAAACAAATGTAGCTTTAGTTGTACCAGGCATTAAAATGAACAAGAAACTGAAGAAAACAAGGGTAGTCTAATAATTTTTTCCGTGACTGTATGTTACCACCAATACGTTTCATATGAAAGTAGAAGCTTGCATCATGCCAGTTTGTAAACTGGATTAGATGCCCACATTATTTTATTGTAACACAATGTACCAATTTCGTTCACAAAACTATTTACAGGACAATTGTTTCAACATAGGAATAGCTGCCAGAGAAAAACATTCTACTTCAAAATATGGCTTTAAGACAAAGGCCCAGCTTAATTTGGTAAAAACTGTTGAATCTGCACAAAGCAACAACTGCAAAACAACCTTGCTTGTTAGAAGGAGAAAGCTGACAGGTTGACTTCACATGATGACATCAGTCAACACTATTTGCAAGCAGAAGTAAATAGTTAACATGAAGTGTTACCTGCTGACAGAAGCTGAGTGTCTCTACACACTCCATCAATCAAGCTGTTAAAAGCTGACATGCTGCTGAAGTCCACACAACCAGTATTCTCATCAAATGTAAATGGATGACTCACCTCCAGCTCTGTCTCACATCTGTTGATGTCGTCAGTGGACTGGTTGAGTTTCTCCAGTTCCACCTGTAACAGAGGGAAAGCAGAAGAAAATAAGCAGGAACATGGGAATATATATATATATATATATATATATATATATATATATATGTGTGTGTGTGTGTGTGTGTGTGTGTGTGTGTGTGTGTGTGTGTGTGTATGTATATGCAGTTCTCTCTCTATCTGTAAGTATATATATATATATATATATATATATATAGATATATAGATATATAGATATATAGCTATAGATATATCTATAGATAGATAGATAGATAGATAGATAGATAGATAGATAGATAGATATAATACTTTATTAAACATACTCTATTGGCAATTGGTACAATAGGTACTACACAAATATTATCAGGGACCTGTCCAAACTGTCTCCTAATAAGGACCTCTACGACAATATTTACATAACAAGTGGTGCCAGGCACAACAAACCCCGCCCCTTGCAAGTATTGTAGCTTATTTTGACATGGATCCAGCTGATGTCATCATGTCTATGCATGTGGTGATGTCAGTATATCAATTGCCTCTGTATATGTTGTGAGTTTAAAGTAAATTGAAACAAAATTTTATATACATACATACATATATATATATATATATGTATATATATGTGTGTGTGTGTGTGTGTGTGTGTGTGTGTGTGTGTGTGTGTGTGTGTGTGTGTGTGTGTGTGTGTGTGTGTGTGTGAAATTTCGCCCATTATAGGGTAAATGGGAGAAGAAAAAACACTTAAAAATTCATAAAACATTTTTTTTTAACTTTGACCACCTTTCCATAAATGTAACCATATCTATTATGGGTCACTGGCAATCTATAAACCAAATTTGGCATGAATCCAACCAATAGTTTTGCTGCTACAGAGATGTGAAATTTTGCCCATTATAAGTAAATGGGGAAAAAAAGATTATAAAAAAGCTAATTAAAAATGTTGAACTTTGACCTATTGTTCCCAAAATATAATGAGATCTATTCTGGGTCACTGGCAATCTATAAACCCAATTTGGTAGGAATTTGACCAATAGTTTTGCTGCTAGAGTGTTAAAAAACTAAGAAACAAACAAAGAAACAAAGAAACCAAACCAACAACAATACCCCTTGCCTCCAGTTTGGGGAGCAGGGTACCAAATATTTTATTACAATTCTTAAGTAGATTTTTCAGGTGACAGAATTTTACTTGACATTTTAAAAAAAAATGTGCCAAACATAACTGAAGAAACGTATTCACAATTAATATATTGTAACGACCAAAAAGGCTGAATTAAAAAAATAATAATAATTTTCTCAACAAAGGTCTCCAAAGGAATAAAATCGACTTTGCAATTTAGGCATTCTCCCCTATTTTAAGACAGATTAATCAAATAGTTTAACAGATTGTCATTATCTGACGATGGACTGCCAGTTTTCACACTGACATAAGGCTATTCTTGTGTGCGTATGCGGTTTGTGGTTTACATAGACAATAGCAGAAAGTGTTGTGAATGTCCCTGGTTGTTCTAATTCCGATTTAGAAGCCAAATATGATCATACTGTGGTGCGTAAAACACCCTAATGGTGCAGATAAATGCTGTTTTACTGTTGCTTATTCTCAGTTTTGGAGCAAACTGGAGCTTCTTTTGATATTTTCCCTAAATGACGTCAACATCGGTTGGCTTTCGCGTGTGAAAAATGCAAACTATCAAATTTGTGAATATGCCAAAAATATGAAATATGGTTCCGCTGACCGTCACCTCTAATTATTCAGCTTTTCGCGGAATACTGAGGAAACAGTCTGCACTTTCTTCTACTCGTGCTGTCGCTGACAAAAAACGTGTTTGCTCATCCGAAATTAGGGATTAGCGATGAAAAGCAGAAATGTACACATGAAGGATGTAGAGGTACCTGAATTCTGGGATCCACCTCCTCGTCCTGGTATTCAGTGTCATCATCCCTTTCTGAATGATCCATTTCAGAGCTAAAGGACAGACGCGAGACTTGAACAAAAACTGACGAACCACCAGGACAGGACTGACCCGCATCCGGCATCTGTCACAGTTCACATGTGGGTGGACGGAAGATCTTTGGCCCCGGTTGGCTGCCGTGTTTAATCACCGAGGAACAGTTCACTGTGAACCAACCAAAATGGGCGCCGTCTATCCCCGCACGGCTCTGTCTAACTGAAAAGCAGCTGAAATGACGAGAACTGAGCGAACAAACACGGAACGCCTCTTTCACACACAAACACTTCAAATATATCAGGCTGATCATAATTTGATTAATAAAAAAAAAAAAAAAAAAAAAAAAAAGGACACTTAGCTCCGCCGTGTGATACTTAACCCTTAGATGTATGAGTGTCCGGACCCTCCACTCTTCCATAAAAGGGTCATTTGTCTTTTATTGTTTTTACACGGTGTGCTCTTCTATTCATTGTTTTTATTTTTATATTTATTATCGCTATTGTATTTGTTGCACTCTGCTGAGGGCATCCTGAACTAATTTTGTTGAAACTTGGAGTACAATGACAATAAAGCCTATTCTATTCTATTCTATTCTATTCTATTCTATTCTATTCTATTCTATTCTAGTATGATTGTCTTAAAATCAATGTGTTTTAATGCCACTTTTGTCAGTGGTCAGCTCTAGGTTCAGCAACATTATGTGTCCACAAAATTAGGTCAAATCTGGATACACTGAATGAACAGGTTTGTCATCAACATCAATGGTTTTTTTCCGTCTCTAATAACAAAGATATATCCCTAATGCGTCAGAATCAAACTGTGAAAGAGTGGATCAGGGAGCATGAGACATCATTACCCCGCCCCCCGAGGGGGAGGCAAGGGGTATTGTTTTGGTTCGGTTTGTTTGTTAACATTCTAGTATGGAAGCAAATCTGTCTCATCAGATCTTGAATTATAAAAGCCATTGAATTTCATACTCTAGCAGCAAAACTATAGGTTGAATTCATACCAAATTGGGTTTATAGGTTGCCACAGTGACCCAGAATACATCTGATTACATTTTGGGAACAGGTCAAAATTCAAATTTTTTAAATGAATTTTTAACATTTTTTTCCCCCATTGATTTATAGTGGGCAAAATTTCAAACGTCTCTAGCAGCAAAACTATTGGTTGAATTCATACCAAATTGGGTTTGTACATTGCTAGTGACCCAGAATAGATGTCATTACATCTTGGGAAAAGTAGGTCAAAGTTTCACATTTTTAAATGAATTTTTACAATCTTTTTTCTTTTCCCATTTACTTATAATGGGTGAAATTTCAAATCTCTATAAAAACATCAATTTTGTTTCAGTTTACTTAAAACCTGACATATATAGAGACAATTGATATGCTGACATCAGCACATGCATAGACGTGATGACATCAGCTGGATCCATGCCCAAATAAGCTACAATACATGCGAGGGGCGGGGTTTGTTGTGCTTGGCGCCACTTGTTTCATGAGTGGATTGACCACCACTGAGTCCGGATCTGAACCCCACTGAGAATCTTTGGGATGTGATTGAGAAGAGTTTACACTGCAGCCCCACTCTCCAATCATCAATACAAAATAATGCAACTCTGGATGGAAATAAATCTGAAATTTATTGTGATATTGCATAAGCATTGTAAGGCAATACGATAATTATAAACAATACCATGGATAAGACCTCCAATAGTCAAAGTAAAAGGTGGTTCAATGAAACGTAGATATACACATCTCACTCTTTGGTATGAGTGTCCTACGTTTAGGTGAATAAACACTAATGAAAACATACTGTAGTTTACACTGACCTCTGCAAACAGATTCCCCTGAATCTTACACACTGAACATTCCATGCCATGTCATTGGCCCAGAGAACACAGAATGACAAACACAAACCACCAGCTGAAACATCCACTGGATTATTTGTAAATCCATCACCACATATCGTATTGCCAGAAAAACAATCAAAAGCCTGATTTCTTGGTTGCCATTGATGCCAGAAAACACTGTAGGCAAAATGCAGATACTAACACCACAAGTATCTGCTGTTCAACAGATAGAGCCTCTTCTCTGAGTCTTGATAAATCCAAACAATAAAAATATACATGATTAAAAACAGATATACGACAAACTGATTTATTTATGAATGGGTAGGGAGACAGAGACAACAAGTTAGTAGAATTATCTGACAAAAACAGCACTGATAATCATGTTAAACACAGTACAATGCAGGAATACTAAAGGATAAGTCTGGTGTTGAAAATGATTTATACAAAAACAGTAACTCTTCGGATTTGATTTACCTTTAATGCATGGTGATATCTTGATGCTTATCAGCTTTATAAGTCGTGTTTCATTTGTCTTCCTGTCTTTGCCTCTGCGCAAGGCAGATTATATTATTCAGCAGAAAAAAAAAACTGTCACTGAGGAATGAATTGCATTTATTGAAGATATGTACAAGAGTGGTTGCTAGATTAGCCCAAGGGCATGTCTCCTGCAGAGTCACTCTCATCAGAGCCTTTAAGAGACTCACTGCCCAGCAAAGCAAGTGGCATATCTGGTTGAACATCCTCCTGATCTGGCAGTACAAAAGATTCATCATTCTCCTCACTGGACAGTTCCTCTTCTTGCTCTAATGCAAAGCTGGACATCTGAAGGTTTGTAAGAGAGCTTGGGTTCCTTGAGCAACTTAAAGATTCAGAGGAGCAGGACTCAAGGTCTGGACCTATTAGAGGAGACAAATCTCAGTTCAGTGCCTTTTTAGTAAAGAGAGGGAGTACTATTTAAGAAATTGCACTGTGCATTACACATGTTTAATTGTATTATTCAACTCCTTTTTATAAATTCAGACCAGTTTTCCAAAAGAAAATGAGAAACCTATTCAGCACAACTTGAAGTTGTCTGTCAAAATAGACAGTAAATAGATAGTAAATTCACTTTAACACTTTCAGTGCCATGGGCCGATTAAATCGGCTTTACGAAAACAACCTGTAAAGTGCCACGGGCCGATCAGATCGGCTTTGGAGAACACGCCAAATTTGTGTACAAACAAACCATCCACCCCCATTTCTTTCTCACATTTCGATGACGTTCTTTCTGTGTCCCCCTTTTGAGACCAAGCAGACGGGAATTTGAGGTCACGCGACCGAATAATATTTTTATATCTTTTTAATGTTTCTTATTCTCCGGTGTTTCATCAGAGGGAGCCCTCCATGCCGGGGGGCGGCTGTGGACTCCGGGGGCTGTGGCGCCTTCTCTCACTGGGGTCCGCTCCTTTCTGGTGGGTGGGGGTCCTAGTTGGCCCTCTCCCACTAGTTGGGATGCGGGGCTGTGTTGCTGGTGCCTGGTCGCCGGGGTCGGCGGCTGCCTCCTGGTGCGGATGGCTCCCTGAGACAGCGCCTCCTAAATTGATGTTTTACTTTTACTTGTACATTTTTGTTCGGGTCTACCCGTGCTCAGTCAGTCTTCTTAAGTATGTGTGAGCTTGTGGGTTTGCGTGTGTGTGTGTGTGTGTGTGTGTGTGTGTGTGTGCGGGTGAGTGGGTGGGTGTGGGTGGGGGGCGGTACTGATTTTTAAACTGATATGTAAAGCACTTTGTGCTACAGTTTTTAATGTATGAAAAGTGCTATATAAATAAAGATTATTATTATTATTATTATGAATTATGCAAATTACGATCAATAATGAATCGGCTGCGTCCGGTGCGTTTTGAATCTAATCAGCAATCGGTCGGATGTTACCGAGCAGTTTCCTGCAGGATTCTTCAAATATTATAAAAACGACGCGAAATACTGAAAAACGGCCAAATTCTGTGGCACTTTTAAGGCTTATTAACCCCTTAACTGTCTGGCACTTAAAGAGTTAATAAATGTAATGCATGTGTGTTTGTTTAATGTTGCTACGTATGTGAATGTACACATCTTTGAACTTTCTGAATTGGTCCAGTCTGATGGTTGTTTATGAACGAGAGGCTACTCACTGCACCAGGGTTAATAACTTGTCCACTGGAAGGCTCTGACCTACTTGTTTAGTTAAATACTAGTGGGGATCTAACTAATGTTTTTGCCCTTGTTAGATGTTAAATAATTCAGATGGTCTCACTATGGTAACTCATTTGCTGCTGGCTGCAAGTATGTGCATTTTCAATACCTCAGCATCAACTGCAGAGCTATTCATCTTGTGCTTTTTTTTTTTTTTTTTTTAATACACAGGAATTGACCATATTGCCTCTCATTTCTTGGTTTTGTATCTTTTACATTTTCTTTGCACTGAAGAGTGGCTGAGGTGGAGTTACCTGAAGTCAGTGATGTTCTAGTACTAGTGTCTTCGCTGGTTGAATTGAGGAAGTCATCCAAAGCCTCCTGGTCTGACATGTTAGTTACTGTCATCTGATCCAGAACACACAGATCAGCTCCAGTTGGCTCTACAAACACAAGCACAATTACTTGCAAATCTAACAAAGCCATATATTACTCACAACAGATATCAAATATATCAGAGAAAATGTATCATTTTAATATTTAATGATATAATATTAAGATAGATAGATAGATAGATAGATAGATAGATAGATAGATAGATAGATAGATAGATAGATAGATAGATAGATAGATAGATAGATAGATAGATAGATAGATAGATAGATAGATAGATAGATAGATAATACTATTATAATGTCACAGGAATAACACATCTCCCCTAGACAGGGACACCAAAAGTCTGAAAATGTATTATTACTTTTGTCAGTTTCAAGTTATTTGAGGGACCATTGTGGGTTTTTCTTTCTTTAATGGAAGGGTACCAGCAGCTTTGTCCATGTGTGTATACTAGTTTTAAAATGTGGTGTTCACAGTCTCACCAGCTTCACAACTGCTTTGTGGGACATTTGTCATACATATCTCCATTTCAAAGTAACTTACGTCTGTGCACAAGGTATCCAGTTGAGAGATAGTGTTCCATATCTTGGTTAAATGCCTCTTCATAGACTTTCTGTCGTGCTCTCAGTTTCTGTTGCATGGCCTGCTCCATTTGAGCCACTTTCTGAGCATGCTCACAATTCAGTTCCACTAAAAATAGCAATAATTATCATAGAAACAAATAATTTTGGTTATTTAGACAATCTAAACCATGCTTCCTAAAAGACAAAAGGAGAACTAGAAGCACTCGGAGAGCGCAGACCTCCACCAAGGCTGATCAGTGGCCCCCCCCCGTGGGCCCCCCCACGCCAAGGAGGTTATGTTTTGCCAGGGTTTGTTTGTTTGTTTGTCTGTCTGTTAGTGTGCAACATAACTCAAAAAGTTATGGACAGATTTTGATGAAATTTTCTGGTCTGCGCCCCCCCCCCTCTGTGGGCCCCCCCACCCCCGATCACCACCAAAATTTAATCATTTCTTCCTTATCCCATTTCCAACAAACCCTGAAAATTTCATCAAAATCTGTCCATAACTTTTTGAGTTATGTTGCACACTAACGGACAGACAAACAGACAGACAGACAGACAGACAGACAGACAGACAGACAGACAGACAGACAGACAAACAAACAAACCCTGGCAAAAACATAACCTCCTTGGCGGAGGTAATTAGAGTGTCACTGCTACTGAAGTCTCAACATACATGATCAAAATTTAACAAACCAATGAGTGCTCTAAATGCATGTAGTGACATAAATTAATTAGGAAAGGTTTATCAGCTCACCTTCCAGTGCCTCTACCTCCTTCCTATTAAAAGACAAACATCAGACAAGTTCTTATTAATACAAAATAGTCATGTTACAATATTCCTATATACATCAGTGTTGTTTGAGACTCCACCAATTCCCTACTCAAGGAGCTGTGGAAGTGCAAGGGGATTTGGTTGTTTTGAATCCTATAAAAGTGTGTCAAAACCTAATGATCATGGGAAAATGTGGGTCCCAAAGTGAGACCAGTTTAGAACCCGTCTCCTGGAACAGTGGTTCTGAATTGGTCTGGCGTCAGCACCTGCTATAACCCTTCAATGACAAGCCGCGACCCAAATTGATAACAGTTAAACTTCTCAAATTTATTTGATATGCTGTAAATATGGTGTGTTTTGAACCTGAGATAATACAGACTATCACAATATGCCAAGACAGAAGACAAGTTTAATGATAAACCAAACTGACCAGCAGGTGGTGATGCTAACAAGGGAAATATTCTTTAACACTAAAAATAGGTGCATTTTAACCAAAACCAAAAAGTGAACCCAGTTAAAAATTAAAAGTGCATTCAGTCACTTATTCAAGACTGAGGTTTTTGTCCTCAATGTAGGTAAAACCATATCTGATGTAGTCGGTGTCCTTATCTGAGTTTTGCCATGATTTGAATAGAAACTTTTGGGTCTTCTTCCATGCTGTGAACTGTCTGGTGTTAATTAGCATTTCAGTGTGTTACTGCCACCTACTGTTGGGGAATGTGAATGGGTGGCACTCAGCTCCATAAAAAATAAAGCACAGGTTTGGTTTCTTAATATTACTTTTTGCTGAGACAAAGGGCTGCGGCCCACTGAAAACAGGTTTGAGACCCATGCTTGGGTTGCAACACACCAGTTAAGGATCACTGCCCCAGAGAACTTAAATATTCATAAAATCACTGAATAGTTTTTCATAGTTGTGTATCATTTTAAAAAAACAAAATCAGACAGGAGCAGATAAAACCTGTAGAAGGTGAAGCACTTGAACAGTAACAAACAGCACTGTACAGTCAGGTCCATAAATAACTGGACAGTGACACAAGACTTTATTTTATGCAGTTTTTTCTCTGGACACTACTGGAGTGGATTTGAAATGAAGCAATCAAGATGTGATTGAAGTGTGGACTTTCACTGGTTGTTTTTTAAGCGGTTTAACAAAAAATATTGCAATAACCATTTAAGAAATGCATGTATTTTAAACATGGTTCTTCCATTTTCAGAGCCTTATAAGTAATTAGACAAAAGTAGCATTGTTATAAATATGAAGATCGTTTTTTCAAACTTAGATGAAAATCCTTTGCACTCAATGACAGCCTAAAGTCTGGAACTCATGGACATCACCAAATGCATGGCTCTACCATGTTTGACAGTGGACTTGGTAGGCTTTGGATCATGAGCTGTTTCTTTCCTTCTCCATGCTTTTCTCCTCAGAGTGTAGTACTATGGAGATAGCATCTTCTATGTTTCTATTCCTGCAGTATTCAAATTGGTACAGGTCCAGTGTAGGTGGGAGACTGTGCTTTTGGTGTGATAGGACCAGTCGTTTGAAGCATTTCATAATAATGGGCGCAAGTGGTATGGGGTGGTTGTCACTCAAGCACATTGGGGTGGAGTGTTTGGAACTGGCACAATGGAAGGAGTTTTAAGGCATGTAGGCACAGCTGCTTGGTAAAGTGACAGATTGAAAATGTCCTTGAAAACCCCAGCGAACTGGCCAGCACATGCCCTGAGCATGTGCCCCAGAATGCCATCTAGGCCAGCAGCCTTGTGTGCATTAATCTGGCTCAGTGCAGCATAGACATCTGTGTAAGAGTGTAACGGGCTGACAATCTGTAGAGGGTGTGGCTTTGGTAGCTGCCTCCTTGTTGTCACGGTCAAAGTGAGCATAAGTGATTCAGCTCGTGGCAGAAGGTGACATCTATGGCTGTCAGGGTGGAGTTACTCAGCAATATATGCAGCCTTCAGGTTTGCAGTCTGCAGGTTGCTAATGGGGACATGAAGTTTGTTAATTGCAAACTGAGCATTAGCTTCTGGGGGGATATAACCTGCGGTTATTATAGTGGAAGTGAACTGGCATATCAAAAGGTCTACACTTAATCATGAGAAATTCAGTTAAGGTGAGCAATAACAGAGATCATCCACCAAGCTTTGTTAACATAAATGTACAGTCCACCACCTCTGGTCTTACTGGAGCCATCCACTCTCCTATCTACCTGGAGTGTGTGGTGTCTGGCTAGATCAAGAGCATTGTCTTGTATGTCGTTCTTTAACCATGTTTCTGTAAAGACGATGTTGCAGTCCATAAGTCTCTTGCTGTGTGTGATCGCACATTAGTGGGGAAAATGCTGGGTAAAGAGAGCCGGTGCAATGTTACCTTTAGCTTAGCTCTCAGCCCTCTATGCTTCCCTTGCTTTTGTTTACGATCTTGACGCCATCAGCGAACACTTCTGGCAACCTGGGCAGTGTATGTAGCCTATCTTGTTCTATAGATCTCAGAGATGAGTTGAAGATCAGTGGTAAAAATGCTGAAATGGTGTGACCCAATATCCAAAAGTTCCTTTTGGATATTGGATTTGGAAGGTGGGCAGGAAAATTACTGCAAAATTGCAAAAAACTGGAGAGACACTGAGCCTTGCGATGTGTTCGTGTCACCATCTGATCATTCTCTTACCATTATTCTGGTACAAGTTTATCTTGGGTTCATCTGCCCAGAGATTCTTACTGTGGCATATTTGCGGCAAATTTGTTAATTCTATGCATTTTCATTCATGAAGGTGACTCTTAATTGTAGACTTTGATTGTGACACACCTACCTCAAGTGTGTTCTTGACTTGGCTGGGTATTGTAAAAAGTTTTTTTTATTTCCAACAACAAAAGAATTCTACAAATATTCACTTTTGTCTTCCGTGTTCTTCCAGACATTTTGGTGTTGCTGACTGTACCAGTGGATTCTTTCTTTTTAAGAATGTACAAAATTGTTGATTTTGCCACTCCTTATATTTTTGCTATCTCTATAATTGATTAATTTTGCATTTCATATTGAGAAATCCAATGAACAGCTATCAAATGCAAATTCAGTTTTTCGAATGAACTCCAGACCTTCTGCTTCATTTGGCAAGAATAACCAGGGACCAGGTCACACCTGATCATTAAGCTGCTTGTCAATCAATTGTCCAATTACCTTTTAGACACTGAAAATGGGGGGGACTACATTTAAAATGCTTGTAATTCCTAAATGGTTAATGTAATATTTTTGTAAAACCCCTTTAATTAAAGCTGAAACATCCATCACATCTTGATTGCTTCATTTCAAATCCACTGTGGTGGTGTACAGAGACAAAATTACAAAATTTGTGTCACTGTCCAAATATGTATGGACATGACTGTAAATTAAGTTTGGTTCCATGGTATTTTTTTTCCTCTTCTGTTCTTTTGTAAATCCAACAGCAAACATACCAATCCTGTGAAATAACACAGGAAACAAAACTATGTAAAACTGTGTAAGCAAATCTAACGACTTCTTAAAATGTAGAATCATCAAATCTTCTGTAGTAGTGTGAGAACCCTTGCTGTGTTTCCTAGTGATCCACCTACCCCGTACCTTCCCTAAGTCCCATAGAAAGTTGCTGTTTCTTCATCAGAATTATGTACGATACTTTCTGGGTTTAAAAAGAGAAAAAAAAACAAACACACAAGTAATCTGAATTCCATACCTCTTCTTTTTCTTATAGCATTCTAGTTGGTCGATATTTTGTTGCTTAACTGCCTCTTGTTCACACTGACAACATAGAGTTTCCAAGTACACCATTCTGCTCTCCATTTCCTCAAAGTCACCTTCCAAATGAGCTGGAAACACACACATGCACACAATTCTATTAAAACATACATGGCTATCAATTTTTTAAAATACATTTTACAATTTTTATAATTATCACACAATGTTCTGTTGACAATGTTTTAAAGGATTTTAATATTTGAATCCTTTTTAAAGATTAAAAGCCAGGTTCTGACTAAAGTTCTACACCAAAATTAAACAATTTGGGAACATTACAGGTGAAATAACATAATACCCAAGTGCCATATATCAAAATGTTCTTATTTTTAATTTTATTTATATTGAGGCCTGTTTTTGTCCTAGACCACTGTAGAACGAGAATATTCAGCAAAAATCCTGAAAGTTTGAATTCAGATTTGTGAAATCTTTTAAATCTCTTGTGAAAGCCACATTTTTACTCATGTGGACAAAGTGTTTTGGTGCCTGAAATAGGATTAGCACAGTGTTAGTGTCATAAAAGTAGTTAAAGATATGAATGAAATAATAGGCAAGTGTAGATAACATGTCTAAAACAAAATTTTGTGATACTGTCTTTTGAACATAAATGTTGTCTGTCATTCCATTTTCACTCAAATGTCAGATAAATGAGGCTGAATAATGACTTCATATTACATACCAAGCTTCATTAGATATGTGCAAATGAGAAAGGAGTATTATATTACATATATATTTAATAAGCACAAAATATTCACAAAATTTAGATACTGTATATAAATTATTTTTTTCTTCTTTTTTATTCGAGCCATGCAGTAAAGCAGTTCCTGTCCAGCTGCACACAGAGGGTGACACTGCATTTTTGACAGGCTTACAGTATTTCTCTCCTCCCATACCTTTCCAGCTAACACTGTAGTAGGGAAGGCCTTAGTAATTCCAGAGTGCCTATTGGTTGGTAAAACTTGACAGACTCGACAGATTCGACCGATTATGTCTGCACAAGTTGAGGAACAAAGGATTGCTCCAATTATGTATAATAAGAGTTGAAGATATGTGCGCACTGATCTGTGATTGGCTCTAAGTCAGGCCGTCAGTCACATGGGACATAAGTGGAGTGTGTAACGGAAAGATGAGATTCTCCATTCACTCAAATATTTGAGCTGCTTTTCTATGGTGTCAAATGACAAAGTATTAATAAAATATAGCAAAATTGTTGCGAAAACATTCTAGTGTGTGACACCCGTAGAGGGTTTTCAAAGCTATCATATCCTGGGATTCAAACCTGAAAATATGCATTTCATAAAGCCTGAAGATGTGACATCCACCCCCAGGTTGTCCATATAATGAATTGTATATTATTGCCATGGCAATTTACCCAGTGCGTACCTGCGAGTAGCAAGGGATAACTTGGTTATCTGTTCTAATGCTTCCCTCTTCCTGTTCTACTGCTTCCCTCAATTGCATCCTCAGAATCACTTCCCATAATGTGCAATAATCCCTCATATATATGTATGTGTGTGTGTGTGTGTGTGTGTGTGTGTGTGTGTGTGTAATTTTATATTTGCTCTATTCTTATTTCTGGTATTTGTAAATATTGCTGCACTGACTGGAGTTGCACTCCTAATATCACTGTACACACAATGACAATAAAGGATATTCTTCTAACTCAGTATCACACAACTTTTCTAAATAATAATAATACCAATATCAAAGGTAAAGACATTATTGAAAGAATAATTCCTCTATACAAAAACCTATGATCTGGACCTGCTCCTTTGGGCATAAATGGGGGGAAAAAAAGACTCCATACCAATACTGGCCGTAATGGTGTCAAGTTCACTTATGAAGGTCGGCAAGCTTTGCAGTTGTTCCAGTAGTTGCACCAGGGCAGTTTTTCTCTTCTCCCAGTGAGCTGACAGCATCACTATGTCTCCATCTACTTTCTAACACAAATAGTAGCAAGAAGGACAGATAACATGGCTGAAAGGGTTAAGATTAAGAAAGCCTCTTGAAATATAAAACAGTGTCATCAGTGACAGTAAGTACAGCACATTGATACTTCTTACATTTGCTTTTATACTACAATTTAAGGAGCAGATGATATCAGACCATTTTGACAGTGTACTGCAAACATTCAAACATCACAATGAAATCTTCATGCATAGTATCTCATCACTCATTTATGCAGCCACTCCAAAGGGCACTTTCTGTGTAACTCAAAGGAAATCTCAAGTGATGTTGCATCTACAACAAATCCTACCTCTCCAGCCTGAGCACAGTCTTTAGTTCTTCTGTGGAGCAGATACCAACTTTCCTCATACCTGCAGAAACAACATGACGATACACAGCTATATATATATATATATATATATATATATATATATATATATATATATATATATTTACACACACACACAAAATATATGTATATATTTACACACACACACAAAATATATATATATATATATACACACACACACACACACACAGGGTGGGGAAGCAAAATTTACAATGAACATTTAGTTGTTTTTTCTCAGCAGGCACTACGTCAACTGTTTTGAAACCAAACATATATTGATGTCATAATCATACCTAACACTATTATCCATACCTTTTCAGAAACTTTTGCCCATATGAGTAATCAGGAAAGCAAACATCAAAGAGTGTGTGATTTGCTGAATGCACTCATCACACCAAAGGAGATTTCAAAAATAGTTGGAGTGTCCATAAAGACTGTTTATAATGTAAAGAAGAGAATGACTATGAGCAAAACTATTATGAGAAAGTCTGGAAGATACTATTAAAGAAGAATGGGAGAAGTTGTCACCCGAATATTTGAGGAACACTTGCGCAAGTTTCAGGAAGCATGTGAAGGCAGTTATTGAGAAAGAAGGAGGACACATAGAATAAAAACATTTTCTATTATGTCAATTTTCTTGTGGCAAATAAATTCTCATGACTTTCAATAAACTAATTGGTCATACACTGTCTTTCAATCCCTGCCACAAAATATTGTAAATTTTGCTTCCCCACCCTGTATATATATATATATACACATACACACACACATATAAATACACACACACACACACACACACACATGGGTATAGATATATGCAACATGCGTGATAAGATGCGATGAGCTGTTTTGTGTGGTATACGATGACCTGTTAAGGATTTCTAGTCCAGCACTGAAATGAGGAATGCTTTCTTCAAACCTGAATAAGAAAACGGAGAATCACTACAGACATGTTCCAGAAACAGCTGCAGGAAAGTTAGTAATGTTAATATTTGGCTAAATAATATCACAGTTAGGATGTTAGGACTATAGAACTGACAAAAGCAGAATTAAGTCAGAAACTCCGTAAAGAGAACTTTCAACTTGTTTGTCACAGAAAGTTTAGGACAATTGTAGAACTGCTGGCCTGACAAATTGCTGTTATAAAATCTCAGGGGGCTGTAATCATAAAAAATTCAGGCCAATGTCAGGTCAGATGAGTTATATGAGACTTACAGTGGTATTTATTTAAAATAAATTATTGTTTTTAACAATCTTTTAAAGAGTAGATTTAAATCAGTACATTTAATACTTTAATAATACTATATTTCAGAAACACAGACATACACAGACTTTTGATTTAGAGGCATACCCTTTACTTCACTAATTAAATTACACCCACCCACTCATGTATTACAACAGATTTCTTCTCACCTGGGTTTCCTCCTGATTTTAGAATCTTTAGATTTGTCTCCAAGGGTCTTGAACCTGAAGGAAAGGAGGCAGAGACTTTGACATGCCTTGACATTACACACACAAAAAAGGCAGCAAGCTATGCTTAAAGCACTACCCTGAACAAACTGACCAATTACTGACAGAATAACATTTTTCACACAATAGCTGGAAAAGATGTTGGGTACAAAAGGAAGCATAAAAAAAGTTTTCTTCTCATTTTTGTGCATGTACCAATCTTATTATGTTATTTCTGGATTTTGTGAATGATCTAATTCTTGATGGACAAGACTACACCAAGAATATTTTACTCAAAGGAGGACCCCTTGAAGCTGCAACATACTACATCTGGGGTTCTTCTCCCCAACCCTGCTGAGCAAAACAAGCCTCACCTTGGATGCAGAACTGATGCTAAAGGCTAAGAGATGAAGATACACGTCTAATATGCCATCAACTCTCATGGGAAACACTTAACTTTCTGTACAACAAAAAGGATGAATTTGAGGCATAACTGAAGAACTAGAAAGCCTGAGTACAGCCACACATATTTTACTGAAACCTGGTTGCAGCAACTGGTAAGGTGAAAGGAGGAGGACCAGCTTTGTTTGTAAACAGGAAGTGGCGCAACCCTGGACATATTACTGTTAAGGAAAAGATCTACTGTGAGGATACTGAACTATGAGAAGTTGAGTTCAGATATTGTGGTATAATTTTTCAGAAGGGTGATGTGCAAAAAGTTGATGTCTTAGTATGCTGCCACACAAACAATAGTAATAAAGACATGGATGGAAATATATTGGTGCACATAAGTTAGAAAATCAAATTAAATTTTATTTGTATAGCACCAAATCATTACAAAAGTTATCTCATGACACTTTACATATAGAGCTGGTTGAAACCACACACTGAAGCCAATTTACAGAAACCCAACAGAATCATTCAGGAGCAAACACTTCTGACTGGTGACAGTGGTGAGGAAAAACCTCCTTTTAACAGGCAGAAACCTTGAGCAGACCCTGACACCTGGAGGATGGCCATCTGCTTTGACCAGTTGGGGTTAAAGAGAGAGGGTAAAGGAGAAGAAAAAGAGAGACAGAGACTGGGGGAAAGGGGGAGAAGGGGGAGAAGGGGGAGAAAGTAGGAGGAGACACATGGATGCAATTGATGCACAAATAACTGAACTATTACTGAGTGTTTTGAAAATAAAACCTGGAAGAGTGGAAGGAGAATGACGATGATGTTAAGAAGTATGTTAGAATCATCACTGCATGTTCCTTCTATCATGTACGTACACTATATTGCCAAAAGTGTTCGCTCACCCATCCAAATAATCAGAATCAGGTGTTCCAATCACTTCCATGGCCACAGGTGTATAAAATCAAGCACCTAGGCATGCAGACTGCTTTTACAAACATTTGTGAAAGAATGGGTCGCTCTCAGGAGCTCAATGAATTCCAGCGTGGAACTGTGATAGGATGCCACCTGTGCAACAAATCCAGTCGTGAAATTTCCTCGCTCCTAAATATTCCACAGTCAACTGTCAGCTGTATTATAAGAAAGTGGAAGTGTTTGGGAACGACAGCAATTCAGCCACGAAGTGGTAGGCCACGTAAACTGACGGAGTGGGGTCAGCGGATGCTGAGGCACATAGTGTGAAGAGGTTGCCAACTTTCTGCAGAGTCAATCGCTACAGACCTCCAAACTTCATGTGGCCTTCAGATTAGCTCAAGAACAGTGCGCAGAGAGCTTCATGGAATGGGTTTCCATGGCCGAGCAGCTGCATCCAAGCCATACATCACCAAGTGCAATGCAAAGCGCCGGATGCAGTGGTGTAAAGCACGCCACCACTGGACTCTAGAGCAGTGGAGGCATGTTCTCTGGAGTGACGAATCACGCTTCTCCATTTGGCAATCTGATGGACGGGTCTGGGTTTGGCGGTCGCCAGGAGAACGATACTTGTCGGACTGCATTGTGCCAAGTGTAAAGTTTGGTGGAGGGGGGATTATGGTGTGGGGTCAGGAGCTGGGCTTGGCCCCTTAGTTCCAGTGAAAGGAACTGTGAATGCTTCAGCATACCAAGACATTTTGGACAATTCCATGCTCCCAACTTTGTGGGAACAGTTTGGAGCTGGCCCCTAACTCTTCCAACATGACTGTGCACCAGTGCACAAAGCAAGGTCCATAAAGACATGGATGACAGAGTCTGGTGTGGATGAACTTGACTGGCCTGCACAGAGTCCTGACCTCAACCCGACAGAACACCTTTGAGATGAATTAGAGCGGAGACTGAGAGCCAGGCCTTCTCGTCCAACATCAGTGTGTGACCTTACAAATGCGCTTCTGGAAGAATGGTCAAAAATTCCCATGAACACACTCCTAAACCTTGTGGACAGCCTTCCCAGAAGAGTTGAAGCTGTTATACCTGCAAAGGGTGGACCGACGTCATATTGAACCCCATAGACTAGGAATGGGATGTCACTGAAATTTATATGCGAGTCAAGGCAGGTGAGCAAATACTTTTGGCAATATAGTGTATGTGTGTGTATGATATAGTGTGAAGGCGACCTAGAATAACGCAGCTTTAAAAACAAGTAATGTATAATCATCGTAAGTAGACAAAGGCCATGGAAAGGACCAGTCCAGGAGAAGCCTCAAAATAGCTGTTCTGAAAATTTACACCTATGTTGTGATATGTATGGAAAAAAAAAAGGGGTGGGGGGCCTTGAAGGAAAGATCTGAAACAAAGTAACAGCAATTGAAAGCCTTGAAAGGCTACAAAAGAGGAGGTTTCTTTTCATGCGTGCAGTGACTTGGCAGTGTCAGAGTTTGTAAAAAAGATGTTATGCTAACATGTTTTCCAATAAAGCAGCTGAGTAATTGACAAATCAAGACCACTTTCAGTACCTACAATTAAGGGACTTCTATGACAAAAAATAAATAAATATTGATTTTAATAACAATGAGCTTGTAAAAATGATTATTGGAGTATATCATTCTAAAAAATACAAAATTATGTCTTCTCTTTACAAACATTTAATGGGGAAGAGGGGTTTTAACACTTTGGATGTGAAACAGAAATGGGAAAAAGAACCAGGAATTGCTGCCTCAGAGGAGGAATGGATCAATATCTGGAGATCTCAACAGTCAACCAAGAATATGGAGGGAACATTGCCGGAAAAATACAATTTGATTTTTCATAATTCCAAAAATTACATCTAAATATGTGTCCAGAGTTCAACCTTGTTGGAGAGAATGTGGAGATGTCAATGTGAATCATGTACATGTCTTTTGGTTATGTCCAAACTTGCATCATTTTGGAATAATGTATATTCAACAAAGATATTGGGTTATGCAATCCCTAAAACATGTTTGGTGATGTATTTAAGACATATTATGGGTAATAATGTAATCAAAAATGATAAATATTTGTTTGAAATATTATTAGCTGCCTGTAAAAAGGCAATTATCAAAAAATGGTGCAGATTAGAACCACCTACAACTAACGAATGGCGACAAATTGTGAATGGAATATTTGAGATGGAGATTCGGACCCATAGATTGAGGGCTCAAGAAGAGCAGTGTCATGATAATGTGGAGAAAAGGACAATTCTCATTTCAGTGTCACATTACTAAAATCAATTGTTAGTCACAAAGGTTTTTTATGGCTAATGTATCCCAAATGTCCCTTAAGGTTGTATTGTAAAGAATTCAAATAACAAAAATAAAGTAACAAAAAATAAAGCAGCTGAGTAACACCACAGGGTGGCAGTAAAGAGACATTAACAATGCAGTTGCTCTGAAACCTCCAATAAAAGAAGAAGCAGTAGCATACACTGTTTATCACATGACGGTCAGCTGAGAGCAAAAACTATGACAATAACACTGGTAATAACGAAAAGAACAGAACTGGAACAGTCTTGCTTTTTAAATTATAATGTCACTAAATGGAAGTACTTTGGAAATCGATGATTAAAAACTGTGTAATTCTATATTTGTACCATAAAAGTGCATCGGTGTTAGGAGTAGCTTCATACTGTACACAAGGTCCCATTCCAAACCCCAATGACATGCGTTTATCGGATCACACAAGTTACTAGATTTTTTACAAATAAAATTTCACTGGTATTATTTGTAAAACATCGGAGAAGACATGACGTGGCCTCTCGCGAGGAAATAGAAATTAAGAACATAGAATTTATTAAGTTTCTTGACGAACATAACCCCTTAAGAATTCGTTGTCGGTGGTGGTTTTGTGGACCAGATAGGATGAAGTGGGTGAAGGGTCTTTGAGGATTCGATAAGATGTAAATACACTAATGTAGTTGACTGTAGATACTGAGAAGGTGGGATCATCACAGCTAATACATGCAGAGATTACATCAGAAAGCAGACCAACCCGGTTGTAAAATCCTGCTGGACCATATGAAGTCTTTCTCTGAAGTTTCCAAACATGTCCCCCTTCTGTTTCACTTTGATGCTCACTGTCATCCAAGAATACTGCTCCGCACACTACTGCCGCAAATCTCTTTCCTCCTCCTCGTCCAAGTCCCCCTCTACTTCCGCTCTTCCTTCTTCTTCGTCTGTTTTTTTTGGCAGTCTAGACACTATTTGGCATATTACTGCCCTCTGCAGATTAGTAAATGCATTACAACACCGAACACTTGAACAGCCTCACACAGGCCCCGCCCTAATCGCCACCTTAAAGCTATACCGTATGATGTGGCATTTTTACATTTTTCTTTTGTTATCTTAAAATACCGTGTGTCAAACTGAAATGTAAAAGAAATCCACCAGGTTTTGAAACTCAAAAATCTTTAATTCTCATATATTCCTGATTAAAGTCTGACCAATCATTTTATTCAGTCCGAATCAAATAATTGGCTGAGCCTGGCTGAGCCTCCTGTCAGTCATCCATTACCGCGGTTCTGCATCCGATACAGGTACCTCTGAATCTGACGTTTCATTGGCACTGCCTCTGCTGTCACTGACCGCAGTCTCCTGTCTAGGGGTGTGAATGGATAGGACTTAAATGCACATGTTGAAGGGAAAAAACGGATGTATTAACAGAAACAACAACCAAGGGGAACAAATAGAAAAACCCGATTGCAGCAGTCATAGCCCAGTGAATGAAGGATGGAGATAAAGTCCAGGAGTCAGGTGTACTTGACTCCACAGACAGGTCTGCCCAAAGCTCATGACCGCATACACGTACATGGTGTCACACAATGTAGGATGATGTAGGATGATAAATGTATGGACTATGAAACCTCAAATGTCCACGGAAAATTTGCGGAGTCCGCGCGCTCGCAGTACACGCGCCCATCGCCTGGGCACCTCATCGCCTAGCCGATGAGGTGCAGTGAAGACACTGAACCAGCGCTGCACAGACCAGACCCTTAAATACAGGGTCTCCTAATGAAACAGGAAGCACGGCAGGTGGATGATGAGTCTGATTGCTGAGGGAGGGGTCCGCGGCCATGCTAGAGTGACCAGTTGTCCCGCATTGTGCGGGACTGCATAGCGTTATGACCATTTTTTTCTACGTCCCGCAAGTCGAGACGATGTCCCGCATTTGACTGGCTCTGGCTCTCCAAAGTGCAGTGCAGTCACCTCCCTCCAAATTGGCTTTCATTTTATAGTGATGACAGCACTATCACTATTGGCTGTGTCTGCTGTCAATCAACCAACATACAAATGGGGTCGATCAACCTGTCACCGGCATCCTCCTGACCCTCGCCCACTGACACACAAAAAACATAGGCAAAAGTCTCAAACACTGGCATGCAAATATTGGCGCAAATCATGGAAACTCCGCACAAAAAAAGAAGCAACTATAGAAAAGAATGGGAAAATGTTTATACATGGGTGAAAGCGGGGAGGATGGAGACGGTTCACAGAGGGTATTCTGCAAACTTTGTCAAACTTATTTCTCCATTGTGCATGGAGGCGAGTATGACACTGAATGCATGTGATGTTTGGTTAGATTTGATCCCTGTTCCCTTAGACCTATTTTAAGTGTGGAGTTTGAACTGAGAGACTTGAGGTGTCAAAATCTGCTTTGTTAATTATGTGGATATATATATATATATATATATATATATATATATATATATATATATATATATATATATATATATATATATATATATACATATATATAAATTTTTAAACAAAATTCCACAGGATATTTACTTTATCTTATTCTATTTTTATTACTGTGTTAGAATGCAAAATGTTCGTTCTGTGTATGGATGCACAAAGGTTTTTGGTCCAACCAATTTCAGGTTGTCTGGAAATGGAAACAGCTTTTATAATGTTGTCAGTTATGCCTTTTTGTTTTATTGCACATAGATTAGTTTACCTTTAAGGGTTGAGAACATATACTCAAATTAAAAAAAGCTGATTTTGTAGAAGTATTTAATTAAAACATTTGAAACTTGAGGTTTCTTTTTTGAGTTTTTACAAGTAGATTTTTTGTTTTGTTTTTACAAGCAAAAAAAGTTGTTGAAACCTGTGCAAAAAAAAAAGCAAAAAATAAATGCCCAATGCAAAAATATGCATACTGTGTGCAACCAAATCAAATTGTTGTTATATTTATAAGCTTGACAATAAGATGGACATTGTTTAAAAATCTAGACTTTGTTCCAGCATTACAGTTACGTGTCCCATAATGTCCCAGACAAACACACTCCTTGCCCCACATGTGGCTCGTAAGCACCCGGTCACCCTAGGCCATGCTGAAGCTGAACACACCTCTGCCTCCACCTCCGCTTCCACCGTGTGCATCAGGTGAGAGGAGGGGAGCATCAGAGCTCAGGCAGGGGAAAGCAGGCGGGGCTTTGGAGGGAGGCGGGTTGTTCATGTTCAAATTTGTACTAAATGCTGTGTGAAATGCCAGATCGGTAGGTATACCTTTAAACCATATGGGAAAGCTAATTAAATAAAATTAATTAATTAATTAATTAATTAATTAATTAATTATTAAAATTTTATATAGCGTCACAGCATAACAAAAGTTATCTCATAACACTTTACATTTAGAGCTGGTCTAAACCAGATTGTTACGCCAATGCCCTCTGCAAGTTACCAAGAACGTGTCTCTGAGCGTGGTTACTGAGACTGAGCCATAATCAATCCACAGGTCTCTCACTGATATAGAGCAGGGATGTCAAACTCATTTTATTTCAGGGACTACATCCTCCCTGTATGATCTAGGGTGGATCAGACCAGTTAAATAATAACACAATAATATATAAAAAATGTCAACTCCAAACTTTTCTCTGTTTTAGAGTGAAAAAAGTAAAATTACATTATGAAAACATTTACATCTACAATCTAAAAAACCATTAATAACATGAACAACCATAAAAACTGAAATTTATTAAGAAAAATAAGTGCATGTTTAACAATATTATGCCTCAGCTTCTCATTTTCACATGTGCATCACAACTTACAGATCACAGTAGATCTACAAATACACAAAACATTTAATAAGAGGCAGAATATTGTTAAAATTGCACTTACTTCTCTTAAGATATTTCAGGTTATTTATATTTCTTCAGGTTATTCACTGTTTTGTGAAAGAATAAATTCAAAGACATTTATTTATTTGTTTGTTTGTTTGTTTGTTTACTGTCAATTCACTAGAGGCACATGTAATACAGACACCTGAGATACTGTTTCTCTCTAACCTTGTTAAAGGCCATGCATAAAAACTAACAAAAAAAGGGTAAAAATACAATAAGAATAAATAAGTGGTTTAAAGAATAAACTATGGCAAAATATAAAATGTACATGTCAGTGTATTTACAGTAACAGCAGTAGTGCTATACAGTAATGGTTATGAGGTGAGGAGGTGCATAACGGAACCAAACAGCAGCAGACAGGGCAATAGTGCAATGTTTCCAAAAAAGTGCAGAGATAGTCAGCAGCTAAGGGCACGTAATGGACTGAGTTCCGCATCCTGACAACCTGATGGACAAAGCTGTTCAACAGTCTTGTGGATCGGGCCTGGAGGCTGCGGTACCTTTTCCCTGAAGGCAGGACGCTGAAAAGGGAGTGGGAGGAGTGGGAGGGGTCACCAGCAATGCTAGTGGCTCTGTGGGTGAGGAGGGTGCGAAAAATGTCTGTGAGGGAGGGAAGATGGTCACAATGATTTTGCTGGTTGTAATGACTATGTGTTGCAGAGTCTTTGGGCCTCCAAACCACACAGTGATGCTGCCAGTGAGGACACTCTCAATGGTGCCCCGGTAGAAGAACCACATGATGGGGGGTAGGACTTGTGCTCTCCTCAGTTTGCAGAGGAAGTAGAGAGTGTTTGAGCCTTCTTGGCCATTGATGTGGTGTTGTCTGTCCAGGACAGATCCTCTGAAATGTACATCCCTGAGAACTTGGTGCTGCTCACGTTCTCCACAGCAGCACCATCGATGGTAAGTGGGGAATGCTGCAAGTGACTTCTCCTGAGGTTGACTACAATCTCTTTGGTTTTTCACACGATCAAGAAGAGATTGTTGTCCTTACACCACTGGACCAGTTGGCTCACCTCTTTTCTATAGTTGGTTTCATTGTTGTTGGTGATGAGGCCCACCACGGTTGTGTCACCAGCTAACTTGATGATGTGATTTGTGCTGTGGCTTGATGCACAGTCATGTGTCAGCAGGGTGAAGAGCAGTGGGCAGAGCACACACCCCTGAGGGGCCCCTGTGCTCAGCATGATGGTCCTGGAGGTATTATTGCCGACCCACACATTTTGCGGCCTCCCATGAAACAGTCCAGTACCCTGTTGCAGAGAGAGGTTTTGAGTTTTTGTATTAGTTGCTGGGGGATGATTGTGTTGACTGCTAAACTGAAGTCTAAGAACCGCATTCGCCTGTATGACATTTTGGAGTCCAGTTGGGTGAGGGTTAGGTGAAGAGCAACAGAGATGGCATCCTCTATTGATTTGTTTAGCCTGTTTGCACAACTGAAATGGGTTGTGGGTGGGGGAGGGGTTTCATGTGCTGCATGACCATCCGCTTGAAGCACTTCATGATGATGGAGGTCAGTGCTACTGGCTGACAGTCATTGTGGCCAGATGGTTGAGGCTTCTTCAGCACTAGTACTGTTGTTGCCCCTTTGAAACATGTGGGGACAATAGTTTGGCTCAAGGAGATGTTGAAAATGTTGGTGGGGACATTCTTGAGCTCCTCGGCACACTCCTACAGAACATGACCAGGTATTCTGTCAGGTCCAGCAGCCTTGGGTGGGGTGATCTTGGAGAGGGTCCTCTTCAAACTGGCTGGTGCTAGGCACATGGTCTGCTCATCCAAGGGAGGAAAGGTCTTCTGAGCTGGTGAGTTGTTTTGTTTCAAAGTGGCCAGAGAAGTCACTGTTTAGCTATGTGATGATAGTCATAATGTAATTTTAGTATTTTACTAGTCTGACCCACTTGAGATCAAATTGCACTCAATGTGCCCCTGAACTAAAATGATTGCTAATTTCTTAAGTGTAATTTTTGCATTTCAAAAATTCATCAGACTCTTAGGCTGGGAAAAGAGCACCTGTGTAGCCCTGTAAGAGTCAGTAAGGATCACAGCCTGGTTAAGCCCGTGTAGCAGTTTCACAGAACCAGCCAGTAGAGGAATCCAATGGTGGAAAAGTGTCTGGGGTAAAACTGTGGAAAAAAAAAACCTTACTCAGATCAATAATGATTTGCAGGGAGTTATGACTCATGCCAGTTAAAACAGTTTAAAAGTATCAGAAGAGTTGATTAAACAAGTACTTTAAAAACACATGTAAACCTCAGTGCTTGTTATTAAAAACAACTAAAAAACTGAGTAAAACAGTTTTGAGAAGACAGCTAGTGACAGCGAGTGGACCAACATCTCATATCATCCTGGTTACATATCATTGCAACCAGGATATGTAACTTAAGTGTTACAGTCATAGTACCTAAGCCAAATGTAAACCCCTTTAACCATGTTCATTCTATGATTGTTTTTTTGTTGTTGTTGTTCTCTCATCCAAGTCTTATCTACTTGTTTCACTTTTTGTTTCTTGTCATAGTGTAATGCCAAAATCTATTGCCTATGTCTTTTATATTCTATAAAACTGCAATATTTGTCTGATATTTATTTATTTCCTCTGGGATTGATTTTGTCTTCTGAATTTGAGTATCAGGTGACATGATCCCACTACAGCCAAAGCACATCCATTAAGCCAGCTGAAAACCCATGAAAAACCCTGGCAAATCCACCCAGAATTAATTTTCCACACCACCTAACCATATAACACGTCTCTAATCAGTATACCTCACACAAACTGACCAAATGAATTACCCTACTGATGGGATTAATAAAGTTATCCGAATCTGAATCTTCTTTGTTCTGACCTACATGAATGAGTCTCTCTCACTAAGTGCTTGGACCTATGGCTCGTTCTTTATTTAGAAAGTCATCAACAAAACAATTATTTTTTTGTCTTTTTTTTCCAGGTTGGAGACCCCTGATCTAAACAGATCAACTAAATTTGGTGTAATGATTTTCTATATGTGGTTCCTTTGGACATCTGTATATCAGTTTTTATACAGATGGTATATTAATACCTGTAACTTAAGGCATGAAGACTTTATTATGGTAGTACTTGGGCTTATCATTGGATGCTGTGTGTGAAATGTTCTCAATTATGATTAAATCTGGAAGTGTTTTTACAGCCAACTGGTCATCTTTCATCCCTATAATTCACATAACGACCTTGCGATAATCAGACAACACAGCACAAACATTTTAACAGAAAACTGACAAAAATTGTAAAATGTAATCACATGTCTTTGAGCTGGACGTCATGAGTACTTTAAGAAATATATTCTGATCTTGTCATTTATGGTAAATAGAAAATAACTTTTTCTCAGCTGGCATAAAGAAATAAAGGAGCACTGGTTCAGGGGCTTACATGTAGACAAATAACAGATGCCAAAGGATATGACCAACTGACCAAGTTACTTGGTCATATTGCAATTATGTACTAATATCATTAATCTGTGGTGATGATCTGAGTTTAGCTTTCCTCTGACTAGGATACCAGACCTGAAAAAGGCTTGGGTGAAATCATGAAGGCTATATTCAGAGATGTAGTCCAGGATATAAGGCGGTATACGGAGTACACCCACTTATTTTTCAGTCAGCATTGGGTATACCCACCTCTAAATCCCCCCAATGCCCACCATTTAGTAGTATCTGAGCCAAATTGCCGATTTTTTTCCCTAGGATGGTAAAGCCATAACCCGCCCTACTCTGCCTCTAACTGGCTAGTACTCGCTGTCTTCACTGATTAGATTGGTTGACTTTTGGCATGACGACTGATGAGCCAGTCAGAGGCAGAGTAGGGCAGGTCATGCCAAGGAAAATATTGCTAACTAGTACTGGCCACCTCTGGAACCTGATTGGACACTTCAGGTGCCAGTGCCACCCCAGTTGATTGACAGGTCACTCCATGTCTCGTTGAAAGATGCGTGATTATTGGAAATGCGAATGAGAAAAGCAGAATAAATGTCTTTCAACTGAGTGACATTAAGAGAACCTACTTTCATGGAACACATAATTCTGAGGTAAGCTTTAAGGTGGTTTCAGAATGAGTCACTGTTTTAAACTACTGGCCATATGACTGCACATTTATAGGAGAAGAGATTTTGTCATCAATAGTTAAACTGTGTGAGTAGGCTGACACTATGAAACGCTAACGTTATCCTATATTTGTCTCATGTTGAATACACTTACATTCATGCAGCTGCTTTTGTGACCAGTAACACCTACAAACGGCTCCTAATCAAGTCATGATAATTTTATAATAGAGAGCAAATACTACTGATGGATTTTTGGGTAAACTAAATAGAGCAGTCTGACATGTCACTGATTCTAAAATGCCGTTTTTCTGGACTTAAAAAAAAAAAAAAAAAAAGCCAAAAATTGAGAATATACCCACTTCTCCAGGGACCACTACACCACTGGCTATATTAACCTCTTAAAACAAAGTTGCTGTCATGTTAGAAGAGGACAGAACAGATCAGCTACTGTAAGTTACGTGTTACTTGTCATAACATATTTTTACACTATAATACTTTCAGGTTAATGTAAGATTTTCATACTACAGGGTGGGGAAGCAAAATTTACAATGAACATTTAGTTGTTTTTTCTCAGCAGGCACTACGTCAATTGTTTTGAAACCAAACATATATTGATGTCATAATCATACTTAACACTATTATCCATACCTTTTCAGAAACTTTTGCCCATATGAGTAATCAGGAAAGCAAACGTCAAAGAGTGTGTGATTTGCTGAATGCACTCGTCACACCAAAGGAAATTTCAAAAATAGTTGGAGTGTCCATAAAGACTGTTTATAATGGAAAGAAGAGAATGACTATGAGCAAAACTATTACGAGAAAGTCTGGAAGATACTATTAAAGAAGAATGGGAGAAGTTGTCACCCCAATATTTGAGGAACACTTGCGCAAGTTTCAGGAAGCGTGTGAAGGCAGTTATTGAGAAAGGAGGACACATAGAATAAAAGCATTTTCTATTATGTCAATTTTCTTATGACAAATAAATTCTCATGACTTTCAATAAACTAATTGGTCATACACTGTCTTTCAATCCCTGCCTCAAAATATTGTACATTTTGCTTCCCCACCCTGTATTACAAGATGCATATCACATTATAACGTGATAAGTGCCAATAATCTTAAAACATGAAACTTGTCCAAAGACATGGTGCTTGGGTAATGGATGAATAAAGGAATATGAGTCATTTGCACAGTTTGTCTAACTACTACTTGATATATGGTGAGATTTCAAAGACACACAGTGCTACACATGAGAAAGAATGAGACTCTGGAAGTATTATGGATTTATCATTAGAACACGTCTCTTAATACAGACACTGTTGTACTGACATGAGAAAGAGTAACTTTTTGACCTAGCCATGCAATATTAAACTTTACCTACCAACATCATACCATTGGAAACCTAACTCTAGAGGCACTGGTTGAGGGTTACGTAACATTATTGACCAGTCAATATCCTTAAAATACATACTGTTTTAAGTAACATGCAAAATACCAACATCAACTTGTGTGTAAATTATGAACACTGCAGAACTTAAAGGCATAGTAAGTAACATTTACTTAAAAAAAAAAAAAACACAATGCAGACTTGTACAATAATATTCCTTCTCAGTCATAACTTCACCTTGTATTGCAGTGTTTGGAATCTTGTGGGGGGTATGGACCTTAGCCACCGTGTTAATATAAGTCAGTGACAAGTGTGCAGGGTGTGTGGGTCAAACACACACACACACACACACACACACATACACATATATATATATATATATATATATATATATATATATTTTTTTTTTTTTTTTTTTTTTTTTTTTTTTTTTGTGTGTCTCTAGAGTGTTCTCATAGAGCAGGGGTGTCAAAGCTACAGCCCATGGGTGAAAACTGTCTCACCAAATGGTCCAATCCGATCCGTGGGATGAATTTGTGAAATGCAAAAATGGCATTAAAGAAATTAAAATTATTTTACTTCAGGGGTCACATACAGATCAATATGATCTCAAGTGCGTCGCACCAGCAAACTATCATAATTACCTATAGATGATGACAGCTCTTTTGTCATCATTTTACTGAAAAATTATTTGAAAATATTTACATTTACAAACTATGACTTCACAAACAACCTGGAATGTCTGAAGAAAAATGTGTAATTATCACAATATTCGGCCTCTTACCAAATGTTTTGTGCCTTTATAGATCCACTGTGCTCTGTAAGTTGTAATGAACATGTGGAAATGAGAAGCTGAGACATAATATTGGTAAATTGCACTTATTTTTCGTAAGAAATTTCGGGTTGTTCATGTTATTCACATTTTTTAAAGGGCTGTTTGTAGATGTAAAAATTTTCATACTGTAATGTTACTTTTTTTAGTCTAAAACACAGAGAAAAGTTTGAAGTTGACATTATTTATAGGTTATTATGTTATTATTTTAATGGTCTGACCCATTTGAGATCATAGTGAGCTGAATGTGGCCCCTCAACTAAAATGAGTTTGGCAGCCCTGTCATAGAGTTTTACAAAGGGATGGGTGTGTGTACAATATAACCATTATGACAGAATCATAAAATAACACTTTATTTTTCTATTTCACAGCATTCTGTCAAACTTTTAGACAAAATACAGATTCTCTATCTAACTGCAGTCTAACGCCAGCTTGACCATCTCTCTCTTTCAAGCAGAGATGAGCCAAGCCAGAAATGTTACATACTATGCCTTGAATCAAATTCTGTATGAACCAGAAATATCTTGTTTTAACATGAAAATCTGTTAAAACGTAAAAAATTATCTCATATCAAGAAACCTTTCACATCATAATATAATACTGATCTGTTTTTCTTTTTCTAACCTGGCAGGAATACACTTCCAGAATGAAGAAGATGGGCTTGGGTTATTTTTGTTGTTTGTACATCACATCTTTCAAATCAGACCAGATTATTCCGACATCTAAAACAAGTCATCAAATAATGTAAAAAATACTTGTGTAAAATCAGTAATCAGTGAAAAAAAGACAAACCAAAAACTAAAGATAAGGTGAGGAAGATTAGGTTCTCAATCTTTAAGTGTTAAAATGAAATTTCAGTTATTTCCTCTAACTTGAAAACAAAAAAGCTGCCAAAGCCCTAAAGCAAAGGCTTGTGGCAATCTACATTTGTCCAAGGCAAGCTACAGAACATGGAGTCTGTTTACATGACCATAAAAATCTGCTAACTGGGAGTAATCAGATAATTGTAATAATCAGATCTGATGTTTACATGCACTTAAGAAATCAAAAACCCTGGTTTAGATGCTCCAGTCCATTATTGGATTTCTTAGAGTAATGTTAGACTCAAATTTCCTGTTTCTGTCTTCCACTCACGTTTGACTATGTGACTTCCATTTTTAATTGTGTGCACATATGCAGATGTAAAAGAACGAAATAAATCAGATTAACCTGTACCTGTGCAGGAAGACATTTGGGTATTGAAGAGAAATCCAGGTGTGTTAATCTGATTTGTCATAATCAAATTACTGCTGTTATCTTCCAAAACAAATCAGATTATACTGTTCATACATGATCCATTGAATAATGTGATTACTCCAGGAATCATATAATGATCAGAGTATTAGTGTGCATGTAATTGGGCTCACTGATAGTTCTAAAAACTGATACCAGTGTCTTCCATATGAATAAAATACAATAATAATAATAATAATAATAATAATAATAATAATAATAACAACCACTGTTCCAAATAAAAAAGGAAAGCCTCCAGTGAATAAACAGTTAGCTAAACAGCTCACATGGTTGTATGTCTTCTATTATGTGTGTTAATTTAATCCTTTATAAAACGAAAACAAAAAACAAAAAAAGAATAGGATAGGATAGGCATTGGATTTAAAATACCATGCAACCACTGACAAAGATGCTACTTTACAATTCAGTGTCAAACACTATCATCATACATTGACCATAATGAGAAATATTTTATGCTGTTTTCCCTCAAAGTATTTTTAATATAAACTCTCAATATGGAACTTGTGCATTAGTGAAAATTTTCAGAGATAAGCTCAATTATTTTTCTAGTTCTTCAAAAGCATTCTAGGGCTAGTCCTGGTCTTTAAAGCTGAGGTAGGAGACTTTGTCTGAACAAGACCCTTTGTTGAGCCCTTGGAAGTGCTGGAACAGCTACTGACATGTCCACTGTCCTTATTCAAGTCCTCATGTGTACTATTGGTAGAGTATTTTGAAGAACCTTTGGAATTATAGGTAAAGTAGCTGTTAGCTGGTGAAATATACTTGGTATTGTCCTTGCCTTTATTGGGCTTGGCAGAACAAATGGCTGGTGAGTCAGCCTGCACATATTTAGTTACCAATGAATTGACAGCAGCTTTAGTAACAGTCATCTTAGCAGTAGAAGCTCTGGCAACAGTCCTTGGATTAGCAGTCCGGGTAATGGTCCTGGTGGCAGTGGAGGAAGCTGCCTGGTTTCTTTGGAGCCTCTTTGTTCTCACAGGTCTGCATTTAACATCAGTGAAAGAGCTGTGGTCACAGTTTGTCATTTTACTGGTAGAACTGTCCCTTTTCTGAATGGGTTCCAGAGCAGTGATGCTCTCCAAACATAACTCTCCAACATTTATCTTGCCATTTGGGTCCTCACCAATACAACTGCCACTCTCTAGTTTCAGCTCACCAACATGGCTACTTCTCTCTTGTTTTTCATTATGGCTGACAGTGGCTTTACAAATATGGCTAACAAATTCCACTTTAATGTCCTCATTAAAATTGGCTGTCTTTTTTGCTGTCTGACCAACATGGTGGGGGGCACTCTTCACTGTGTCATTGCCATCAGTGAGATGCAGTGCCTTCTTCCTCTTTGATGAGTTGGCATCAAAAACCTGATTCTGAGTTGTAGGGCTGGTGTCTGGTGGAAGGCCTCTTCTTCTTCTGGACAACCGCAGGACACCGGGGTTCTCACTGAGTTGTGTGATAACTGAGCCATTAGTCAATGGTAACTGAGTTAGAGTCATACTTGAAAATCTCCCTGAGTTCTGGAGACTACTGAGGGTCTTGTGGTTGTTGTAATAGTTAGTAACGGTTCGGTGGATAGGAGGAAGGCCCTGATTGCGAGGCAGGTGGTGCGTGCTAGGCCGGGTGAGGTGTCTGTTGTTGGTTTCCTGGAGGCTCCTTTGGCCATCGTCTTGAGGTGTGTCGGTGCTGCTAGGCCTGGTGCAGGGCCTGGAAGATTGCCTTCTCCCTGCCCCACTGGAAGAGACTGATCTGACACAGGAGCTTCTCTGTTCAGAAAGTCCAGTTACCATGGCAACCTGCAACAGATACACATATGATATATCTATTGATTAAAAGCAACTGTAACACACACACATACACACACATAAAATCACTTCCCTTTTGATCAAATCAACTGATGAACACAATTCTTTTTCATGTAATTTTACTGTCTTGTAATTGGGTATAACAATTCTTTTGAATTACAACTGCACTTTGATTCAAAGCACAATCCTAAGTGACCAAATTCTAGAAATCTTCTTGTTTAAGCAGTCTTCCCCCTGTTTTCTGTGCTAGTTCCCCATTAGAGAAACTCAATGCTTTGGACCTTAGCCAGAATGCCCTTTTAATTGAACACTGGCCTCCACAGATACATTCTAGGTCAGTAGGAAACATATTTTTAACATAACATAACATAGCTCTAATACTGCAGAGATAATTCAATAATTAATTAAAATTAATTTACAATTAATATTCAGTACTTTACGGAATTTCTGCTTTACACAAATTAAACATTGTTTTTGTAATACTTATTTGAGCACATACTGGTGATTGTGTGGTGCAGGGCTGGGTGATCCAGCAAAAAGATGATTATGCAAGTAAGAAGTACGATACTCTATTGGAATTTCAATTTATCTCACTTCTCTCAAAAAGTTCCTTTTGTTTCTGGAGGTGTAGGCTGTGTGGGGTGGTTGTTTTTTATTTAAAACTGGAGTGATACTGTTTCAGTGCTGATGAACTAAACAGCACACTGCATTTTCCAAAATGTATGACCTACAACTTTGACAACTGCACTATTTTTCCTTAATGTCATACTCCATGACAGCCTAATTTGTCCAGTCAGAATTATTTTAAAATGAAGACTAACATGTTTAATGCAGTTGCTTTGGCAAAGCATCAGTGTAAATGTTCAGAGACCAGACCAGCAGTTCACGGTAATTCTTCACGGTCTGAGGCTACCTTTTCATCACTCATTCTTTCCTCAGCAGCAAAGGCACAAATCTCACATGTACATTTCCATAAGTATGTAATTTGCCCCTTGTGGGGAAAAAAGCATGATCACCATCAAAGTACCTGTACCAAAAATGTGTCAAAAGCCACTATTTCCTGAATGAAAGATAGAGCTCACAGCTATGTTTAAAAGTGCAAGAGTTTCCATGTACACAATGAGAAGATAACTCAGAGAACTGTGACTCAACAGTTGAGTAGCCTGAAGAACAGCACTTATCAATGATCTGAAAAAAGAAAAAGTAGCCATTTACTAAAGACCGAATTGTACTGTGGAGCAAAAGAAAAGGGTCATGTAATCCGATGAGTCCAGAGGAACCCTGTTCCAGAGTGATGGGTGCATCAGGGTGAGGAAAGCATCATGCCTAGTGCCTACATACCAGCCTGTGAGGTTGTTTCAGTTGGTCAGGGCTAGGTCCAGTAATGTTAAGTATCGAAAAAAGAGGTCAGCTGACTACCTGAATATACTGAATGACCAGGTTTTTCAATGGCTTTTTATATTCCCTGACAGTACAGACATATTCCAAGATGAAAATATCAAAATGTGAAAGAGTGGTTCAGGAACAATGAGACATCATTTTTGCATATGAACTAGCAACCAAAGAGTCTAAGATTTAACTCCATGGAAGTCCTAGAGACTTCATGCAGCGGTCTGACTCTCCCATCTTCAAGAAATGATATTGGCAAAAAATTAATGCAACAAGATAGATGGAAACAAATGTCATGATATTGTATAAGTTAACTGAGATGTCACAGTGAATGTATGCCATAATCAAGGCTGGTCCAAGGAAATAATAGTTTGTTTTTTATGATGGGTAGTGGGTGATTTAGCTAATTTTGTTTGCATTTAGCACATTTAGTTTGGTAATAGATACTTAACTGAAGATTTAAATGACCAACATTTAGCTGTTCCATTCTTTATGCGATATAAAGTATATATAAAGCGCTCAACAATACACCTTTTGAATAAGTCTTCTTCAAATTCTGTCATTATAGTTGTCTTAGTAATGTATGGAACATACAGAATTGATACAAATACATAAATAAACAGAAAGAAAGAAAGAAAGAAAGAAAGAAAGAAAGAAACAAAGAAAGAAAGAAACAAAGAAACAAACAAAAAAAGACGGGTCAAACCTTGTTCATTGTCCTGACCTGCAGGGACAGCTGCTGAGGCGTTATGAGGTGACTCTCAGCTCCTTCTCCCCTGTTCTGATCCATCCCCTCTGTCTCCCTCCTCCTCCTCTGTGCTCGAGTGGTTAGAGTGCAGAATGAGCTAGGGGCTGCAGAGGCAGAGCCTAAGGTTCCCTCCCTCAGAGAGCCAGACCTCCTCTGCACTATAGAACAAGTCAGATACAAAGTGGATTTTCTAGTACAACTTAACATAAGAAAATAACTGATGGACACTGATATAATGGTTTAAATATGATACCCCAGATAAATACCTGCTGTTCTACTGAACATGCTCTCCTTCTTCATTTCTGTTGAAATCCTATCATTGGAGAGACAGGAGGTAAGTTGCTGAGAGCCAGCTGTCTCTTTCCCTCGTCCATTTGCTAAGAAAGCCATGTTGCTAGGCAGTGCTGCTGAACCTGGGTCAAAAGGGGAAATGAAAGTGACAATGAAAGTGAGATGCATTTAACTTTATAATTAAAACAAAAATTTGGAAAATACCTTAAAACACATTATTTGCAAATACACAGCACAGAAGTAAACAAACCCAGAGACTGTACTATGTTGGAAATACACTCAAACATTTATGTATAAATCAATATCTTGATCCTTAACAATGGCAGCAATACCTACAGGCGTCCTCTGCGTTGTGACCCCCTCATTTGAAAATCTACATATATATATATATATATATATATATATATATATATATATATATATATATATATATATATTTGTATGTTGATTTATGTACTCAGTACTTCTCAGCTCTATTTTTTATGACTTTTGTGCCCTCCCCTGATATTACATGGATCTCCTGACCTTTACCAGAAGACTGGTTATCTGTCCAGTTTACCCAGTAATTACCTACTGATAGACATTGTTAAGCAACATGCATTTGATAACCACATCGGGGCCCCAGTCAGCTGATATAAGCAGACTTACATACAGGTAAATCATACATACAGTTAAAACATGCAGTTTTAGTGTGCTACTTGCAAGTTCTACCTCCCGGTTCTAACTTCAAAATTTCTAGTTATTAATATTGTTACTCATTAACATTTATGTAAAATCTAAACTAGACAAAAGTCTAATCATGAGGAGACACTTGTCTATTCAAGCAGCATTTGGGCCTGCATGCTGGAGAAACAAACAGGCAGCCACAAAAGTTATGTAATGTCTTATTATACTGTTGAAACTATATTACTGTATAGTCTGAATACTGACTATCTTTGAGTTGCCGCAGAACACAGCCAGTGAATGTATCATATCATATCATATCATATCTTATATCATATCATATCTAACTCGTGAGTGTAGATAAATTTTACGGCATTTACTGGCTATCGGACATGTCATCATCTTGTGAATCGTTGCAGTGTTTTGCTTGACAGATCATCAAGAAGGCAACGTGCACACACACATTCCTATATGAACAACTAGTAGGCCGATTACAAGTAGAACAAATTTGTGCTACTACTACATCTAAGCCTCAGGGTTAGTCGTTTGTTTTAGTTTTATGTTAATAACGTTTCCATAAAGAGTGAATTTGCCAGCAAACATATCTAGTTCTACTGTTACAGTACAGGCTACAGCTGTGTTACTTCACCTTGACCGTTAACCACACATACGGTAGGAGATGGTATGATGTCAGTTCAATATTCAAATGAGCCATGTGCCAAGGCTACTGGCTAATGAAATACATACTGAGGGCCCCAGGGGTACCAGTGAAAATAGAAACAAATGGAATATGGTTGTCGCTTTAAGATGTCACATATAGTGACACATAACAAAAGTATGCCATATAAAATGAAATATCCTTGATACTTGTTAAATGTCAACAGTGAAAAAATGTATGTACTTATAAATACATACACTTTATAAAACCTAATTACTTTTACAGTGTGTGTGGAAATTTGAGGTGAGATAAATATAATTTATTATTTCTAAATGTATATTTTGGACCAGAATGAGGATGCAGTTTTTTCTTTGCTTTCATTACCTCCGCCAAGGAGGTTATGTTTTTGCCAGGGTTTGTTTCTGTCTGTCTGTTTGTTTGTCTGTCCGTTAGTGTGCAACATAACTCAAAAAGTTATGGACAGATTTGGATGAAATTTTCAGGGTTTGTTGGAAATGGGATGAGGAAGAAATGATTAAATTTTGGTGGTGATCGGGGGGGGGGGGGCACTGATCGTTAGTGTGCAACATAACTCAAAAAGTTCTGGACAGATTTGGATGAAATTTTCAGGGTTTGTTGGAAATGGAATGAGGAAGAAATGATAAAATTTTGGTGGTGATCGGGGGTGGGGGGGCCCACGGCGGGGGGCCACTGATCAGCCTTGGCAGAGGTCTGCGCTCTCCGAGTGCTTCTAGTTACCTAGTTCTTTTGGTTAGTATAGTAGCTTTATCATAACATACAAGCTTATTTATATCTATGTCAACAAGATATAACATAACACTATTTTTCACAGGGAATTTAAAACTTTCTGTTATGGTGGCAGATGAGATTATAATGGGAATATTTCCTAAATGAGACTAATGACTGTATTAAACCTTGAGCGTAAATTTATATTGTGTAGATAAACATTTTTCTCAATACTTAAT
Source organism: Sphaeramia orbicularis (assembly GCF_902148855.1). Lineage (NCBI taxonomy): Eukaryota > Metazoa > Chordata > Actinopteri > Kurtiformes > Apogonidae > Sphaeramia > Sphaeramia orbicularis. Next base: position 53,433,788 of record NC_043972.1, read on the forward strand.
AAATATATTGTTTTGTAAATATATCATAGAGTGTAATTGCTACTTTATTTGGTGTTCATACCTGTACAGTTAAGTATAGATTTACTTGTTGCTGGTAGCAGAGTATTACTTATTGGTTTATTTAAGTTTTATAACTTTGGTCAGGTGGTGTTTTGCTCTAGGCTTACATACATGGTAATGCAGTACCTCTACTGTATCCTAAAAATGATTTGGAATGCAAGGGAATTTAATGCCATAACTGAAGCCAACCTTATTAAAGCAAACTCTTTGCTTTGGTTCCAAAAGTGGGCACATTAATGAGGTTAAATTGTCTTCATTTTATTAGTGTATGATACCAAAAAATTACAGTTTTAAGTGATGTGAAGCATTTATAATCTTAATTTTGCTCCGGTTTCAAGGGAGCTAAGCCCCCTTGAACCCCCACTGGGACTCTGCCCTTGGACCCCACCATCCTTGCTTTCATTTTTCCTGGATCCGCCACTGCTTAAAACATATTGCCAAGACTTAGGTTTATCAATATTAAAAAAGTTGCTGTCAAAACTTTTATAAGGCTAAATATTAATGTCCATCAAATATGGAAGCCTGAGATGTGAAAATATGCTGTCACTTCTTAATTGTCTTCTGGATCAGGAAGAAAGTGATCATGTTAGTAGATACTGTCAGATGTAATGTGTGACTTTCTTTCAGAGCAATAACTACAAATAACAAAAATGTCCAAAAGTGCCATATTTTCCATTGTTGCTTGTAAAAAGCAATAATCCAGATCTAAAACCAGAAGTGCACCATTTTCAAGGGTGACTGAGATATATGATTTTCAAAATTTAAAAAGAAGTTGAAATGTCTAGCACAGTTTGAGTTTGAGATACAGAGAGAACCAATAACTATACCCTTGTAGGATGAGGCTAATAATAAGGTAAAAAGTCATTTTCAAAAAGATCCCTTCATTGTCAACACTAATAGCGGATAAATTCCAGACCCTTCCTATTATATTAATGCCATTAAACACACCATCTGTAATAAATACACAGCTGTCTTTATTTTCAGGTGATTATCGATGCACAAAAACATGAATATTCCACAATTCTATCCTATTAGACCACTATGAATCTTCCCAAACCTTACACATTTTTAAAAACATATTACATTAAATTGCATTTAAAGGTATTTAATTGAATTATTCAAATAATGTAAACATTACTATCACTGAAGATTTTTGTCCTAATATGAAACTGATGTCTTATAACATCAATTAGATATGATTTTGACCTTGCTGTTTACTATCCAGCAGCAATAAGTGTTGTCAAAGAAAGTCCTTACTTCTAAATTAAAAACATTATATTATTTCATGTTGCTAGATCAATAATATCATACTACTTAAGGATGTTATAGTGGCGGAGCATGCCCCAGATGCAAATGACACTGAGTTTGATCACTACAATTACAGTAATACAGATGACAAAACTGGTTTACACATGTCTACAGGCCACTAGCTGTTCAAACTGTATCAGCTTTGATGTCTTTTGGCTTACCTCTCAAACAGAGAAAAGACAAGAAGTCTTCTGTCTTGGGTCGACGTCTGGTCAGACAAGTGACAACAGCAAGTCTGTGGGTGTGATTGCATTGTGTTGATGTCACACACACTGGCGGTCCTGGCGAACAGGGAGGGGACTGGGCAAACTTCCTCTGTGCTTGCAACCTTGGTCTGTGCATGAATGAAATCACAATATGCTCTTTTAAAAATAAGTATTTCTCCATCTGATCTGATTTGTATAAGCACAAGGTCAATTTAACATAGCTGGAGTTGACTGTATAAGCAGGTGATGTAGCACAGATTTTTTTGTGCTCAGGGAATAAGAAATCTGGATTCCAATTGGAACTAGAGTACAAACCTTTATCATACCACCTAAAACAACACACCAACCCCAGCAGATGCCCCACTGTCTTCTGTTGCATTCTGAAAGACAATGGTCCAAAGCTACCTGGATCAGAAAATTGTCTACTAAAACTCTGACTTTCAACCTTTGAGTATCAAATACTTTTTTTTTACTAGATCTTGATACTATACATGTTGTAAGTAAAAGCACATTTAGTTCTTTATCCTGAGCTTGAACTTTGCACAGAACAGACAAAACTTAACTGGCAGTGACTGTCATTAGGAACTTGCACAGAAAAATATCAGACAGTGAGGGTCACCCATCCATGGGTTAGAAGCAAAAAAGATCTGTGTGCCACCAGCACATGGGCAGAGCCTAAAAAGTGATGATTGCGAAGGACTTTGATTCAGAAAACACAACCAGTTCTTCCTTGGCCAAAATGTAAGAGCACTGACCTCTTGCTGGCAGGGTCATCTTTGTCACAGAGAATGCTAGCGGTGCGACGCTGTTGGCAGCGTGTCTTTAGAGACTGGCTCCATCTTGTACTTGCAGTGAGGAGGGATTCACATCGGCTGAAACTATTATCCAGGTATCCTTAATAAAAGAGTAGTAGTAGTAAGTTACTTGAGACAAGATCACTGTGATTACATATTATTTAAAGCTAAACTGTCATACTCAAACCACATAAGCCATAGCCCTAAGGCATGTGTGGACAGACAGGTTGAAAACAGTATCTGTACAATGAAGAGAACACGAATACAGATGTTACTGACCACTAAGGGTTGCAGGAGTTTGTGACCTCAAAGTCCTGGCTCGAGCAGGTCCCCGAAGCAGTGGCTGGGTATCAACAGAGCTGCAGCTGTTTTTTGTACAGTGTTTTTGTGTTGAACTATGTGCGTGTTGTGCAGTTTCAATGTATTTCGAGTTCAGGACCAATACTGTATTTAGTGTTTTATGTGAACGCAGTGTCCTTGTTGATACAGAATTCTTTTGAAACGGGTGCTCCTGGAGGTGTGACTGCTGTATGCCATTTTTACTTTTCCCTGTACATAATGTTGATTGTTTTTTTGTGTCCTGCAGTGGGTTGGTGCCTTTATTTTTTAAAGTATGTGAGTCTTGAGACAAATTGATTTTTTTTAATTTATTGGAGTGTTTATGAGGTTTTACATGTTTTGAAATTCGCATATTTTTAAGACCATGTTTATTTTTCTGTGCATGTGTGTTTGGTTTTGTGTGTGTGACTCTTTGTTGAGCTGTATGCACACTCTGTCTAAGGTGTGTTTTTTTGTGCGCCTTTCCTCTGTGTGTGACTTTTTTCTGTGGTGTACGCACACACTGTCTTCTGCGTGGGTTTTTCTGTGTGTGTTTGTTAGGCAAAGGCTGTGTCTTTCGTTGCTTATGCACAGTATTTTTTGATGTACATTTGTGTTTATATGTACGAGTGTAGATGTGTGAGTGTTTGTGTGCAGCACGATGTGTGTCTCTGAATTCCCTGAGGGAGAGGAAAAGAACTTTGCGGACCAGACGTTCCTCACACCATGGCATTCCATCACTGATGTCCTGCAGAGTCAAACACACATAAATTTACCAACAGCAGAGGAATGTTCTCTTTAAGTCAGTAAAATACATTTAATTAAAAACTAAAAATGATCAGGCTACAGTCAAATTTCTAGATTAAACTGAGCGCTGAGAAAAAGGCCATATTCATTAGACTGGGTGATATAGACAAAATTGTTCTCACAATTTATTTTAAAAATCTATATATTCTTTTTTTTAATTTTTAGGTCTAGTTTTTGGTACTGAGTGAAAGTGAAAGAAACCAGATAGTTATCTAGATGATTATGTAGTTTGCAAAAGACAAAGATGGATACAAGACAAGCACACAAAACACTCAACTTGACAAAAACTTAAGACGCAATACAAAAACTTTGTCTGGTTTTGTTTTCTTTTTTCTTCTTCATCTTTCCTTCTTCTTTTCTCACTCTATCAATGCTGTTTATTTATGAATGTGTGTCTGCTGTGTTGTGTTGATATTAAAAATGAAGCATAATGCACCAAATGGGGGATTTCAAACCTGTACTATGATAAAGCTTCAACATAAAAATATCTGAAACAAAAACATTGTCAAAGACATATTGAAAAGTAGGCTAACAAGTCAAAAATGCACCTGTAGTACCTGATTGTTATTTAATGGTTTTGTTCATTTTACATATCATTTATTTTGATTTAATGTTGTGAAAACCAGCTAATGGAAGTGTGATCTGAGTTATTATGAAACAAGAAGAAAACCATGTAAAAGGTAGTCATCTGTGGTTTTAAACTCTCCTTCATGGTCTGAACTTGACAAAAAAAAAACACCAAACAACAGAACTTTCCACAAATCTAAAAGAACATCAAAACTGTTAAGAAAAAAGCTTATTCAACATCAAAATAAGCAAAATGTAAAAAAATAAAAAATAAATAAATTAACTAAACCACAAAACATTGAAACACTGTGTGTTTTATCTGGGCAAAAACCTTAGACAAAAAATACATTGCAATAATAATTATTTTGTACTAAAATCATATTGTAATAACTATATTGATGATATTCTCCAAGTAAAAATATCACAATATGAAAATGATTTTGTAACATGATATGAAATTGTACCATGACACTCTGACTAGTGTTTTATTGCCCACCTCAAATGTCTACATATTCTTGGTTTTACTCTATAGATCCTGTCAAGTGTCAACCTTGCTTCTGTGAGGTGAGTGAAACTTAAGTCAAAGTAGGAAATAAGGAAGTTTAACTTACATATTTTTTCTTGATGATATTCCGCTTGGGTCTGTCTGTGCTCATCTTGTCAAGCTGAAACTAAGCTCCACATTAAATATACATGTCTCTTTCTCCTTTCGTTTGGCTTTTACTCTTTGTCTTCAACAAGCATGGAAATATCCTGTAGTCAGAAAGAAGTCCTTGTTATCGGTTCATACTTATTTATTGATTTATGTATTTGTGTTTTTTTTGGGGGGGATAAGCCCCTTAACAAGTGATTAGTTTTTGACGTCTTGTGCAACAGACTGTAGGAAAAACCTGATGTAAACTGTCTCAGGATGGTAATGCCCATCCTCATACAACATGACAGCTCAATGAATGGTTTTATTTCAATTAGTTTTAATAGTCAAATGTAAGTTAAGAGACCTGACTGAATATAACGAACCTTGAAAACATTTCAAATTTCAACAGAAACGTCTCATTCTCTCCCTGGTGGCTGGCTGCAGTCTAAGTCATATATCCTGCCTTCCATGTTATTTTATGGTAAGTTTGCCTTGTACCAAGTTTATTGTCTCCTCAACCCCCTGCTGTTTATAGTTATGTTCTGTTTATAGTTAGATTCTATTCTATTTTTTTCCCTATTATGTTCATTTTGCACCGTGGAGCCTTAGAGTTTTGTAATTTCAGTTTTCTGTACATATGGCAAAAACTGACAATAAAGCTGACTTTGACTTTTGACGTATATAGTAGGTAAATGACTTTTTTCCCACCACCTCTATATAACTGTTGCTGAACAAGTCAACTAATGGACCGGAACTATTGCCACCAATACCGATCTGGCTGTTCGGGTTAGTATCAGACTAGTCTTACACCAGTATAAGATCAGTTCATCTGTACCGACAAGACTCAAAGCTTAATGCCTCAACCATGCACACACCTTTTGTGGTAAGCTGTAAGTAACAAATAGGCTAGGCCATCTCAAACAATACATGCATAATTACCTAAACTCGCGCGTGTGTGCGTGCATGTGCTTCTGCGTGTGTACGTATATTCTCGAATTAGCAGAACACGCATCAATTAGGGCGTGCAACTAAAACTAGCGTTAGACGTTATTAAACCCTGTCATATCAAGCAAAGCTACATCGAATGCCAATGACTGAATAAGGCACATAGGCCTACAAAACCGGCTCGGTCAGAGGCATCCATCATCATTTAAATCGTTGCTGCCTGTTTTATCAGTAGGCCTCCAAAGGACTACGGCTACGCTGGGATAGTGATGTACATTTCCGTCTTGTACTGTCCTGGCCGGCCGCTCTCAGTATGGCTGATGCCATTACGCCGTGTACATACTTATTTTACTCATGTCAGTCTTTAAACAAAATGTGGAACAATAAATGCCCACCTACCTGCCGCAGGATCACTGGCCTATATTATGCGTATCTCGACAGCCTGAGAGAGCCGCACAACAACCCGTGAACAACCCCGGTGTCAACGGGTCACATAAACGATTCCACCGACTCCGGTGTACATCAGTACGTTTTGACTGAATCGTTTCAATACGCCTGTTGGAGTCAGCACCTACACGTTTGTTAAGCGAAGGGAGGCTAAACCACTGCGGTCATATGAACTGCCGCTCCTCACGCAACGATAGTCGGTTATATGTGAGTGCGCGCGTATTGTTTTAACTGTGGTCGGCTCGTGCGATGATTTCCAGTGAGGTTATTAAGCGTTGACCATGTGACCCGGAAATCGCTCATGCTCCAACATCACCGAAATTCAAGCTCCAGTGTCTTTAAAAAATCAAATTTTCCTCCCTCCCTTTAACTGGTTCTTGAAATCATGTTGAAGTCACTGCAACCATTCCACCTTTTTCAGCCGTTTAAACAGTGTGCGCTTCTACTCGATCAATTATGGTACAGGTGCTGCTAGCGGCCAAAAAGTGCGGCTCAGAAAAAATCTCCAATGTGTAATGATTAACCATTATGACAATACCATTACCAACCAAACGACAATACCATTCCTAATCGAAAGTCATTCCTAAAACGTTACGAGAAACGGAGTGAAGATAAAAATAACTGAGAAAATACGTTTCTTGTTAAATTATGAGCTTATCTAACTCGACATCCTCTATCAAGAGACGGATTAAGGGATTGCAGTCAGCTTCAGAATGTACATCAAAATTCTGCTCGTAAATGACCTTATTCTTTGTTTAATACACGCGTACTTCCGCATCTTGTCATTTTAGATTATTATTTCCGTTCTAAACCGGAAATTCAACTGCTCTACTGTTTATCATTGTTAGCTTTCTCACCCTGTATTTAGCAAAACGTAAACTGTGTAGCAATGCCTGCTCAGAGAAAAGGATACTCAAAGAACGGGAGGAAGAGAAATTAAGTTATTAACCAGGAGTGTTTGGAACCTCTGACCCGATCATATTTTTGTGGAGTTTCACGTGAAGTTTTACTATGATCGTCACATGAAACACGTAGCCTATGAACCAGGTGACTTAGTGTGGGTTGACCTGCCTGCCCTTGCCAGACAAAAGCTGTCACCTAAGTGGACTGGCCCTTTTAAAGTGCTATCATGCTTCGACTCAGGCACAAGTGATATGGCAGTTACCTATGAACTTTTAGATCAGCGAGATCCCACAGCTAAGCCTAAGGCCATTTACTTAGAACCGCCTGAAACCTGATCACTTTGCCTGGTCAGTTGACACAAGTTCCCCTTCACCTTCAGCACTGACACCACCAGTGCTTGGCCCTGGTCCCACATGTAGTGTCGAATTCAACTCCTGTCAAAATCTGCTCCCCCTTCCTAAGTCAGCTACGAAGATGGAGTAGAATTCGGCACAACACCCCACTGCTCACTGCACTTTCAGGGTGCAGACGTTATGTTAACTGGGACCTGCTACGGCCTCACCGCAAGAGGGAGACATTGCAGCAGGAGCCACCAGTGCACTGTCTCCTGATGCGACAGCCTTAAGCAGATTTGAGAACTAGGCCTGGATGTTGTGTGCATTCCCCAGAACATTACAGACAGGGCCGTGCAGAGAGCTATAAAGGGGCAGGGGCTCAAACTTCCAAAAGGGCACATGAAAACGAATAACCACCAATTACATATGATTTGAAATGTTTAATAAATCATCACACAAAGTATACATTTTTACATTAGTTTGGCAGACAGCTGCAATAACAATATGTAATAACTTACAAAGTCAAATAAAGTGATAAAAATTAGGTTTGAAATTCTTTCTTGTTGTAGCCTCTTTGCAGGCCAGGTGAAGATCACTCTGAAAAGGATGGTCTCGCTGGTCTTGAATAATCCCCATCCCAAATATGGCAAATTCTGGAACTGCAGACATTTACAGGAAGATAATTAATGTGTGTGAATGATGTGCCTAATGCCCATGAATAGTATGTAATGTTATTCCTTATATTGTGCTTACCAGTAGTACTTTTTTTCACCCAGTTGGTAAGGGATCCGCTACTTTTAGCAGCTTCAAGTAGCTCCTTTCTTTTTTGTTTAATGTGTCTTTGTTTGCGAGGCATCTTCAAACTAAATAACAAAACAATAAAATATATAAGAAATACAACAAATATACCCACGTACACACCATGCATGTCAAGTTATTTTATTATTCATGAGTGAATATAGGGGGTGAGTGAGTGGTTGGTGGTGGGCAGATGTGGCAAAAACAGTAGTTTGCCACCAATGTGTATGGAATGAATACAAAATCCAATGAAAAGTGTCACTGAGTTTCCAAAAAAGATATATAATACTAATGCTACATCTTCATCATCATCATCATCATTATTATTACTATACTTATTATTATCATTCAGTATTATCATCATTAGTATCATTATCGGTATTATTACCATTCAGTATTATCATTATTTTCCAGACTCCACATTCCAAGCAAGTCCTTGGAAATACCTTGTTAAAATTATTTGAAAACTGTGGGCTGGCTGTTGCTTATTTTCATTCAATAAATTTATATGACTAATTAGACTAGACTCAGACTGCACCTATTCTGTGTATACTAGGCTGCATTAGGCTACTGTAAAAGATGTGCATTTTCTACAATGTAAAATATATATTTCTTAGTCTCAAAAGTGAGGACTATTACCATGTGTTACAATTTTGCAGCTAAAACTCAACAGTTTATGGAAATAAAACAGAAGCAGATGTGTGAGTGCTTCAGCAGGACTCAGACTCAGGTGGGCACCCAGCTGTTAGAGCCTGCTAGTCTGTGAGCTAATGCCATGACGTGACGATGATATTGAATTATTTACTCACTTACGATCGGTTTTTGGCCCCAAAACTATAATTGTTGAAGAACAGGACCAGAGCGACAAGTGAATGTTTTGGGCAGATAGCGGGGTGGGCTCTCACATACCTTGAATCGCGGCACTTCCCTCCTCCTCGTTCATTATCCAGACCAGGACGTGCGCGCGCACGTGCGCATGCGTGCGTGTGTGTGTGTTGCAAACACGGTTGCACAGGAGGAAGGGGCGTGGCGTGACAGAGATGAAAGGGCACCATGACCAGGTCCAGTGACAGCCAAATTAAACCACTCGTAACATTTATTATCATTGATTAAAATTTTAGTCACGAAAATTTGTCATGCAGTTTTTTGCGCAAAAAAAAAACAAAAACAAAAAAACGAGTAAAAAGGGCACTTGTAGGCAGAGGATCAAAGCGGCAGGGGCTCAAGCCCCCCCAGCCCCCTGCTTTGCACGTGCCAGATTACAGACCTGATGAATGAACTGGTGCTCTTTCCTGATGTCTGAGAGTTAAACACGAGCACTACAGGCTGTGAAAGAACTGTTATGGACACACACACGCACGCACGCACACACACACACACAGACAAAGCAAAAAAACATGTATGCTGTTGTTCTTGACATTGTTTTCTTGTTATATTGCCCTCATTTGTATGTGCTTGTTGTATTTGAGGTTGGGAGTTAGTTTGAATTTAGCTATTTTGAAGCGAGGACACTTCTTTTGTAAGGGGGGTCAATATGTAAGAAAGAGAGAATGGGACATACTAATAATAAGCAAATATTGTGGGGTAAACATAAGCACAGTAATGGTAAAGACATATGCTTATTATGATGTTATACAGACATGGTTTTAGTATGTTCTTAGATTATTGCTGTTTGATTATTCACACATGTAAGTTTACGGTAATGTTAACTTGACATTCTGTTATCAGGTATTCTGCCTAGGGGGGCGCTGTTCAGCTGGCACGTGCAAAGCAGGGGGCTGGGGGGGCTTGAGCCCCTGCCGCTTTGATCCTCTGCCTACAAGTGCCCTTTTTACTCGTTTTGGGTTTTTTTTTTGTGCAAAAAACTGCATGACAAATTTTCGTGACTAAAATTTTGATCAATGATAATAAATGTTACGAGTGGTTTAATTTGGCTGTCACTGGACCTAGTCATGGTGCCCTTTCATCTCTGTCACGCCACGCCCCTTCCTCCTGTGCAACCGTGTTTGCAACACACGCACGCACGCGCATGTGCGCGCGCACACATGTCCTGGTCTGGATAATGAACGAGGAGGAGGGAAGTGCTGGGATTCAAGGTATGTGAGAGTCCACCCCGCTATCTGCCCAAAACATTCACTTGTCGCTCTGGTCCTGTTCTTCAACAATTATAGTTTTGGGGCCAAAAACCGATCGTAAGTGAGTAAATAATTCAATATCATCGTCACGTCATGGCATTAGCTCACAGACTAGCAGGCTCTAACAGCTGGGTGCCCACCTGAGTCTGAGTCCTGCTGAAGCAGTCACACACACTTGCTTATGTTTTATTTCCATAAACTGTTGAGTTTTAGCTGCAAAATTGTAACACATGGTAATAGTCCTCACTTTTGAGACTAAGAAATATATATTTTACATTGTAGAAAATGCACATCTTTTACAGTAGCCTAATGCAGCCTAGTATACACCGAATAGGTGCAGTCTGAGTCTAGTCTAATTAGTCATATAAATTTATTAAATGAAAATAAGCAACAGCCAGCCCACAGTTTTCAAATAATTTTAACAAGGTATTTCCAAGGACTTGCTTGGAATGTGGAGTCTGGAAAATAATGATAATACTGAATGATCATAATACTGATAATGATACTAATGATGATAATACTGAATGATAATAATAAGTATAGTAATAATAATGATGATGATGATGATGATGAAGATGTAGCATTAGTATTATATATCTTTTTTGGAAACTCAGTGACACTTTTCATTGGATTTTGTATTCATTCCATACACATTGGTGGCAAACTACTGTTTTTGCCACATCTACCCACCACCAACCACTCACTCACCCCTTATATTCACTCATGAATAATAAAATAACTTGACATGCATGGTGTGTATGTGGGTGTATTTGTTGTATTTCTTATATATTTTATTGTTTTGTTATTTAGTTTGAAGATGCCTCGCAAACAAAGACACATTAAACAAAAAAGAAAGGAGCTACTTGAAGCTGCTAAAAGTAGCGGATCCCTTACCAACTGGGTGAAAAAAAGTACTACTGGTAAGCACAATATAAGGAATAACATTACATACTATTCATGGGCATTAGGCACACCATTCACACACATTAATTATCTTCCTGTAAATGTCTGCAGTTCCAGAATTTGCCACATTTGGGATGGGGATTATTCAAGACCAGCGAGACCATCCTTTTCAGAGTGATCTTCACCTGGCCTGCAAAGAGGCTACAACAAGAAAGAATTTCAAACCTAATTTTTATCACTTTATTCGACTTTGTAAGTTATTACATATTGTTATTGCAGCTGTCTGCCAAACTAATGTAAAAATGTATACTTTGTGTGATGATTTATTAAACATTTCAAATCATATGTAATTGGTGGTTATTCGTTTTCATGTGCCCTTTTGGAAGTTTGAGCCCCTGCCCCTTTATAGCTCTCTGCACGGCCCTGCTGTTCAGGTCAGAAGGGGAGCGAAGGAGGGAGACGGAGGATTAAGCGGTCTTGTTCTGTGCGTTGGAGCTCAGTAAAAGTTATTAAAAAAAAAAAAAGACCCTGTTCCTGTTTTGACTGGTTTATTCCTTCACTCTCTCTCTCTCTCTCTCTCTCTCACTCACTCACTCACTCACTCACTCACTCACACACACACACACACACACACACACACACACACACACACACACACACACACACACACGTCACTTACACTAACATAATGAAATGGTCAGAACATGCTTTTGTGTACATGTGTCCTTGTGCTTAAAGCTATACCGTATGATGTGGCATTTTTACACTTTTCTTTTGTCATCTTAAAATGCTCCTAATAAGTATGTGTCAAACTAAAATGTAAAAGAAATCCACCAGGTATTGAAACTCAAAAATGTTTAATTCTCATATATTTCTGATAAAAGTCTGACCAATCATTTTAGTCGGTCCGAATGAAATAATTGGCCGAACCTGACTGAGCCTCCTGTCAATCATCCATTACTGCCGTCCAGCATCCGATCCATTATCTCCGTCTCACATCCGATATGTGTCCCTCTGAATCTGACGCTTCACTGGCGCTGCTCCTCCTGTCACTGACCACAGTCTACTGTCTAGGATGTGTATGGATAGAACTGACATGCACATGTGGAAGGGAAAAATCGGATTTATGAACAGAAACGACAACTGAGGGGCACAAACGGGAGTCTGATGAATGAAGGATGGAGATAAAAGTCCGGAAGTCAGCTGTACTGGACTGAACAGGTCTGCATAAAGCTCAGCTTTTATCACGGTGGGACTCATACAGGTACATGTACATGGTGTCACACAATGTAAGATGATGTAGGATGATAATTGTATGGACTATGAAACTTCAAATGTCCACGGAAAATTCGCGGTGGCCGCGTGTTCACAGTGCGCGCGCCCATCCCCTGAGCACTGCAGTGGAGACCCTGACCCAGTACTGCACAGACCAGGTCTACTGATGGAACAGGAGCCGCGGGCCCGCGGCAGGTGGATGATGCATCTGATTACTGAGGGAGGGGTCCGCGGACACGCCAAAACGGACCGGACCTCCGCCTCTGCTTCCTCCTCTGTTTCCATCGCGCATCAGGAGAGAGGAGGAGGAGCCTCAGAGCTCAGGCAGAGGGAAGTGGGCGGGGCTTTGGAGGGAGGCGGGTTGTTCATGTTCAAACTTTTACTAAGTGCTGTGAGAAATGCCACATCAGTAGGTATAGCTTTAAGTGACAAAGACAATGAGCAGTAATTATTAAAATTTATCATTTACTACTTTTCAATAAAAATGTTAGGCTACAGAATATAAATTCATATAGTATAGCATAAAATTATTTGAAAAATTGCAACACCGCATAAAATAGCTATGACTTTATACATCTATAATTAAATCTATACTGATAATTTATTAAATAGGCTACCTATAACACACGTTATACACACACGCACGCACACACACACACACACACACACACACACACACACACACACACACACACACACACACAGACTGTAGGCTATATACAACATAGGCTGTGGGGTGCTACAACTGACTGCTCTATTTACCGACACATGGGGTTTTCCTGGGAAGATGGAAACGTCACACAAAATCACTGTTGCCATAACAACGGATCTATACCACCTCCTCCTCCTCTTCCCCTCTCCTTTCTCAATCCATCTGCTGCAATACATCACACATCCCTCCCTCCTTTCCCTGCATGCACCTCCCTCATCCAGCCTCCATCCGTCCTGAAGACTGCTAAACGCGGCATCTTTCCACGACACACCATGTAATTTCAAGAGGCTCGTGACGGTTTTTTCCCACGCCAGCATCTTCAGGTGGACCATGCCTGTTTCCAAAAGACATTCACCAGTGTCCGTTTTTATTTAAAGCCCCCCTCCTTTAGTTCTTTTTTTGTGTGTGTGTGTCGTGTATTGATTATTAATTTTCTGCGCTGGTCTCCGGTGTGACAGCAAAGGGACCACCAGCATCTGACTGACTGACACCGGATGGAAGCGTGTGGCTTTGACCCATCAATACAAGACGTTTGGATTCGATTTATAGTGAAAGGGAACTAATATAGGACTGAACAAGGGTGACAGGTAAAAAACAAAAATCAAAACAAAAAGGCGCAGAGATACTGCATTTAGCTTTATTGCTTTCATCAGAATTCAAGAAGACAAAAGTGTTTTGATGCATTGATCAAATTCAGTGACGCAAGGTCCGTTGCAAGTTGATCGTAATTTATTGACCTGAGTTGAAACAGTCCCGCTGTATTTTTAATTAATAACTACACTGGAATGCGTACGGAAATAGCCGTAGTAAAGAAGCGGTTTAAACAACCCCCTCGCTGTTAAATTCATGCATGTTTAGCCTTTTGCTGACTGGTTTCGTGTGTTGATGACCCATTTACAGCAACATGTTCTTTTGCAGTCAAGCCTTTGGTCGCAGTGAGCGTAGCTAAACAAACCGCATGGTAATAATGATGCGCACAAAGAGCGCATGATTTCATTTGTAAGTAACGGGACACTGCCCTAGATCACTGCCTCCAGCTTGTATTGACAGCAAGAGATATGTACTATAGAGCAAATAACACAGATGACACAGAGCAATAACACACATATGAGGCAATGAACCATATGTCTTTTTTTTTTTTTTCAGACCAAAAGAAAGGTACATACAAGTTCTACCATCTGCTATTTCATTGTCACTCCACCTCTGTCTGAAACTGGCACTCTTTTTTCTCAGGTTATATGACTAATAATGTTACATGTCAAAGGCATTCATGCAGGCACAATTTTGACATTCTATCAGACTTGAACTATACAATCACTCCAGCTCCGTTGTACCACTTTCATACACTCTGTCTTCCATTTTTGGACATTGTCCATTGTCACTATACAATCAAGCTAAGATTTCATCAGTCTTCCAGAGGCTTTATCTATCTATCTATCTATCTATCTATCTATCTATCTATCTATCTATCTATCTATCTATCTATCTATCTATCTATCTATCTATCTATCTATCTATCTATCTATCTATCTATCTATCTATCTATCTATCTATCTATCACTGACAGTGCACCACTGAAAAATTTCCGAATCTGATAATTTCTCACTGGAATTATTCCATGCACAGTCTCATTATGGAGATAAACAGGACAGTGTAGGTGTGCCTCAGAGGACAAACAGTTAAACAAAGGCCGCTTTGGAGTAACTATAGGCCGAAACCTGAAACCCAGAGAGTTCTGGTAACCCTACACTCTGTACCCCTAGAGGAGAGGCAGAACAAATTCTCAGGCTAAACAGAGTGATTTGGAACCAAGGAGGTGAGAAGAGGAGGCTGCAGGACATGTGCTGCGTTCTGCTGTAGTCAGGTTTTCCAGGGAATAAAGAAGTAGCAAGTGGACTCATCTCCCTCCCTGTTCAGCAGCTGTACCAGAGGACATCCAGGCAGACCACACCCAGACTCCATCACCATCAGGAACAATATCCTCCTCTTACCTCCCAGGCTTTAAATCACAGTCTGGACATCTGCATCTTAGAACTTTTCAACACCAAACTGGAATAGATACTATAGGACCTGTCTTGTCTTCCTGTGTGTCTCCTATTCTCAAGTGTGTGTGTGAGCAAATGAGTGTGTTTTTGACATCGTTGGGAGCCGGCAGTCTTCTTTCCTCTCTCAGGATGTCTGCAGTACAGGAGCTGTTGATACTGCCTTTGGTCATCATGGCACTCAAAGGTGAGTGGACAGTGACTATGTTGCCATGGTGATGCAATGATGGTCAACACCTTGACATGCATAAGAAATATGATCCAATTGTCATCCATTCTGTGCTGTATGCTACATTTGGTATTTTATCCTGGTGTCTGACATTGGCCTTGGTTGTCTTCTTCATTTGAAGCAAATATTTTTTCTTGCTTTTCTATGAGACTTTTGATCCATGTGTTTGTGGACACTCTTGTCCTGTTTATGTATGTGTTCAGATATAGACATGTGAGTGAGTGTTCTATCTGTGGAGTTTACACAGGTTTGTGCAGATGAAAACTTTTCTGAAAAAGATCTGGTGTGTACAATGTTATTATTGAAAAGAGCAGAGGGGAAATATCTGTTTCTTTTTTGTTATATAGATAAACAAAATATTATAGAACACAAGGCTAGATGTAGAGGAGTAAGATTTTGTGTACATTTCCTGTGGATATCAGTCCCATCTCCTCCAATACTATTTCCCTTGCGCTTTCTTCAGCCGGACCATGTGAGTCATCATCCACAGTAAGGGGATTTCTTTTAAATCAACATTTGGTGACAACTTTTTTTTACTTGCAGCAAGGAAAATCTTCAGGAACCACATTAGCAGCTTTACAAAGGCCTGTAGAAGTGACCAGGTATTTGCTAATCTAGATTTTGTCAGAAGGTTTGAATATGTGGGAAGAATGGGTGGCATGGTAGCATAGTGGCTAGCACTTCCATCTCACTGCAGGGAGGTTCAGGGTTCAACTTACAGTCAGACTGGAGCCTTTCTGTGCAGAGTTCACCTGTTTTCTCCTTGTCACGAGGATTTCCTTTGAGTGCTCCAAATTCCCCCACGATTAAAAATAGATATACAGTGGCAAAAAGTATGTGAACCTTTTAAAAATTCCTGTTTTCTGTATGAATTGCTGACAACAATCACAGTGTGCTTAGCCTAATACCACATAAACAATTATGATATTTCATGTTTTTATTGAAGACATTTAACATTCACAGTGCTGCAGCAAAAAGTAAGCGATCCTTGAATTTAATAACTGGTTGGACCTCATTTGGCAGCAAAAACCTTAAGTGTTTTTGGTAGCTGCTGATCAGACCTGCATAACGTCCAGATGTTTCACATACTTCTTCTTCCCACTGTAGATTAATTTCTCCTATTCTGTGCTATGTGCAAATGCTAATTGCTGATGCTAGGTATTGTGTGTCTATTAGGATGGCAAAAATACAGCGGATGCTGAAGGGAGGGTTCTATAATCTTTCCACTTAGCATCATAAGATGAGTTACACCAAAGAAAAAGTAATCTTACTTGAGCTGATGTACTGTATAATAATCCCTCAGGTACTGCCATGTCTCCCCTGCCCTCAGCAGCTGCAACATTGAACAAGTTACTCACAGTGTCTTTTTACACAAATGTACCCAGAAATCTGTTTATCCCACTTTCTAAACTGTTTATAAGGGAAGTCTACTGGAAATTACATGCATAAATATAATCGTTTTGGGAGAACATTCATCTAAATGGATCTTACTTTGTTGCTGATAATAAGGTGGAACAGGGTTCACAGTTTCTTATGCTTACACATTTTTTTGGCTCATCTGATTGGAGTTATTCTATGGATTTTTAATGTGGTTCTTAATGTGTACACAGTTTGCATCTCCCTGTGTCTGTCTGGGTTTTCTCCAGGTGTTAAGGCATCCTCCCACATTCCAAGAATTTAATGATGATCCTCGAGACTGATCTCATAAATCACGTATGTTTTTGTGGCATTTGGCGGGCTATACGTACGCATTTTCATCCTTCCGTATGTTATTCAATGCCATTTGGTCACGTGTCAATTTACTGCAAGATCTCTTGTTCACATAACCCTAACCTTACCCTAACCCTAACCCTCAGTGTGTGGTATTTGACACTGTGTGAACATACACATGGAAAGATTATAATGCTTACAGATAACATGCCAATTAACACCAATTAAAAGTGGTGTGTATATTTACGTGATTTCATGGTATCACATTGTAATTGTCATTGTTTTTAGCTGGGTGTGGCTGTAATGATCCAGTTAAAATAGGTAACTGGAGGCTTAAAATGGCTGGCAATGCAGAGTTTAAGAATTGAAAAAGGTGTTTAGGTTTTAGGTGCCTTTAGGAGATCTGTTCAAAAAGAGATATTGTGTAATGTTCATAATTATGTATTTATTACAGAATAGTCTTAGTTTTTATTGACTTAGAATGAGGTTATGATTATAATGACAAGGATATATCTAATTAATGAGAATGATTTTATCTTCAGAAGAAGGGGGTCACCTCTCATGAGTCTGCCATGTTTGTACAGTTCCCCTATCTCCCCAGCCCCACCCTCTTTGTAGAGACAGTTCACAGAAAGAGATCTGGCTCTGGTTGACTTACTCTGTTGACTGTGCAGTAAAATGACGCTAAGACACTGATGGACATCTCTGTAACAAACAGGAGGAGGTGTGCTTCAGCTGTGTTTGTTTACAGCTACATGAAGATGTCAGCACATAATTTTTTTCAGAACATTGCTACGGTGAAAATTTCTCAGTTTTCTCTTTTTCACTAATGCTCCCTCTGCTTACTCAAGCAAGCTCAACCACAGATGCACCATTCTACGATATGACATATTTTACAGTTAAAATATTTTTCTCAATCCCAAACCTTGAAAGCAATGGAGATGAAATTATTAAAAATTTCCCTTATGCCCAAAGTTCAGATAGTGAATAGCTCTATGTCGCCATTGTTCATGCCTGTGAAGACATTCCTTAAACCTAATGCAGCTAGTGGAAACCTTAAATAATAGATGTGGGAGAGAGACTCGATTGCTGCAGTGTGGAGTCATTCAGTCTGCAAATGGTTCAAGCACAAACTTAGAGTTACAGATCAGTGCCAACAAGATACTTAAACAACCACATCATCTTCTCGGCCATGAGGTATTTGATGTTGTGCCCAACCAATCACTGTTGGCCAACCACAAAGTGGAAATTGCATGACAGAGAAGCTTATCATTTCAAGTAGGAGAGTAGGTTATTCTACCTAATGTAGAACACTTTCAAAACATCTTAAGATAATGGACTAACCTCTGATGTGAGAGTCTGCGTCTGAGTTTTGAGTACTTCAGTTTTTCTGACTGGTCTAAACAGAACATAATTGACATTTTTTCTATTTGAGATATTTACAGTGCAAGATCCATTAAGTTTTTTTTAATTTAATTTGTTGGATTTTGTCATTAATAACTGGTGCAAATGAAAATTAAAACTTTTGGGCACTGAAGTTAAACATTGATTTCTCTGATGGATATAACCCTATTGTACTAATGTGCTGTAGTTATGTATAAATATTTATCAATAATTTTATTTTGTCATTAGGTAAAAAATCTGTAGACTGCTTCAGTGCTACAAAACAGGAAACAAAATACATCCTAAGAGGACATCTTCAGTAAAACTTGAAGTATTTTAAGTAAGCACAAATTGTAAGCAAACACAGATGTGGATCTTGCTTATATGACAAGTATTTGATATATAGTATAACACAGCAAAAATTTAGCAGATACCCTGTAAACTCTGCTGCATGTACTTTTTTTCTGCTTGTGTAGTTGTAGGAGCTAAAATTGCTTTTGCTGCAGAGAGAGGTGATATCCTGAAAATAACAACCAGAAGAAAAATGGCATGAAGCATGTTTAGTGACATTATTTTCTCAATGCTTCATCAATACCAGTGACATAGTACTTCAATCTCGCTTCGTTTATTGAGGACGCTGTTCTAGAAAGTGGGGCAGACAAGAGTTGTCAAGGACAAATGCATGTTAAGAATCAGGGCATGAGCAGATCCGTTTCTTGGATTGTGAGAGCTGGATGGACTGCAAAAAACCAAATGAATGCTAGATATACCTACTGGCGCCATACCCCCCCCCCCCCCCCCCCCCCAAGTATTACCTATTGAGGTAAATGTCTGTTGGCTTAATGGCTGACCTATTTGCTATCTGATCATCTTAGTACTTTTTGGAATGTGACATCTACATCTAAGCTTCAGGGATAATTGAAATTAAAGTGAATATTATGTTGTGAAATATGACTGTAATGCACAGTATGTTCTGTAAACAACACGGGAATATGACAATTCAAAGAAGGATACCACATATGTATGTACACTATATTGCCAAAAGTATTGGCTCACCCATCCAAATAATCAGAATCAGGTGTTCCAATCCCTTCCATGGCCACAGGTGTATAAAATCAAGCACCTAGGCATGCAGACTGCTTTTACAAATATTTGTGAAAGAATGGGTCGCTCTCAGGAGCTCAGTGAATTCCAGCGTGGAACTGTGATAGGATGCCACCTGTGCAACAAATCCAGTCGTGAAATTTCCTCGCTCCTAAATATTCCACAGTCAGCTGTCAGCTGTATTGTAAGAAAGTGGAAGTGTTTGGGAACGACAGGTAGGCCACGTAAACTGACAGAGCGGGGTCAGCGGATGCTGAGGCGCATAGTGTGAAGAGGTCGCCAACTTTCTGCAGAGTCAATCGCTACAGACCTCCAAACTTCATGTGGCCTTCAGATTAGCTCAAGAACAGTGCGCAGAGAGCTTCATGGAATGGGTTTCCATGGCCGAGCAGCTGCATCCAAGCCATACATCACCAAGTGCAATACAAAGCACCAGATGCAGTGGTGTAAAGCACGCCACCACTGGACTCTAGAGCAGTGGAGGCATGTTCTCTGGAGTGACGAATTGCGCATCTCCATCTGGCAAGCTGATGGACGGGTCTGGGTTTGGCGTTTGCCAGGAGAACGATACTTGTCAGACCGCATTGTGCCAAGTGTAAAGTTTGGTGGAGGGGGGATTATGGTGTGGGGTTGTTTTCAGGAGCTGGGCTTGGCCCCTTAGTTCCAGTGAAAGGAACTGTGAATGCTTCAGCATACCAAGACATTTTGGACAATTCCATGCTCCCAACTTTGTGGGAACAGTTTGGAGCTGGCCCCTTCCTCTTCCAACATGACTGTGCACCAGTGCACAAAGCAAGGTCCATAAAGACATGGATGACAGAGTCTGGTGTGGATGAACTTGACTGGCCTGCACAGAGTCCTGACCTCAACCCCATAGAACACCTTTGGGATGAATTAGAGCGGAGACTGAGAGCCAGGCCTTCTGTCCAACATCAGTGTGTGACCTCACAAATGCGCTTCTGGAAGAATGGTCAAAAATTCCCCAGAACACTCTCCTAAACCTTGTAGACAGCCTTCCCAGAAGAGTTGAAGCTGTTATAGCTGCAAAGGGTGGACCGACGTCATATTGAACCCCATAGACTAGGAATGGGATGTCACTGAAATTCATATGCGAGTCAAGGCAGGTGAGCAAATACTTTTGGCAATATAGTGTATATATAGCCCCCCCCCCCACCCCAGTTGAATTTGAGTTTGCTTTTATTTGCTTTTTGTTTTTGCAAGATTTTAATGTAATGTGTTCAAATACTTAACTGCTTTTCAAAATTAAAAATGGTAATTGCACAAAAGCAGTGGTTTGACTAATATCTTGCTGAAATGCTACTACTGTGCATGAACAAAAAAGAGGAAAACCTACAATTAAAAAAAAAAAACTGAAGAAAATCTAATTGGACCAACTCAATTTTTAAATGGTTCCTACTTAAAAATTTATAATTTAATTAACTAGACAAGATATAAAATTGCTTTAAAATACTACAGTAAAGCTAGTTGAGGCAAAGTCATTTTTGTAAGTTATCAACTTAAACGTTTCCTTTAGGCTCACAGTTATTAAGTAAGCCCTAATTAAAATAATTTTTGACCGTACAAGAAAAGCTAATTCCCATAACACAACATAGTTTGCTGGTTCAATGTAATTTCAGATTAAGTTGCATTACCCAAAAAGACTAATGGAAACTATTGCATTAATGTTTTTGTTGAGTCTAAACATTTCTTTTCAGAATGAGTGTTTTGGCAAATAAATAAATAAAGCAACAATCTACACATTGGTGTAGCTCCCACAAATGTATCTGTGGTATACATATTTTTTTCATAACAATGAATAGAGCTTTTATGAAAGCGGTTACTCATCATGAGAAATCCAATGAGAATAAAGTTTGAACATTTCTGTTCATTAACACAAGTAACGAATGTTGTATAGTGTACCTCTATTGCCTGTAGTTGGTAAATAAAAGTGTCCACGTAGATAAGGTGTCTTATCTGATGATCAAAAAACTGGCTAGTATTAAGTTGTGTGGCATGAACAGTTGAATGAGTGGTTGGGATTTCTTGTGCGGAAAATGAGAGAATAAAACCGAACATGTTCTATTTATTCCTTTGTTGAAATATGATAAAATTCAATTGATTTGCCAATGTTTCAAGGAGAGATTAAAGCATAAAAAATATTTTATTTCATACTGATAAGCTGTATCAGCTTTGTGCTTTTGTTTGTAAAAGGCTCCCAGAGCTCCACCGGTGTTCTTGCTCCAACGGAAATTGTTTTGCTTGCTCAGTGTCAAGGGAAATGTCATGGATGGATTGGCCTTTCCCCAGGTTATGGGTGTGCACCGTATGTTTGTCTGTAATTCAGCCATAGAAACACATTTTCTCCTGCCTCATCTCTTTTGCAAACTTTGATCCTTCTTATTTTCTTGAGCTCTTGTCATGCTAAGATAGCTAACCTCTAAACCTGAAAATGTTTGTGCAGTTTTTTTTGTGTGTGCTTTTATCTTTTGGCTTTGTAGTCCTTAGGAGTATATAGCAATTAATGGAAAGGATTAACCAGCCTATCCTGTGTTAGGAAAATACTCCCACTAACCTGTAATTCCTGGATTATCTGTTGCATAATCCTGAAACCCCCACAGATTATGCAATGGAGTTGCATTTTTGATTATGTATGTACTTTATGTGTTGTTGTTATTGAGACTTGTTACTGAGGCAGTTTGGTGGCTCAGTTTGTTTAGTCTGCATTTTGGATGATTAATTTTTTGTGTGTGGTTGTATGTTTCTCTCTCTCTATCATCTTCTCACTGTCTTCTTAACTTGGTCTGTCAGCTTTAGACAGTCAGCAACATCCTTGTTCATATTGCGTAATATTGCCACCTCGTCACAGCTGCGTCACCACCCCTCTCAGGATTAGCTCCCCATGCTGTCTGCATATTCATTTAAAGCTGCAGTACCTGCTTAAATTTGAAATGTGTCTGCAGTGTTTGATTCCCCTGTGCTGCAACCAAAGTTCACTCTTTTAATTTTACATGTACATCATCAGAATGCCTAATTTATGCATTGTTGTTACTGAAAGTATCTCCTCTTTCTGTTACAGGCCTTTACCTCTTTTTATCAGTGCACTCATCCCAAACCTTTCTGTGTTTTAATGCATGTAATGTCATATACCTGTCTAGGGTCTCTTTGCCTGTCTCTTCCTGGCTTTCTGCCTTTCCACAATTGAACAATTTATTCAAGGACTTGGGGGGAAATATCAAGTGTATATCCAAAAATGTCTGATTTTCAAATGACATTAGCTGAATTTCACTGTTGTCCTGTGAATCTGGGCAGGGTCATTAAGTGATGAATAACTTCCATCCAAATCTTATCAGCAGCCAAGAATTGGCAGCAGCATTGACAGCTGGTGCAGCTAATAGCAGCCTGTAATTAACACAAACACTTAAGTAACATTTTTGTAAGAGAGACAAGAAAGCTAATTAGATCAGAAAATAAACTAAAAAAGAAATAACTTTGTATTTTCTTCCGATAATGCTCCTGTACTCCAAACAACTTAAAAATACTGTTTTCCTCAGGTTTGCTTTGTACAAAATAAAGATTCTCAGCAGATTCAGGTCCCAGAAATCCCAAAAAACTGAAAGTCTGGACCAAACAAAAAAAACATGCAATTAAACAGTCAGACAGATGGAAATGATCCAAAAATTTAGCCAGATCATTTTAATTGAACTTTTCATGTTGAAGTAAATTCAAATCTGAGTGCAACAAGACACAGAACTGTCAGTCAACCAAAACTGTTTAAATTGTGATAGATATGATCTAATAGATATGATGTAATGATGACTGGGTTTGGTCAACAACCTGTGTGACGATCTGACTCCTTGAAAGAGATGTTGCTGCATATCGACAGTTAACTTTATGAAAAAAAGATTTAGCTCACAACAAAAAGATGACCTGAGGAAATCATCAAATCATGCTGCATTTATTTTCCATATCAAAACAATACAAGTGAATACTTCAGCGTGAATTTGATATGGCATTTAACAAGCATCTAACCATAAAAAATTTTCTAAGTCAATTTAGATTGTGCAAGAATTCCATCTTAAATCTTAATATGTTCAGGCCAGAGTTGTTCTCTGGTCTATCTGGGTTTGGATCTGCATAAATGCATGGATCCATAATTAGCTTGACCTGGGTCCATACTGGTTTGGGTTTATATCATAATGTTGTGTTCTTAACTTTCTCCTCTTGCCCTTTTTTCTCTCTCTTCTTCCTCTCTCTTTGCAGTGCTTCAGCCAGCAGTAGGCCTCTTCCCTCCTGCTTCCCCATATGCTTCTGTAAAATGGCTGTTATTAATACCTTTGCTAACCTTCTCTTTCTCTTCTTTATTCTTCTGCTTCATGTTTTTCCAGTGTGACATAACTGTTTAAACTGTCTCCATTTGGTACTGTTAAATTTGAATCCCAGATAGCATTTTCTATATTTGTGTAGAGAGAATAAACAATTTTCAGTTGCTTTAAAGCTCGACCTGATTAAATGATTGATTTTATCTGATCAGCGTGTACCATGTGTTTCCTGTCCCCCCCCACCCCCACCCCCAATCCCTTCCCCTTCCCCATCTTACAATTCAAAAACATAAGCTTCCCAAGAAGTCAAAGTTGAGAATAGTACAAGATCATTGGTTGAGAGCGATGCTGAGGCCTCAGTGGAAACTGCAAGGTGCAGTTTGAGAAAGAAACATTTGGAGTTACAGGTGTGTAACTCCTCGCCGATGAGAAGTATGTGTCATGACAATGATGGCATATATAGAGTCAAGCTTCTATATATGATTTTAGTTCAGTTAGCAGTTGACAGAATGCAATAAAATAATATTACTCACTGCAACCACTTTATTTCCCCTCGGTTTCAGTAATAAAAAAGTATGTCAATGTAAATTGCCACAACACAAAATAACAAAATGAAGTGATTTCAGAACAATCTGCAGTATGAACTGAAATCATGAGTGGAAATAAAAAAAATGCAAGAGAAAAAGCTGCCCGAAAAAAAAAAAAAAAAAAAACAAAGACAAAAAAAAACAAAAAACGCATGCAATCAGCATTGGTAGGACGCACGCCAAAGTAACATTATCTTATATTGAATTTTAGACAGTTTGCCTGCAAGTACTCTGACACTGAAAAATACCAGAGCTCTGCCCGTCTGTTACCTTTTCCCTCTGGTTATGGGTACATAAAAAAGTGAATGATTGCAACCCATGGTTCTTACATTTAACCATGTGATCTGAAATTTAGCGAAAAACAATAACATAATCACAGGAGGATTCTAACTACATGTTTTTTGTCCTTCCAATATTGTAGCATCTCTGTGCCATGGAGCCTGTGTGGAGGTGGATTCAGACACAGAAGCTGTTGCTAACCAAGGATTCAAATTGGGCTGCATCTCTTGTAAGATGAGGGGTGAGGTTCCAGCCACTGCCGCAGTCAACTGGTACTTCAAGGCTTCAGATGATGATGAGTTCTCTCATGTGAGTATTAAAACATATGATATAACAGATTGAAAACAAAAGAATATCTTGTAGGTACATCAATATGTTTCAGTACAATAACTCTCAGCTAGTGGATCATTGCTGAGGTTTTGGTTGCAAAAGTTTATGGTTATAATCAGCTTTTTGGGATATTTTTTTTTTCTGGAAAACTATAGCAGTATATATTTACATATAGGAAGCATTATGCTCTTCATTTTAGTCATTCTGCACAGGCTGAACTTTGCTTTGGAAGAGGTATTCATGTTGATAAAATGCAAGCACATGACCACAAGCATAAAACCTACATAAGCTGATGGCAGCATCTGTGCAATTAAATGTTTATTAGCTTATGTAGCATCACACTTTGTAAACTATATGATATTTAAACTATTCTATGATTTTGTTTTGGATAGAATCCTCTGATGGCCTTGTTAGTGTCCCTTTTTAACACAATAACATAAAATGAGTTTTATTTAATAATCAGAAGAGTTAGCTGTTTGTCAAAGGTCACACAGCAGATAGGGGCAGGACAACAGTGGCCACACCCTTCTTATGCAGACCTTTAAAGTGTCATTTACTCTCATGCTGAGTGTAACTCCACCCATCATATGATACTAAAAACAGCAACAATGTCATAAAGAGGCTGAGATGGAGGTGATTAGTGACCGACTGTCAGGTGTCTATGTATCACAGGAGTAGTTCAGAGACATCCCTATGATATAAAATGATACTTATGCAGGACCACACAGAGGTTAGTTTGAGTTATATTAATGGTTTTATGACATGTGAAAGGCCTGCCAAAAATGTATGTCCATTAATGCGTATGCTATATACTTAAATCTACAAGATACAGGCCCCTTTTCCACTGCAGGAACTTTATCAGGAACCTTTCATTTACCGGGGATTTTGAAAAACCTCTGTGTGTTTCCACAGAAAGTACCCAGGTAAAAAAAAACTTTCCCTCAAACCCAAACTTACCTGGATAAAAGTTCCTAGTAGGGGGGTAGGACTTTTCCGATTCCCTGGAAGTCTTGAGGGGTGGGGTTGTGCGCTGAAGAGTGCTGATTGATGGAGAACACTTGCAGCGTTCAGTACTTACGTTTACCCATAATGTTTAAGCCAGTGTGCATCTGCAAACTTGTTAATTCCATTTCTACAAGCTTCATTTCATTTGTGTATTGATCATTTGGAAAATTCAGCAAAAGAAGAGAAGCAATGAGAAGTGGATGGATGATGAGGTCCATTTGCCGAATATGGTCTTTTGAGCATATGTGGAGCCGGCATGTTCAGCTCCCACCTGCAAGTAAGTTTGTCCATCCGAATATGTTAAAGAGCGTATTTGGCAAATATGCTCTAAAGTAACTCAATGGTACTTTGAGTCAGCAACTCAAAACAACCAAGCCTGGTTTAAATACATTTCCTGGAACTTTGAGGTATGGCGCAAACACAAACCACACAGACTACCAGAGAATTCTGTTACCCCGGTTAATAAATTCCTGGTAATAAAAGATCCTGTTGATGGAAAAGAAGCTAAAAACATCAATTCTACAGCCTGTGTTGATGTGTTTCTATGGCATTTTAATACATCATTTCAGACTGAAAAACAAATTAACTGAACAAGGCAGCCTTTTACGAGGGAAACCTGCCGCCGTCCTGTGATTCCAGTGTTTCTGATCAGACTGATACAACAGCTTCTGTTCAATCTGTCAGAATTTTTCTCTAAATACAATTGTCGGAACATGAGAAGACTAAAAAAGATTTTTAAACAGGAAGTGGCAAGTTGAGCTGTTTTCACTTACAAAAAGAGTGTGGATTTTGTGTGCATGTGTCACCAACATTTAGGCGTTTCATTACAGCTGAGTCACATGATTCTGTTTACAGTTCAAAAACATATTTTAGTGTTCACTATCACTCTAGTTGACCATTTACAGAGAGGCAAAGTCTCTTTCCAGTTGTGCTCTATGGGACTTCATTTTGGGGAAAAAAATGTATTACAGTCAATGGTAAGAGACAAAAAAAATTTTGAACCCAGATGACTTATGCCATCATTTATATGTGTTTGTCAGTGTAAAAGGTCATTTTAAAAGTCACAAAAGTGGCTGTTTATTTTAAAACTCAGACCGTGAAAATACTTAAACAGAAACACTACACACCAGAAAGTTGCAGAGGTGACATCATTGTAACTGTCTCTCTCCATAATCGGTTCATTTAGTGATTTCCATCTCTTTTAATATTATTTTCACTTCTCTCTTGAAGAAGGAGGTGAAAGATGCTGAGGTAATAGCGGTTTAGATGTCATCTATCACATGCAGCAAATGATGCAGTTCATTGAGCGTGTATCACAAAACTAGATTATACTTTAATAATATCTGTACAAGAACCGACAACTTTCTGATTTCATAAAATGATCTTTTACATTGACAAACATATATGTAAAAGTGACACACAGCATCAGATAATTATTTGTCTCTTACCATTGACTGCCATTCATATTTTTGTCAAAGTTAGGTCCCATGTGGCACAGCCAGAGGGGGTGGGACTTCATCTCTCAAGATAATTTCAAACTGGTGAGTTATATATAAATTTACTTCTCAGACAGTTGTCATGATTGGGAAAATTAGCAAGTGTAAATAAATATTAAAAGGTATTTCTGTGTCAGACAATAAATATGTTTATTTCAGCTGTAAAGTTGGGCATTTAAACAGGTACTCTATGGGGACTGACTCACCCTTTCAGCCAGCATCTAGTGGCCATTCAAAGAACTAGAGTGTTTTTTTCCCCAAGTTAACAATATTTACAATAGACAAACGCAAGTATTCACAAATACCAATTATTGGTTACACATATAGAAAGTCAAGGGTGTGAAAGGAGGAAAAGCAAATGAAACCCAACAGTGTCGAAGACCAAAGAGAGAAAGTAAGCAGACAAAACTATACACAACGAAATAAAAAACAAGGCCACCACCCCCATCCTCAGAGGAGATATCCACTCTTGGCAGGCCAACACTCATATATCATTTGTATCAGTTTCTACAGTGAGTTTCTGGTACTTCTATGTGAGTTTCATATTTCACTCCTGCAGGTTAGAACTGGAACAAGAAACTGAAAAGACTAAAGTTGTCTTCTTCACCTACTTATTAATATGCATTATACCATTTTGTAATTATCAGGTTTTCAACAGAGGCAGCTCTGAATTAAGTCTCAAACACATACATCACTACAGTGGAGCTTGTCTTCTCTTTTAAGAAATGGCTGCCACACATTTACCACGAGTAAGAGCAGAACCATGCATTCTTTATGATGGGATTTATTTGTGTGTGTTGGCTACTTCTTGCTTACCTAAGGAATTCTCCAGGCTAATCAAACTGGCCATTATCTACAGAGGGAAAGATGTTTCTGAGAAACCAGAGAGTCTGTTTTGAGCACTGATTTAAGCTGAATGAATAACAACAGTCCAGACTCCTCTGTGGATATGCCTGGATGCGCCATGGTTAGAGTGGACAGAAATGCAGGAAGTGGTACGGTGAAAGGGGGAGGACTTCAATATGTAAAAAGCAGATGGTCCTACTCTGGTCTTATTAATGTTAGGGAAAAGATCTGCTGTGAGGACACTGAATTATTAGCAGTTGGTCTCAGACTTTATGATTGACCTAGGCAGTTTTCACACATCATTGCCCTTGTTGTTTATATTCAATCCAGAGCAGTGACTTACGTAGCATCTGACATTAAAATTCAGGAGTCTTGGGAAAAGCCTGATCCCCACAGCCATAGACGCCCTAAACACCAGGCCCCGCTGACAGGCTGACCAGTCTGCAACTGCCACTTCATCAATGTCTCTTTTCATTATGTCTGCCCCCACTGTTGTTGTTGTTATCTGTGTTGTATAATGTTACTGTCTTTTTTTTCTTGTAATGTTATGTTATCTTTTTCTTGTATGTTATGTAATGTCTTTTTCCTGTAATGTTTCAGTCAGTGAAGACGAATTTCCCCACGGGGACCAATAAATTAAATCTAATCTATCTAATCTGATCTTATTCAAGAGACTTTTGCCAAGATGCAAAACCAATATCCTAGTGTATTTATTGCAATATGTGTTGATTTCAATCATGTTACCCTCTCCTCCCACCTGACTGGATTCATAAAACTTGTTAATTGTCCTACCAGAGAAAACAAGATTCTGTGCAGATTCTGTGCTGGAGGAGGGTCCTGCCTCCTCCATTAACTTCTGCAGAGGTACTGTTATACCTTCAAAGACTGTACGCTCTTTCCCCAGTAACAAACCCTGGATCATCAGCAAGAAAAAAAGCAATCGTCGACCAGAAAAAAAAAAGGCTATTAAAAATGGTGATTGAGAAAGAGTCAAACAATTGCAACAAGGACTGAAGAGGAGACTGAAGCAAGAGACAAAGGATTATAAAAACAAAGTAGAGAGGAAGCTGAAGCACAACAACATCAGAGAGGTGCGGAAGGGACTTAAGCCATAGAGACCCAACCAGCTCCCATGACTGACCAGCCCAGCACCAGTACCGGCAATGACAGCAGCAATGGCACTGGGAACGAAGTAGCAGACAGTTGCCCTTCTCAACCCCATTAGTAAATGATTACTAGAGACATTATTAACGGCTTACTAATATTTAAACAATATGTTAATTAATGCTGGGTAGTGCATACATAATGATAACTAATTACATTATTCAAGTTTTATTAATGCTTGATAATTTATTAACTAACTTTGAGTAGTAAACATTAATTAACGGCTTATTAACACATTAACTAATATGTTACCTAAGGCTAAGTAATACATAATTATGACTGATAATATATTATTAAACAGTTAATAAATGCTTAATAATGCACTAACTAATGTTAATTAAGGGACCCTTATTGTAAAGTGTTACCAAAACATTTTTTGAATCAAAATATAAATCATTAATACTTTGAAATTACAAAAAACATGACATTCAAAAATTAACTGAAAGTGACCATTTATGGCAACACTGTCAAACAGTGAAGATGGAATTATCTGAACTATAATGGCTCACATGCTTAATTCACTATAATGTACATTTAGAACAACAGGTATTAATGGTGTACAGAATATCTTAATATGCTGAAGAACACTTAAATGTTGGAAAAAAAAAGGCTAAGACTTAGACTTAAAGACATAGAAATGAAACTTGTTTGTAAGTATAAACTGATATTGAACAATGCATTTTAAGAACTTGTTTAGAAGTGTGTTTCCATTTCTGATGATGCAGAGGCCAACATTTCGTCACCTTTCTAAAATAATTGCCAAACCATTTTTCAGATTTGTCAGGAAGCACAAAAATCTTTTGAAAATTGAGTATTTGATGATCTAGGCAAAAAAAACCCAACCAAACAAAAAAAAAAAAACATTGTCATAAAACTTAGGCAATTATTGTAGCAAGGTAGCAATCTGTAATAAAAATTTGTCTGATGTTCACAGTGTATGCCATCATCCCTGTTTAAAGAAATCCTGTCTTTGTTTTCCAGTTATACAGCTATGAAGATCTAATCGGAGATGTCATTGACCCACGTTTCTATGAGCGTCTGGATTGGAATGGCAGCAAGCAAACCAAGGATCTCCAGGATGGCTCCATCTATATCCTCAACGTGACCTATAATGACACGGGAACCTACCAGTGCAGATTCAACCGGGTCCTCATGTACCCTAACTATGAGTTTCAAACCAACGCCAGCAAGACTATCATCATTAACGTAGTGCCACGACGTAAGAACAGAGGGGAGGGAGGTTGAGTTTATCTTCAGGAGGAATATATCTTCTTACATAAGGGAAAACATTGCATTTTACTTTACTTTTTTCTCTTCGACAGCATAATATTGCAATGCAATAAGTGCAATTGTAATTCCAGATCAGTATAAAAATAAAAGGTGAAGAAGAATGCATTGAGATGTTCACTCAAATGGAAATTAATAATAAAAGCGATATCAGTTTGAAGACTTTAAAGACCACAATGTACTGAGCTCATAAGACATCTTGTGTTTTGAGGTGAAACACTGATGGGAAATTATTTAATATATTTAAGTGTAGAAGTTGATGAGGCTGGAGATGTAAAGCACATACTGCGCACAATTATGTGTAAGCATCACAAGAAGGGTTGGCTGAAAGGAGCTTATTTATATATTACACAGTAAGTGAAGAGCTTATGTGTGTGTTGTGACCAAACAAAATAAGTAAATATAAAAGAAAAGCAGAAATATTTTGTTGTAATTTTCTTATGGATATGTTTTAATCTTTGTAAATATCCAAAAGTTGTGCTGTTGGAGTGGTGTGCTTATGTCTGTTAGGTCCTTTCAAGTGAATATCTATTAACATTGGCTTAGCACTACATTTTGTCAAGTGGTGAAATATGACATTTGGAAACTTTAAATGCTTACATGTATTATTTGTAACTTTAGGCAATACATAATGTAGTTTGTAAATAAGATTAATACAAAAACGCTATGTCCACACATAATTTCTGTTTAGTCTTTGTTTTTTTAAATATTGCCAACATCAGATTTTCTTTTAATTAATTTATTTTTTTTATTAGTGATAGTTAACAAGACATTGTGGACAGAAAAACAACAACACATAAACAAAGGGGAAATTAAACAAATAAACAAACAAAAAACAAAAACAAACAATGACAACATCATATTATAATGAAAACGATAATAAATGTAAAGAGCAACAAAACAATATAGCTTGGTTAGGGGCAATAGGGAAATAGGGAGTGTGAATGAAAGTGAGAAAGAGAGAGGGGGAGTGAGGGGGGAAATAATAATTGTTTTAATAATACAAAAATATATAATAACAACAACATCAGATTTGAGAGTGAATTGGCCATAGTCCTGATACAGGCATCAGATGCCATGTGATTTGTGTGGTCTGAGTGGCAACCCCACACCCCCCCAAAAAAAGAGCTGAATTGCATGTGTGCAAAAAGATCAGATTTTGGGTGCCTTTTCGCTGCAGTGTAAAGGCAGCCAGTGGGTCAGCATTTGATTCTCTGAATTGTAATTACTACAGAATGTTTTGTGTATCGTTTTCCGTTACGAGAGCAGGACTAGCAATTACCTTTTGACTTATTGAACTTGTACAGCAGATCACAAAATACCTGTAGATATTCAGATACTGTATCATTTCAATGCAAGTCCTTATATCACGCTGTAATTTAGGGCAGGAGTAAATGAATTATGACTTGCATCATTTTAAAAAGGCAGCTCTCAGCCTTTTTATTAAAAAATAAATAAATCCAAACGTTTTGTCACAGTTACTATATATCTTTCAATATTTTCCTCTGTGTCTCTACAGTCACCAGGGGAATGGCATCCATCTTTTCTGAGGTGATGATGTACGTCTCCATTATCGGGCTGCAGTTCTGGCTGGTGGTTGAGATGGTTTACTGTTACAGAAAGATTGCAGCAGCTGGAGAGGAAGCCTTAAGAGAGAGCGCGTGAGTAACACTTCCAACACATTCGACCCCCCCAGCCTGCTCCTTTCCTGTGCCAGTCCTTCATTTACAGATCCCACTGAGCTGACCAAATGGCCTGATTTTTCGCCCTCTACTTAACCTGGTTTCCCTCCAGCCACAGTTGGAAATGTATAAAGATAATCTGTTTCAGCCTGCTCTTTACAGTATCACAAACATTTCCTTTTACTTCACTGAACTGATATCTCATTCTGAGTCTGAACTTCTTTTATAACTGTTACTACTATTAAACTACTTGCCTGTTTTATCTTTTCCTCTTTCTCTTTCTACCATTTTCTCTCCCTCAGGGCGGAGTATTTAGCTATAGCATCGGAAAGTAAAGATAATTGTGCAGGTGTACAAGTGGCAGAATAGCACTGGTAGGTCTGGATTCTCATTTGAATCATCTCTAATTTCACGTCCTTTCTCTTCATTCCATTGTTCCATTCTATTGTTTTTATAGAGAGAAGTGGATTAAAACAAACTTTTGTATAGGTTACACAGGTCAACAATGGTTTTACTACCTCTAGAACAATACTTGATTTTACCTAAATCTGGTATGCTTATTCCAAAGCTGAAATCAAATAAATTTTTCCAGCATGTTAGGATTTTGAGTCGTGCACAAGTCAATATATAGCCATTAGCAGCATATTACACCATCAAAAAGGAGATTGCTTTCAAAAGATTGATTCAGATTAAGGAAGTCATTGGTGATCCCTTATTCCCTACAAAGTTCAGCCCTCTAGAATTAATAGCTTTAGATTCATTTATGCATGTTCACGCAAAATTTTAATGGTTAAACACAGAGCCCCAAAATTCACCAGTTTGCTTAGTACAAGCTAAAAGCATATGAGCAGATAGGTTGCAGAATGTCCCAGATCTCAATGCACCCAGTGTGGATGATGGAAGTGATGGACATTGCAAACAATTTCATCAAGATGTTTCTGAAATGGAAATCAGGTACCAAGACTTCATCCCATACATGATGAACAGCTACTGTTTTATCTGAGCCTGCTTGATTTAGTGATTTAGTCTAGATCAGATGTTTTTCTTCCAGCAGTGCCATGACTATTTTTATATGACAATCATTTTTAGCCCAACAGCCATGAGGTCATGAGCTGTTGTGAAGGTGTTGTCTTCGTTGTCCTAATCTTTGTTAGCAATTTTTTCAAACATCATCTCAGACAAAACTACTGGAAGGATTCATTTAAATTTTTATACGTAGCTTCCTTGTAAATAATTTGTAAATATTAAAAATGTACCTTTACTTATAATGGTCCATATTTTGATGGTTTATAATATGGAGATGGTTAGAGATATCAATATAGCTACTATTGAGAACTGATAGGAAGTCATATATGGACTTTCATTTAATTAGTTGAGTTCTCCTCCTGTGAAAGTACTATCCACTTCTATTGGAAGATTGGTCTCCTGAATCCAGACCACAGGACTCTAACATTGCAGCTGATAGAGTATATTTCTTTTATGATGAATCAGGACACTGACGCCGAACCTGACAACCTCACAAGTTCAACTTGGTATTAACTTTTGATAGAACATGCCGGTGAGATACAGGGTCCTATTTTTCTTTGTTGTCATAGACAATGACTGTATTCAATTCCAAGAACAGTTCTTAGCAATTTCTGTATTGGTGTTTATATTCTTCAGTTTATGACATACTTCATCAGACAAATAGTAAACTAAACAAGAAAAAATTCAACTTCAGCCAGCCTGAATCCCTTGTGGTTCCCAGATTTTTAGTCTTTCAGAAGGCATTAAAATTCTACACATTAATATGTTCAGTTTTAATAATGCAGCTGCTAATGGTGGGGCTCATTTTAATTTCAGTATGTATTGCATAGAAAGTAAATGTATATAACAAATGTAACACCTGATTTTCATTTTCTATTAATAATAATTTATGTATTTATCCTTGTTTAGATAGAAAAAAAAAGGCTCGTTGGGATTAAATATGTCTTTTGCAGGAGTGTCCTGGCAAAGATATGATAATGGCCAAAGTGATAATGAAAGTAATTATTATGTAATTCTACTTGTACTCAAGTCAAAAGTACAATATTTGGCTCCAAAATGCATTGGAGTACAAGTTGGCAACCTCAAAGTTACACTCAAGTACTTTAGTAAAAGTACTTTCTTACATTCTGGAGGAGAACCCTTAATATAAAGCAAAGAAAAACCTGGGATAAAAACTGAGAAAGTAACATAATATGATATAATATGATAGGTTTTGTTAGTTTTTGTTAGATTATTGGTTGCATTACAGCTGGCAACGAGCAGACATTTAGTGAATGCTGTCAGATGAAGACCATTTGTTAAATGTGCTGAATAATCAATGTTTACTCACATAAATACAAAGTGCTCTATACCCATCTTGTATTTTATTATTGATAATCATCAAATGCTAAACACGGTGGTGCAGTAGTTAGCACTCGTGCCTCACAGCAAGAAGGTCCTGGGTTCGATTCCAACACCAGTCAACGGGGGGTGGGACCTTTCTGTGTGGAGTTTGCATGTTCTCCCCGTGTCTGCGTGGGTTCTCCCCGGGTACTCCGGCTTCCTCCCACCCTCCAAAGACATGCACTAATAGGTTAATTGGTTAATCTAAATTGCCCATAGGTGTGAATGTGAGAGTGATTGTTTGTCTCTATATGTCAGCCCTGCGATGAACTGGCGACTTTTCCAGGATGTACCCCGCCTTCGCCCCTATGTAGCTGGGATAGGCTCCAAGTGACCCCCGTGACCCTAGTGAAGATAAAGCGGGTTCAGATAACGAATGGATGAATGAATAAATGCTAAATGTAATGCACCTCAAAGCCTTGGATATTTTTTTAGCCATGGTCCTTTTTATTGTCATTTGTTTCATGTTTTTATTTTAGGTCAAGAAAGAATTCAAGATGGCTTCCTTGAAATATCTTCCATCCATTTTCTTGTCCTCTCGTCCTCCTACCATCTCTCACCTCCTGCTATCCAATACATGTGCTGGAGGAAGCAACCACAGAGAGAAGTCAGATCTCCAAAAAATAGGTGGTAAATGGATGACAAGAGACTTTTGCAAAAGAATGTAAAGATCTGAACCACTACATCCTCTGACCAAGACTGAGTGGAGGGAGACAGAGTTATGCTGTACATAGAAGTATGCACAGAGGATCTTTAAACACATATAAAGTATGTAATAGGCATAGATTGAAAATTCACTTTTTGCATGCTTATAAGATTATCAAAATGATTGACAATATGGTTCTGGCATGATGCCACAGTCATGTTTTTTAGAGTTTTAAATCCATTCTTTCATGTTTCCTGATATCTGATGAATGGGAATTTTGAAAACTGATCCAAACATTTTGTATCAAATAGAAAAGATTTTAATAGATTTGGAATAGATTTATTAGATTTTTTTTTTAATATCATGTAAAATGGATCACTGAAGTCTTGGTAGCAGTTGAAGGATTTGAAAGCGCTGCGACTAAAAGTCGTATTTTATCCTAATATAACCTCCTAAGACCCAGCTGTGGGTTTTCTGTCCACATTTGTGGACAAGAGTTTCACAACTTTATACAAAGAAAAAAAAAGAAAAGAAAACTGCCCACCACAAAGGACATTCCATAAAAATTTTAAAAACTGCATCTGAAAAAACTGTTGCATCATGATGACAATATAGGCACTTATTTAATAAAAACCAAACAAAAAAAGCTTGTACTTTGCTGACATTTCCTGGGTCTTAGGAGGTTAAAGCTTATAGTTTTTTTTTTGTTTTTTTAAGTAGTCTGAATTTGATCAACAGTATCTTTAAAAGATCCTGGAAAAGCATTTAGATTTTCTGGTGAAGTGAGATGAACTGAAACCCAAGATTAGACTTAGCTAACTGTGCCTACTGGGGAATTGAATTGAATTGAACTGAATTCATTGTTGCCCTGCTCAAATATTAGATTTGGATATTTGATAAAAGTCTTGAGAGGTATGAGCCAAGATGTTTGATTCAAAAAAGCTAAATGTTTTCAGTTTTTGAATGGCAACAGAGATGATGCTCTCAAGTTTTAAATGTATACAGAAACAATA
The DNA here is from genome assembly GCF_902148855.1 of Sphaeramia orbicularis. Classification (NCBI taxonomy): domain Eukaryota; kingdom Metazoa; phylum Chordata; class Actinopteri; order Kurtiformes; family Apogonidae; genus Sphaeramia; species Sphaeramia orbicularis. Next base: position 53,470,466 of record NC_043972.1, read on the forward strand.
GTATTTCAGACAAATCTGATATATATATATTTTTTTTATAGTTCCCTTAATTTCATGACATAATAATCTGCTAAAACAATATATGTGATAATTTAAAGCATTAGTTTAAATTCCCATTAATTAAATCATTATTACCATTTTCAGCACAGCACAGTTTTTTTTTTTATTTTATCAAACAGTTGTTTTTGATGTATCCAGAGCAGTTGTGATTTAAATATTCTCCTTAAGCCTGCTTACAAATTAGAGAAAACATGTCATTGCATCCAGACAAGGTTGAATTAACGGCTTCTGAATTTAAGATGTGACTTCCTATGACATCTTAAAAGATTATGTCCATTTTAATTCATGACAGCATCTGAAAAGCATTAAATGTTAATTTCAGCTGAATTATTATAACTAATATTCAGTACATTTGCAGTAAGGGCTTAAGGGCTGTAAGGGCTTCACAATTTGCTTTTTTTTCTAGCTGTTGTGGGAAAATGTATGACAAAATCCATAGTGTGCCTCTTAAAGTAAAGCCAGTGAAAACCAAAGGGAGAAAAGACGCTGAAGCTGAAGCTATGTGACAGATTTAAATGAGCTGCGGTTGTGCCAGATGACCAGTTGTTGAGTACTGATGAACACTAGATGGCAGCCAAAGTCTGACGGGGGGTGGGGGGGGGGGGGCATTCTTAAATTACAGGGTAATATGATAGTTGAGTGGTTAGGGCACACACCCCATGGGCATTAATGCCCTGAGCATCAAGTCAAATGCCCACATTTCTTGTCTCTTTCCACTTTCAGCTATCAAAATCCAACTTTGAGAAAGGGACAAAATGCATGCTTACAGAAATATTTTCACTCTGTTTCTGGGCGATTAACATTTACATATGCATCCATTTGCATCATCTACATTTCCTTGTGCACGATGAAGTGGAGAAAATCAAAACCACACTGTCAGTCTGCTTATGTTTATGATGTTAATGTGTTTTCTTTCAGAAACAAATAACTTTTCACTTCACATGTAGTTGTGGAAATGTTGCTTGCCAAACACATAAAGTGACACACTGAAAAAATAAAACTCTTAGAAAAAAACACTCTGTTGCTTGAATTCTTTTCATCTTGGATGAATTCTTAATGAGTAGGTGGTTGATGTACTGCAACATTTTAAGACTTATCATGTTTTTGCAGTTTATCCTTCATGTCTGTGTTCAAGCAGCTAGAAAAAGTCTTCATCCTGTTCAGTTATTATATATTTAATATATTGAGCAATCAAAGACTGCAATGTTCAGGTTTCCAAGAAGATTTAGTGCATTAATACCTGGGACCCCACATGAGTGAGGTACAGTAAATTATTTGGCTTTCGGGTTTTTTCATTTAGTGGCATTTTGCGACACAAACGTACTTGTAAATTATACTTCTCTGAAAATGCATTTTTAATTTAATTTTATTGACATCCAACAAATAATTGAAAAACTGAAATTTCTCTCCTTTTTTCTTTACATGTTTATGGTGAGGCTCACCTTTAAGAGTCAGATGAATAGAAATTTTGCCTTTTGGTGACCCATCTTATATATATATATATATATATATATATTATAGATATATATATATATATATATATATATATATATACACACACAACACACACACATATACACATATATACATATATACATATTATGAGGGCTGGGCAAGTTAATGCGTTATTACCGCGTTAACGCATTCATTAAATAACGCCGACCATTTTTTTTTTAATCTCACGTTAATGCCGTTTACTATTTTTTCTGCCTTTCAAGCAAGTCTTAGTTCATTTATACTTTCGGACTCTTATTTTGAAACTCATGCTTTTATTTTGGCGCTCCACACTCACTGTAGAACCAAACGCCGGTGCTCTGTGTGTGTGAACTGTGCACGTAGCTGAGAGGAGAGAAACTTTTAGGGTAATGCTGAATCAAACTTTGTTTAACTCCTGCAGAAGCAACGCCTGTATGTATCAATCATTCTGTTGTTTGCTAAATAATTTCACATGCAAACGTGCCGTTAGAAACAAGTTTATGATGTTATTTTGGATGGGTTTATTACAGTGTGTTATTAACATGCTAATTCGTTTACGCTAGCAGTCAGAGATGGGTTGCTAATTCTTTATGCAGGCTCATGCCAAGTTTATGTAAATTCATTGGTTGTGTTTAGGTATAATATGCCAGCCTTTGAACTAACCTTTACTTATTTACGATGTGATTGTTGTATTAGCAGTCAATTTAAGTTTATAATAATTACATCCATGCATTCTCCGTGAATATGCATGTCATTAATAGACATAACTAATTGATTTATTTTGTCTTTATTTTATAGTTTCAGAAGTGGCTGCTCGGAGCTGTGGTCGCAAGGTCTCCGGTGCCTGTCGTGGCGGCAATCCCCAAACCCGGTGGTGGACCCCGGAAGTAAGGGATGCCGTCAAGCTGAAGAAGGAGTCTTATCAAGCCTTGTTGGCCCGTGGGACTCCCGAGGCAGCTGATGGGTACTGGAAGGCCAAGTGAGCTGCAGCCCGAGCAGTTGTGGAGGCAAAAACTCGGGTCTGGGTGGAGTTTGGGGAGGCCATGGAGGAGGACTATCGGTCAGCCTCGAGGAAATTCTGGCAAACCATCCGGCACCTCAGAAGGGGAAAGCAGTGCGCCACCAACACCGTTTACAGTGGAAGTGGGGAGCTGCTGACCTCGACTGGGGATGTTGTCGGACGGTGGAAGGAATACTTCAAGGATCTCCTCAATCCCACTGTCACGTCTTCCATAGAGGAAGCAGAGGCTGAGGTCTCAGAGGTTGGACTTGTCATCACCCAAGCTGAAGTCACCGAGGTGGTTGGCAAGCTCCTCGGTGGCAGGGCACCCGGGGGTGGATGAGATTTGCCCTGAGTACCTTAAGTCTCTGGATGTGCAGGGACTGTCTTGGTTGACACGTCTCTGTAACATTGCGTGGCAGTTGGGGACAGTACCTCTGGACTGGCAGACCGGGGTGGTGGTCCCCCTTTTTAAGAAGGGGGACCGGAGGATGTGCTCCAACTATAGGGGGATCACACTCCTCAGCCTCCCGGGGAAAGTCTGTTCCAAGGTACTGGAGAGGAGGATCCGACCGATAGTCGAACCTCGGATCCAGGAGGAACAATGCAGTTTTCGTCACGGTCGCAGAATGCTGGACCAGCTCTATACTCTCCATTGGGTGCTCGAGGGTTCGTGGGAGTTCGCCCAACCAGTCCACATGTGTTTTGTGGATCTGGAGAAGGCATTTGACCGTGTCCCTCATGGTATCCTGTCGGGGGTGCTTCGGGAATATGGGGTCCGGGGCCCTTTGCTAAGGGCAGGTCCAGGTCCTTGTATGACCGAAGCAGGAGCCTGGTTCGCATTGCCGGCAGTAAGGTCAGACCTGTTTCCAGGTGCACGTTGGTCTCTGGCAGGGCTGCCCTTTGTCACCGGTTCTGTTCATTATTTTTATGGACAGAATTTCTAGGCGCAGCCAAGGGCCGGAGGGGGGCCGGTTTGGGGACCACAGGATTTCATCTCTGCTTTTCGCAGACGACGTTGTCCTGTTGGCCTCATCGAACCTGGACCTTCAGCGTGCCCTGGTCCGGTTTGCAGCCGAGTGTGAAGCGAGCGGGATGAGGATCAGCACCTCCAAATCCGAGGCCATTGTTCTCGACCGGAAAAAGGTGGTTTGCCCTCTCCGGGTCAGTGGGGAGTCTTTGCCCCAAGTGGAGGAGTTTAAGTATCTTGGGGTCTTGTTCACAAGTGTTCACAGTGATGCAGTCGCTGTACCGGTCGGTTGTGGTGAAGAAGGAGCTGAGCCGAAAGGCAAGCTCTCGATTTACAGGTCAGTCTACATTCCTACCCTCACCTATGGTCATGAGCTTTGGGTCATGACCAAAAGGACAAGATCCCGGATACAAGTGGTCGAAATGAGTTTCCTCCGCAGGGTGGCTGGGCGCATCCTTAGGGATACGGTGAGGAGCTCAGTCACCAGGGAGGAGCTCGGAGTAGAGCCGCTGCTCCTCCGCGTCGAGAGGGGCCAGCTGAGGTGGCTCGGGTATCTGTTTCGGATGCCTCCTGGACGCCTCCCTGGGGAGTTTTTCCGGGCATGTCCCACCGGGAGGAGACCTCGGGGAAGACCCAGGACACGTTGGAGAGACTATGTCTCTCGGCTGCCCTGGGAACGCCTCGGGGTCCCCCCTGGAAGAGCTGGAGGAGGTGTCTGGGGAGAGGGAAGTCTGGGCATCCCTGCTTAGACTGTTACCCCCGCGACCCGGCCCCAGATAAGCGGTGGATAATGAATGGATGGATTATAGTTTCACTCTGTCCATCTGCATGATGTCAAGTATGTACATTAAAGTTGCAAACTTCAAAGAGTACAAATCTTGCATCGTCAATTCAGAGTTTAGCTCGCTGTCTAGCTCAGACTAAGTACAGACATCTTAGCAAGGACAATACACGCCTATTCTTCTGCCTCTGCTTGTGTGCGTGTAGCAATTAGCTCGGCAGATAGACAACAGGTTTCCCAAGAAAAGCCGGACGCCCAAAACTTCTCTCCAAATCTTTTACTGTAGACTCACTGTAAAACTGCAACATACATACAAAATATGTCTGAGTTCTGTTCATCGCCTTAGTACATTTACATGGCATATACATTTAAATGATTGGGAAAAAGATTGCTAACTCGATGCTAACTTGAATGGGAAAATCCATAGACACGCTACGATAGCATTTACAGATTAATTAAGATTTACGTCTTTTTATCCAGCAACAAAGGTTCACATCAGAGATATTTAATACTGTTCATTCTTACAACAACTGAACATAAAATACTCACAGGCAAATGTTTGTCGGACCATACAAACAGAGTGAAAGAAACATGTCTGTTAGTTCCTTCTTATGTCTGGCTACTGGAACACCGCAAGTACAAAACATACCTTAGTGCAACTTATTCTGACAACTAGAGGGCCCCCTTTGCTTGCTTTTAACAACTGAACATCACATATTATTGGGCTTATTGGTATTAGTACTTATTAGTGGGCGTAAGACTCCTGTCAATCACTCACAACCGGAAATAAACTGGTGTGGACATAAACATGGAGAAAAGTACCGGTCTTTTCCACGGACATTTTCATTTTAAATGTCTTCAGATGGGGGGGGGGGGTTGAGAAGGCCAAAGGTGTTTGTAAGCACTGCAATGTGGAATTATTTTTTATTAGGGATGCACCGATACCAATACGAGTATTGGCATCGGCTCCGATACTCAGTGTGTGTACTTGTACTCATAAAACACATTCGATACAAATGCACTGATACCACTTCTGTCCGTGTGACATTCACAGTTCAGTGCAGCAGGTATGTGGAGGAGGACTAATGTGTGGGGAGTGTGAAGAGTGTGGAGATTTTTGAAAATAAATGACGGTGATAAAAGTAACCCTGACTGCAAGTAACGTTAAAGACACAGACAGATATGGACGCAGCATTCTGTCCGCCCTCTGCGTACATTCCATCCATTTACTAGGTGCTGGCGGATGCGTAAACAGAATGAGAATACCAGTGGGTGTATGAAGCGGTGCGGACCGTGCCACCAACAGAAGTGAAAACGAAACTTATCACTCATTTCTCTTTTCATGCTGAAGCTTCGCTTTTAAACCTTACCAGAGAAAACGCTGCAATATTAGTATCATAGTAGTGTTGCCTCTGTCGTCTCCATGTTTGTTATTACTGACTTTCTTCTTCTTCTCAAAAAACTTTACTCTTCTTCGTGGTATTTGTCCAGTATGATTAATTCAGAGCGGTGCCCCCCTGGTGGATTAATTGAGAAACGCTCATTCCAACACATTAAATGTCAGTAGCAGCACTTTGTTCCAGTCAGACTAATGACAACGATAATAAAGCACATTTACAAAAGGAACGAACAACTGGAATGGGATTATTAAGTACTCGTATCGGTACTTGGTATTGGCAAGTACTCAAATGTAAGTACTCGTACTCGTACTCAGTCTGGAAAAAAGTGGTGTAAAAACTATGAAGGCTGATATTGAAGGGCTGATTTGTGTTGGAATAATTAAAACTTCTGCATTGACATACAGTCAGATATGAAAACTTGTCAGGGATTCCGTTTAATGCTTTTATTTTCTCTTCAGGCAGATTTTTTACAGGTGGAATAGTTCAGGTAATGACATGGATAGGATGATTTGAATTCAGATATGCATCTATCCCGTCTGTGCATTTAAGTCTTTGTTTCTTCTCAGGCCGCATGCTCCATGTCAAACAAAGGGAAAAGAGGATGGACTGGGCCTGACCCTTCCTCTTAAAGGGTTGGGTGTGGCCTGATAGGTGAGGGTTGGGTCCTGACCCTCCCCACCAGGAAGTGGAGCTTTTAACAGCCCGCCCCATCAAATGTGCAAACACATTTGATTACCTTAATCAGTGCCGGCGGGTATGGGTTCTGGATCCACCATTGGCGGGAAGACTACAAGTTTTGCTACGGGCCTGATGTACAGCTTCCCTTTGATGTTGATCTGTGCTGTGCGGATTCGTCCATCCTTACTGGGGATAAGACGAGATACCTTCCCAACTGGCCATAGTCGTCTTGGCAGTTGTGGGTCCATAACCATAACCACATCAGACACGGTTAATCCGGGGGTATCTCTCTGCCATTTCTGGTGGTGTTGAAGACTGAGTAGATAGTCCTTAATGAAACGTGACCAGAGATGGTTAGCTATGATCTGGCTGTGTCTCCACCTCCGATGACTAAGGAGGTCTGAGTTGGCGTAAACTGCTTGGGGATGGGAGACATCCTGCCACCCCATCAGGAGGAGATTTGGGGTCACTGGGTCAGGATCACCGAGGTTGGAGGATACATAGCCAAGAGGTTTTGAATTAAGGATGCCTTCTCTTTGCCTTTTGTCTTTATTTCTCAGATCCCCTTCAGGCTTCTCTTGTACCTTCTGGACAGACTGGAGGCTTCTCCTCACAAGGAGTCGGTTTTCAGGGATGGGTGGAATTTTCCCAGGACGTACAGTAGATGTAACCAACTCCTCCTCTTTCTTATCTACACTCTTCGCTGCCTCTGACCTTTGTTTCTCTTGTTTTGGATTGCATAATTTGATTCTCATTTTTGAAGGGAAGAGTATCTGTCCGCCACAGGTTTTCAACATGATGCTTGAGGTCTGCATAAGATGTTGAAGTGAAGAAAACTTGAGTGGAGTTGGTGTACTCATCCATGAAGCTTGGACCTTGAAGTGCCCAACCTAACCGGGTGTGAACAGCTGCTGGTGCTCCTGGGGGGCCTAGACAAACTTTCTTTGTTGCTGTTATAAGGTGAGAATTGTCAGCTCCTATTTGTAGAAGGGGCTGCACCTTTGAGAAGGACTGAAGTGGAATGCTCTGGAGATGGCGATAACGCTTCTGAAGTTTGTCAACTGGATAACTTTGGTCTACAAGGGATATCCGTTTGGAGGTGAAGGCATCTTTGATAATAAATCTGACATGAGCACACGGAGAACCCAAACGCAGCACCACAGGGTTAAGTCTTTTGACTAATTTATTTACAAGCAAACAAGATTCAGACAAGGGGGAGACGATTGGCTGGTCAGGGCAGGCAGGGGTCGAGAACCGGGAAATCCAGACGAATCCAATGGGGGCAGGCTGAGCCGTGGTCGGTGGTCGGAAGGAGGGTTGGTGTCTGGGGCTGAGACGAACAGGCTTGGTCGAACAAAGATGGGTCGGTACTGAGGGCTGAGGACAGGCAGGCGTAGTCAGACGAGTGGGGTTCAGGGATTCCAGACAGGCGGGTCAGGTCGAGGCAGAACAGGTTCAGGAACGGAGATTCAGACTGGGTACGCTGGATAGTAACACTGGGTTAACAATCTGGCAACATAGACATGCAGAGGGAGAGGTTAAATAGGCCCAGGCCTAATGACGGCAGCTGGGAACAACAGGTGAATGGAGTTGAGTAATTAGGGGAAAGGTCAGAGGGAAGAGGAGATGAGAGAGAGAGAGAGAGAGGGCAGAGCAAAGCAGGTAGAGATGTGACAAAATCTTTTCTTTGGATTCAGGGAAGGTGAGATCTCAAAACTGACGGCAGATCCATCTAACCCTTCAGTTTGCTGTCTGATAGTACGTACTGCAAGGTGTTCTGTAGGTCCTTTAAGCCCAAGCTTTTCATAGGCGGCTGGAAGAAGCATGGTACGTAGAAACCCATCATCCAGAATGGCATATGTGTCAAGGCTGTAGTGTTTATTCCATAGGATTACTCTAACTACTTTCATAAGTACTTGTGAAGAGTTAGGCTGAGGGTTTAGACAAAGAATTTTGGAATCAGGTTCTCTTAGATTCACATAGTGAAGAATGCCAAGGTGCTTTTTACTGCATAAGGGGCATGGTTTTTTCAGATTGCAGTTTGCTGCCATGTGGGGCCCTGCACACCTCCAACATCTTTTCCCATGTTTAATCCAGGCTTTTGCATCCTCCATCTTCAACTCTTTGAAGTCTTTACAGTTAAGTATTGAATGATTAGCTGATTTGCAGTATTGACATAGTTTGTGCTTAGTCATAAGATTGTCAGGGGAAGGGTGAAGTGAGGGTCTGTCATTGGCTCCATGGAGGATGGTGGTTGGAGTAGGAGAGGATCTCAACGCTGACCTTCTGGAAGGTGGGGGTGGTTCAGAGGTCAGATGTTTGACTTGAGCGGCTACTGATTGACACTCTGCTTCTTCTTGAAGCCATCTTGCAAAGTCTACTAATGTATAATGGCTTCCTGGTCGAGTTGTGCGTGCATAACGAATGAAGTTGGCCACTAAATCAGATGGCAGTTTGCTAAGGAGATGTTGTACATGGGAGGAACAGGCAAATTCAGCTGCACCCTCACTCTGCCCCATGGTCTGTAACATCCCTACTAGGGATTGAACTCAGACTGCGAAATTGTGGAATGCTCTTGAATCACCATGTTGCAATTTTGGAAGGTTTACTATGGAGGTTATTTCTCTTAAGACTAGATGATGTGGTTGCCCATACTGTTGGTCAAGAGCAGCTAAAGCCTTGATGTAGGGCTGGGGATTATAAGCATAGGCTAATGCTATGTGTCGGGCTGTAGGTAGCTTAAGATGGTCTAACAGGATATGATATTTATATATTTCTGTTTCCCATGGGGGCAGGAGGTTTGTAAGAGCCATCTTAAGCATAGTGTATTTGTGTGGGTCTTCTCTAGTGAAATGGGGAAAGGTGGGTCCCTGAACATGTGATTTATATCCAATAGGGGGGGCACTGTACCATGGTGGAGAATAGGTTGCAGCAGAAGGCCATAGTGTGGAAGGAACACTACTGTATTGTGGGCCAGATTGGGTAGGGGCATGGGGTTGCCATGGCTGCATAACTGTGGTTGACCATTGAAAGGGAGCAGAAGATGCTTGGGGGTTAGGGTACACTGCAGGCCACCGAAGGGGGTAAGCTTGAGGCATCTGTAATGGTACAGGTCCTGCAGGTGCTTGAAGTGGAGGAGGCACTGGGTGGGCCTGGAGAGGAGGAGCCGCTGGGGGGGCCTGGAGAGGAGGAGCTGCTGGGGGGGCCTGGAGAGGATGAGGCACTGGGGGGACCTGGAGAGGAGGAGGCGCTGGGGGGGCCTGGAGAGGAGGAGGTGCTAGGGGGGCCTGGAGAGGAGGAGGTGCTAGGGGGGCCTGGAGAGGAGACGACACTGGGGGGCCCTGGAGAGGATGAACCGCTGGGGGGGCCTGGAGAGGAGGAGGCGCTAGGGGGGCCTGGAGAGGAGACGACACTGGGGGGCCCTGGAGAGGATGAACCGCTGGGGGGGCCTGGAGAGGAGGAGGTGCTAGGGGGGCCTGGAGAGGAGACGACACTGGGGGACCCTGGAGAGGAGGAGGCGCTGAGGGGGCCTGGACAGGAGGAGGCGCTAGGGGGGCCTGGAGAGGAGACGACACCGGGGGGGCCCTGGAGAGGAGGACGCGCTGACGGGGCTTGGAGAGGAGGAGGCGCATGTGGTGGAGCTGGTGCTACAGACATCTGGGTCGGAGCAGGCATGGAAAGCACACTTAATGGCGGTTGGGAGGGGAGTGCATGGAGGGCAGGCTCTAAACATGATTTAACAGGTTGATGCAACATATTCTCTTTATGGAGTACACATGCACTATGTGGACGGATCTGATTCTGGTTGCTTTGAATTTCAGTGGGTCTACTAATATCACAGTCTGATTCAGAGTCCACATCACCATAACTTGAATGATATCATTGACCTGAATCTTGCTGTCTCTCTGATGCATCTTGTCTGTGGATTAAATGCATCATCATATTCCTTATTTCCTCCAGTTGTTCTTGAGTGGAAGGTGGGCCAGGCGGTCCAACATTAACAGGCTTAGATGCATGCTCTTTGTTTGCATTTGTAGAATGGGGAGCCTGATAATGTTCATAATTTTGGAGATAAGTTGGCTTAGTTTTTTTGTCTTGCACCCCTCCTGATATCCTCATTTTCCTGCTGATTTCCCTGATCCATATCCAATGCTGAAGTTATCCGGCTCGAAGGACCATGTAAAAACTGTGAAGGCTGATATTGAAGGGCTGATTTGTGTTGGAATAATTAAAACTTCTGCATTGGCATATGGTCAGATATGAAAACTGGGCAGGGATTCCGTTTAATGCTTTTATTTTCTCTTCAGGCAGATTATTTTCAAGTGGAACAGTTCAGGTGATGACATGGATAGGATGATTTGAATTCAGATATGCATCTATCCAGTCTGTACATTTAAGTCTTTGTTTCTTCTCAGGCTACATGCTCCATGTCAAACCAAGGGAAAAGAGGATGGTCTGGGCCTGATCCTTCCTCTTAAAGGGTTGGGTGTGGCCTGATAGGTGAGGGTTGGGTCCTGAGCCTCCCCACCAGGAAGTGGAGTTTTTAACAAGTGGTATCGGTGCATCCCTATTTTTTATCACCAGAGTACTTCCAGTCTGAAATATCACTTAAAGGCAATACACGCTGTTGATGCCGGCACCCCCCCCCCACCCACCCAATATAACTATACGATTAATCACAATTAATCACAGAAATCATGCGGATTAATTGCGATTAAAAAATTTAATCGCTGCCCAGCACTAATATTTTATTTATTTATATTTATATATATCTCAACATCAGAAAGAAAGCACACGAGAAGCTTGAGAAATACCAAGGCCTGAAAGAGGAGATAGAGAAAATGTGGGGTTCGAAGGCAACAGTGGCACCAATAGTGATCGGGGCACTAGGGGCAGCCAAGCTGAGAGGATGGCTCCAGCAGATACCAGGAACAACTCAGAGATCTGAGTCCAAAAGAGCGCAGTCCTAGGAACAGCTAAGTTCCTGCGCAGAACCCTCAGGCTCCCAGGTGAGAAGGTTTTATATGTGTGTATGTGTGTGTGTGTGTGTGTGTGTATATATATATATATATATGTACACATATATTTATATTCATGGAGCCAGGAGAAGCTTCCAGTCTGATTGGTACAAAGCTCACCCATGATCGGAGTACTCACTTTCCATAGATGCAGGTTACTGTGTCATGGGTAGACATTTTTTCCTCCCTGATGCCTCCAAAGACTGTTTTCACTTCACTCGAGGGCTAACGTAATTGGAAACAGTGGTCATGAATGATTTTTCTTCCACAGACCCTAAATTTATCTTGACATTTTGGCCAAACTGGGGAACAGTTATACATTTTTCTTCTAAAATGGCAGCCTCCACTTGATGGATGGTGTCTTCGTCAATGGCGGAATGGAGGCTCCCAGGAATGGAAGCTCTTTCAACAGATGTTTGACCACACTTGAACTGGCGATGCCAGTGTTTTACAACATCATATGATGGGGCATAATCTCCATAAGTTTCTTTCATTTCATCGAAGGTCTCTTTCAGTGAATGACCTTTCAAATATAAAAACCTGATCACTGCTCGGTACTCAACTGGTTCCACAGTCACACCTTACCCTAATCTAACACTTGTAAAAAAGGAAGCAGTGAGAGTTCAGTGCTACAAATTATCTTGTGACCTATACATTATTTTAACAATACACAGGTCAAATTTCAGCCAGATACGATGACCCTAAGTGGGTCAGGGCAAATCTTTAATGAACACCCTTTGTAAGTATAAAGTCTTGCCAATCTAAAGCACCTAAGTGCAAGTTATATTCTTCTTTTTGTCTATTTCTAAAACTAATTCAGCACATAGACTTCTACCATGTTACTACTGCTCAAAATTTGACTGCACCCCTCTTGCCACCCCATAAATATTTTTCTAGATCCGCTCCTACTTAAATTACTGAGATCATTTCTCAATCTCAAGGATCCTTTCTTGGCGGTTAATTCCTTCGAAGACTGGACAGGAGTCCTTACCTCTGATCGGTGTAAAGAAACAGCTTAACAAGATCAAGAAAGGTCCAGCCCTCGAATTAGTGGATCAGTTACACATTTTCACACATAACAGTAGGACTTCTAAATTACTACGAAATATATTTATAAGGGAAGTAATTTAGGTGAAGCACCATTTGTGCATTCTGCATACATTCTACATGGCAACAAATTTAATACAAATTTATCTCAAAGGTTGATATTTTTTAATCAAAGAACTTTTCACTTCTCATGTGATTTAGGCTATTTGTAATACATTGAGGAGTACTGTTGATTCTATAATTTTTAGTAAGCTTTCATTATGCGGTTATCTTTATTTAATTATCTAGTGTACACTTGCTTTACTAAGGATTTCTTTTTACGATTTTATTTTTCTCAAACGCCCACATTTATAAGCCAATTTAGCTAATTTTGTGTACAAGTTGTTAAATATAATGTAAATAAACATTTGTCATCTTGTCTAATAAAACCGTATGAATATTATGTTCAAACTTATATAATAAGCACCGATAGCTTTGCCCTTGAGCAGCACTTTATTCATCATCATCAAGGATTTATTTGTGGTTCATTTGCTATTGTAGTCAACTCCTTTTCATTCGTTAGCATTTTTAAAGGACTTGACCACAGGATTGTGGGTATTGTACTTATGTACTACCAAGGATCCACATATGCATCCTTTAAATATCTCCAAATGCAAGACTAGGTCCTTGATGGATCCCAGATTTTGGATCAGCCCTCAAGCGGATACGGATGACCTAGATTTATGTATGAGACCACAGCCTTTGTGTTGAACCAGCCCTCTTTATATTGGAACTTCTGACCTCATTCATCATAAACAAATGTTAAGAGGAGAACGAGAAAATAATCACACAATTTAGTGTGAGGACTTAAGTTTACATCATCCAAAGATTAATTAGCAGCTATTCTGACCTTTTCAAAAATAATTTCCGAAACAAATGTCAAACTTCCAACTTGACAAGGTTCTTCAAAGTATCCTTTAAAATGTGAGTAACATGAACCCGAAATTTCTTGAGAAAAATAAGTGTAATTTTAAATATGTCTCAGTTTACCATTTACACATGTACATTACAACTCTCAAATCCCAGTGGATCTAAAAACACACAGAACATTTAGTAACAGCCAGAATAATGTTAAAATTGCACTTATTTTTCTTAAGACATTTCATGTTGTTCATAATTGTTCAAGATATTCTGTAAAGATAAACATTTTCATGTAATTTTACTTTTTTACACTAAAAAAAAGAAAAATTTGGAGTTGCCATTACAGGTTATGATGATATTATTTCAGGGTGTCAGGTTGAAGAACACCACATCTGACACTGTGGTCAGTAGTTCTGGCCCCTCTCCTCTACACACTGTACACCTCAGACTTCTGTTACAACACAGAGCTATGTCACATACAGAAGTTTGCAGATGTCACAGGGTGTATCAGGGAGGACCAAGAGGATGAGCACAGGGGTCTAGTGAAGGACTTTGTTGTCTGGTGCCAAAGGAACCATCTACAGCTCAATACCTCAAAAACTAAAAAGCTGGTCATTTACTTTGGGAAGTCAAGATCTCATCCACGAACAATTATGATCAAGGGAGTTGAGGTTGGGGCTGTAGATACCTACAAGTACCTTGGGCTGTGGCTGGACAAAAAGTTGGACTGGACATATAACACAGACCACCTGTACAAGAAGGGCCAGGGGAGGCTGTACTTCCTCAGGAGACTGCGTTCCTTTAACATCTGCAAGAAACTCCCATGGATGTTCTACCAGTCTGTGGTAGCCAGCATCCTCTTTTATACTGTAGTGTGCTGGGGTTGCAGCACATCAAACGGGGAGTCCTCCAGGCTGGATAAGCTGATCCGATGGGCCGAATCTGTAGTCAGCATGAACCTGGACTCTCTGGTGACAGGTGCAGAGAAGATGTCAATCAAAAAACCAGTGGCCATCATGGATGATGCCAGTCACTCTCTGCACACTGTCATCAACGCCCAGAGAAGTTTTTTCAGTGACAGGCTACTTCTCCCCAGGACAAAAACAAACACCTAAAAACTCCTTTGTCCCCCGAGCCATCAAACTGTACAACTCTGCACTCGGAGGGAGGGAGGAGTAGAAGGAGGAAAGATGATGAGGAGAATGTCATGAGGAGGAGCTAGAACATTGGACATCTGCTCTATCTCTGCTTAGAGGGACTGTGCAAATTCTGTGGTGCAATGTAGTTTATTGTTTATTCCAGTGTGCAATGTTTGTTTTCCTGCTGTTTTTAACCTAGGTCTCTCACCACTGCTTATAATTATGGTTATAACTTTCAGACTTATATTGCTTATATATCATTATTATTATGACTACTATTACAATTATGCTTTGTCACTTTATTATCACTTCTGTTCTGTGATATATATATATACACACACACACACACATATATATATATATATATATATATATATATATATATATATATATATATATATATATATATATATATATATATATATATATATATACACACACATACATACATACATACACTGAACAAAAATATAAACGCACCACTTTTGTTTTTGCTCCCATTTTTCATGAGCTGAACTCAAAGATCTAAAACTTTTTCTGTGTACACACAAGGTTTATTTCTCTCAAATATTGTTCACCAATCTGTCTAAATTTGTGTTAGTGAACACTTCTTCTTCGCTGAGATAATCCATCCACCTCACAGGTGTGGCATATCAAGATGCTGATTAGACAGCATGATTTTTGCACAGGTGTGCCTTAGGCTGGCCACAATAAAAGGCCACTCCAAAATGTGCAGTTTTATCACACAGCACAATACCACAGATGTCACAAGTTTTGAGGGAATATGCAATTGGCATGCTGACTTCAGGAATCTCCACCAGAGCTTTTGCCTGTGAATTGAATGTTCGTTTCTCTGCCATAAGCCATCTCCAAAGCTGTTTCAGAGAATTCATGAAGAAGACTGTGCGTGGTAAATGGTGGTCACACCAAATACTGACTGGTTTTCTGACCCCCCTGGACCACCCAATACAGTAAAACTGCACATTTTAGAGTGGCCTTTTATTGTGGCCACCCTAAGTCACACCTGTGCAATAATCCTGCTGTCTAATCAGCATCTTGATATGCCACACCTGTGAGGTGGATGGATTATCTCAGCAAAGGACAAAGGAGAAGTGCTCACTAACAGATTTAGACAAATTTATGAACAATATTTGAGAGAAATAGGCCTTTTGTGTACATAGAGAGTTTTAAATCTTTGAGTTCAGCTCATGAAAAATGGGGGCAAAAACAAAAGTGGTGCGTTTATATTTTTGTTCAGTGTATATACACACACACTATATCATTACATAATAAGCTACTTATTTATTTACTATTTTGCCACTTCTCTCTACCAGTACTTTTATTCTGTGATTGAGCTACTTATTATTACTACTATTTTGCCACTTGTTTCTAGCACTTTTGCGCAATTGTGCTTTTTTCAATAGTGTTTTTTTTTTTTAATAGTTATGTTATTGCATTGGTTTTTTATTGCTTTTTTTCTTGTGGTATTTCTTGTGTGTATGTTCAGTGTTGTGCTGCTTTTGGAACCTCAGTTTCTTGAGGGTTCTGCCCAAAGGATCAATAAAGTTCTATCTAATCTAATGTAATTTTACTGGTCCAACCCACTTGAGATCAAATTGTGGAACCTGAACAAAAAGGATTTTGACACCTTTGATTGTTGATGCTACAAAAACCGAGACCGGGGTAACTATATTTAGTTCCATCATGTACGTACCAATGATTGAAAGACAATAAAGCTGAGTCAGGGTCTCAGTTAATACCTTAAAGTGTCATGTTTGCATTTCACAAATTTAACCCACGGGCCACACTGGACCCTTTGGTGGGCCAGTGTTGGCCCACAGGTTGTATATTTGACATCCCTGTTATAGAACATTGTGTGGTTTACAAACATCTATGTTGAATTAAATTAATATGTTTTGGTTTTGAAAGTCAGGTTGAAGGAAACAGTTTCCACAGGTCACCTTAAGACATACACTAAAGTAGGCAAGTTATCACAAAAATGACAGACAAATGAAAAATGAAAAGTACTTGCTGTCATTACAGAAAGATCCAGTACAAAATTTGAGGTAAACACTGAGACGGTGTTTTAGATGTTCTAGGTTTCATTTCTCTCCATGGTGTAGTGTACAATCACATCTATACAATATTTTCTCTCTCTCCATTAATCACACCCACAAATAAATATTACACTGTTGTAATTCACATATGCACAGCAAGGCCTGAATGCTTCTATAGCCACCATTTTCATTGAGAGCACAGAGTAAGCACAAACAAAACAAAAGATAGAAAGTATGGTGAAGTGTTGAGAGGAAAAACTAAAAGGGGCTACAGGTAGACAGGGTTTCACATCATAGAAGCTGATATGAGTGGATGGGCAACAGACTGAAACTGTACAACACACAACAATGATGACAAAATAATAAAGACTTTAAAAAAGAGAGAGGAGCTGTTAAATAAAAGTAACACTCAAACAAATCATAATACTGCAAAACATATTCCCTTTTCTTCATGTGGGTCTACAAATTTCCAGTTGGTCCTTTTCTTTTGCTTTTATTTTGAAAGATCCAGCCCAGTTGGACTATGTAGTTCTTCTGACATGTCTGCCCGATATTGATGCCAACAGTGATCTGTTATGTCAGGCTCTATGATACAAAAACTGAGCTACCTAACGTGAAGGAGAAATCTCAAAATACAAACTCAAGAAATTATATAATGAAAATGTAACATCAGAAAATGCAACAATCAGGACTCCTTGTGAACACACGCATGCACGCACGCACGCACGCACGCACACACACACGCACACCTATCAAGTCAAAGTCATCTTTGCTCCACAGTTTTGCACACAATTTGTCATTATTATGATATACTACTCTGAAACATTCATAAAGTACTGGAATTACTATGGTCATTATTGCTGTGACCAGTAACCATTCTCCTACAGCTCTTCTTGGTCCACACTGTAACAGCAAATTAACTACACCAAATGACTTCTCAGTAGCAGGACAGGACTTCAGGGAAAAAGTCACTGGTAGTAATAAATACTGTAATGGTGCAAGAGACAGCCAGATGCAAGATGCAGCTTGTTGTCATAAATGATCCAATACACACATTTTTATGGGAAGTGAAACCCTAACAGGACAGCTAGAAGCAGCTGGTTTACCTCCAGATGTATTGATATACACCTAAAAATAGAGGTGACAAACTGGCTTTTATGTTGAAATATTCCTCATCCTTTTTAGAGGAAGATGGACAGCCTCTGATGGGCCTCAAATCCCTGATGGAGTGACCACCACCTCCTCCTGTCAGAACTCCTTCCTTCTGGGTTGTTGGTCACATTCAGAGTGCAGGTGGTGCCCTCTTTTTTGTTTCAGCAGGATTCCACTTGAGGCAAAGACATAATTCTGTTGTCGGGAGTAGACCAGGAGTCCCCCACTTCCCATAATCACTGATGCTGTCCCGTTGAACGCATGAAATGTTTCAGGTCAAAACAGAACTGTAGTATTCTGTGATGGTCATGGAATATGAAATTCTGAAACTTAGGGATATCTGAATTCAAGTCATTTCAAACAGACATTTTAAAATGTGGTACTTATTCTTAAAGAGTGGAAGGTGTGAGTGGGTTGCCCTGTGGCATTTCCATACAAAACAAAATATATGACTTGCAGCTCTAGGGTAATTATTGCTATGGTCCTCATCACATCCGGTCAACTTGTAATCGCAGTCTGAATGAAAGTTGTTACTGGCTGAGGCTGACCGTCACCATCTCATGTCAGCCAGGAAAAGGGAGCTGTGGGTCATGTAGTTCACTTTATATGCTGTGGTTTTTCATGTCAAAGAAATGCAAGAAGCTGACCGAAGCTGACAGTTTCCTTGAAAATTCTCCACCTGTCCATCAGATAGGCCACATCAGTTACACAACGTGGGGCTTAGGCTTCAGTCAGGGACTCTGTCAGGGTGTCAGCAGTAGATACCTCAGGGACCACAATGCCTTGGTGGAGCTTTTCTAAAGACTGCTTCATCTGAGAGACAAACATATTGCAGAGAAGGGAGATGAGACAAAAATGTTTAGGAAAGGATGGCTCTAACTCTATTCCATAAAGGAGTGATGTGATCCATTACACACACCTGGTCAAGCAGCGTGACCGATGACTGCAGGATCTGCTGCCACTTGCTGAGCTGAGCCTGATGAAACTGCCTCTGGAGATGCAAGACCTGAGCCCACTCTCCAGCTGTCTGTGGCAGAGGACTGTAGAGGAGAGGGGTGCAACCATGTGAGAACACAGATAAAATGACCAAAACTGAATAGTCAATCTTTAATCTGAAATCATTCATTCCTTCCTTAAGCACATGAACCCTGAATTTTAGAGAGATAGCCTCAGAACAAAGTTCTTCAGAGAAATGTATTGAATTTGCATAAGTTTTTATGAAAAAGGTTGAACTATTATGTGGCTAAACATCAAAACTACAGTCAGATCTCAGAAGTCAAAATGTGGACCAAACATGTGCTCATATCAGACAATCTGAGACATGCGAGAAGAAGCCACAAAATTTGATGTCTAACTAAAACATACAAACCATACAAAGCAAATAAAATTGTCAAAACAGTTCAATATTTTTAGTAGAGTAATTTCTATGGATGTTTTTTTTTTTGTTGTTTTTTAACCAATATCTGAGGGAAATATTTAGCTGCTTCATGCTAAATGCCTTAAAGTGTTTAGCTGCTACCTACCAACTTTGTATGGTTTTGCTGCTGGTTAATAACAAAATTCAGTGCCTTTTCAGCCAGGCATACATTATACTGGCCAAAATATGAGCATAATGAGCATAATTAGTATAACACTTTCATGACTACAGAAATATTTGGGAACGTGTACAAGTGTTGTGAAGCTCGACAAAAACAATTATTTAGAAATTTTGTCGTTATAAATAAATTCACACTATTTTTAAGCATCTAATAAGTAAAGGTTCTGTAGTGGAAGAACTAGAACTTCTAAAAACATATGTCAAATGCAGGTGTACGCATTTAAACAATTATTTACAATACGAAAATATGTACATGTTCCTGTTTTAAGAAACATTCATGGCCAGCTGAATATAGTCAGGTCCATATAAATTTGGACAGTGACATGAATGGGTTTTCTTCTCTCTTTGTAGAAATCAATGCAAGTCCATGACCTGTGATAGTATAATAAATTAAATCTTGTGAGATTTTTCAGACCCACAATAAGTCTTGTGGAATCTGGGAACCAAAGAGTGACAAGTAACAAATAGGATCATAATCATGGGTGAATGCTGAATAGCAAAGAGTTCATATTTGTATAGAAAACAACACCTGTCAGCAACAGAATAGGAGTGCCATGTCTCCAGGGTATGGGCTGCTCTTTCCAAAGCATACAGCTTGTAGAACAATAGCATGTTAAGAGCCACCAGCACCACCAGACTAAAAGAAACAGAGAAAAACACAGTTTTAAAACTTTTAAAATGCATATAAATCATAAAAGTAAAAATAATAAAGAGACACATGTATGTATCTCATGTTGTGTGAAGATTGCATGAAACAGTTTTTGGAAATTTTAGCACTACAATATATGAAGCACTATAAAGAAAAAGTGTGCATACTGAAAATATACATCACAAAATCCCACAGTTAAGGTGCTTTCAAACTGAATGCAAAGCAAACCTAAAGGAAGACACCTATGTGGAGAATCACACTTCACCCACACATAGACATTTGGTGTGTGTTGTTTGAAAACTGCAGCAAAAACTTGTGTCTGATGTTTGTAGCTAGACAAACACACAGGAACAAAAAACCCCTCTTCCTACAGTTAAATTTACACTAAGAATGAAAGAAAAAAGTGCTTCACATTCAGTCTAGACATATTTGTTGTTACATTTAAGGGATAGATTTCACCTATAAAACATTTTGTGTTCATTTAAATATTAATTATATAACCAAATGGTAAAAAAGCCTCTTATACAGTACCTGATACAGATCCTATGCACAACAAGTATTGCAGAAAGAAGGAGAAGAAAGGAAGAGACATACCAGAAAAGGCATTGTGAGCCTGTTAGTATGCAAACATCAATATGAAGAAAGCCTAAATAAGAGACCATTTTGATATAATTGAGATTACATGGCAATTCCATCAACGAGAACAGACTATGGCAGGTTGTATTTTGGCATGGCAGTGTGTGGAGGTAAATACAAAGATGCTCACAGTGTAAATATCTTTTTTTTTTTAGTTCACTCTGTTTGTGACATTTGTAATTACAAATTGTAATTACTAGTAGCACTCATGCTCATTTGCACTCATTTGTTAATCGGCATTAAATTGAAGCACACGGTCTAGGATTAAGTCATATCCCTAGGCATTAGTTTAAGTTCAGATTCAATCAGTCAGATTTTATTTATATAGTGCCAAATCATAACAAAAGTTAACTCATGACACTTTACATATAGAGCTGGTTGAAACCAGACTCTCAAGCCAAGTTACAGTTGTAAAAGTGATACATCTAAATTGTTTAAACAATTGATTGTATGGGAAATAGTGGTTTAAGAAATAAGATTTAGGTGATCATTAGGAAGTAAAGGATAAAGCATACTGGAAACTCAGAAGGGAGATTCAGAACAGAACAGAGGAGACATTTTTAGTTACCTGTCTTTGTTAATCAAGTCAATGCCACAGACCCATTTGAACTTACATAAAGCTGACTATGAGGAGAATAGTGGATATACTGTTGTGACCTCCACCACGTTGCCGTTCACCAAACTTCATATATTGAGGACCTAAAAAATATAACACAGAATTTTTCAAAAATAAATGATCCCACTGTTAAGCACCAACAAATATCAGAGTTGCAGACACTAATAATGATTTATTGTTGATTCAGTTCAATCTTCAAAACCAGGAACCTTTCAGAATTATTTAATCTTCAAGTACCTGATTTGAGTTCTCTTTTTATGAAGCAGTTCTAAATTAAACCACCAGAGTGCAGTACTGCACAGAAGATACATCTTGAGTGGCAGCGACAAAAATGAAAACAGGTCCCCAAAATACCGAAAAAAGTAATCAATTTGCACTTACTGGTTTCCCTCCTGTCCCTCTCCTCTCCAACTCCAAGCCCCCCTCTGTCTCCAGGGCCAGCCCCTCCTCCTTCTCTCTCCCTCTCCCTCTCATTTTGGCGTCGAGAGCAGGTACGTTTACGACGGCGCAGAGCGGGTGGGGTCTTTGCAGCATCAGCACCGACTACTTCAGCTGTGGTTACCACAGAAACCTCTGTTTGCAGGAGTGTCTCCAATTTACAAACCTCATTCTCTGCACGAGAAATACACAACAAAATACACAATAAATTAGAAGAGGTGTGATAAAGGTTGGTAATCTGATCTACAGATCAGAATCAAATTTCAGAAAACACACCAACTCATGTTACAACTATTTTGAGAACATGACAAAATTCTAAATTTGGCAGCTGTCACAGAAGAAGATTATTCCATGTGGATATTCTGAATTAGACCTTTTCTGAATGGAGAATTTTCCAACATACGTGGAATATAGTGCTATTATTCCTGTTTTATGCCAGTTCTTATGGTAGGTATACAGCACATATGGAATTCCATTTCATCTGCAGGTTTACAAAGATCCTCTTTGGTCGATGTTTCTGGATGGAAGGACAAATACCTACTGTACCTCTAAACTTTACGATAGAGGATATTAATAACTTTTTGGGATGTGAGTAAATATTAAAAACAATTTACTGAGAACAAGTAGCGACTACCATTATTTGTCATGTCATATCAACAAAATCAAGGCTTACAGGTGTAATTTCTCAATAACGTTGCTCAGTTATTTTTTTTAAAAAAGGGAAATTATCCTGTCTAGGCCACTTCACTGTCCACCTGATGTGTATTAAGAGAAACCCTGGATAAGGAAGGCAAAGGGACCAACCCATATGTCTGTAATATTCTTCGATGCCACTCCAGGTGTTCTTTTCAATTAGGGCTTTCACCAGGCTCCAAGGCTGCTTCCTGTAGCAGATGTCTGAAGAAACTCTGTGCAGAAGACACACACAAGATATTCCATTAAATTCCAGATCACCCTGAATGTCAAACCCATGTGAAAACTTTTATTAAAGCTATACCTACCGATGTGGCATTTCTCACAGCACTTAGTAAAAGTTTGAACATGAACAACCCGCCTCCCTCCAAAGCCCCGCCCACTTTCCTCTGGCTGAGCTCTGAGGCTCCTCCTCCTCTCTCCTCCTCTCACCTGATGCGCATGGAGGAAGCAGAGGCAGAGGTCTGGTCCGCTTCAGTGTGTCCGTGGACCCCTCCCTCAGTAATCAGATGCATCATCCACCTGCTGCGGGCCCGCGGCCCCTGTTCCATCAGTAAACTCTGTATTTAAGGGTGTGGTCTGTGCGGTACTGGGTCAATGTCTTCACTGCACCACAGAAGATGAAATGTCCAGGCGACGGGCGCGCGGATTGTGAACGCGTGGCCTCCGCGAATTTTCCGTGGACATTTGAGGTTTCATAGTCCATACATTTATCATCCTACATAATCCTACACTGTGTGACACCATGTACATGTACCTGTATGAGTCCCACGGTCATAAAAGCTGAGCTTTGTGCAGACCTGTTTAGTCCAGTACATCCGCCTTCTGGACTTTTATCTCCATCCTTCATTCATCGGACTCCTGTTTGCTCCCCTTAGTTGTTGTTGATGTTAATAAATCCATTTTTTCCCTTCCACATGTGCATTTGACTTTTGTCCATTCACATCCTCAGACAGTAGACTGTGGTCAGTGACAGGAGGAGCAGCATGAATGAAGCATCAGATTCAGAGGGACACATATCTGATGCGGACACGGCAACAACGGATCAGATGCTGGACGGCTGTAATGGATGATTGACAGGAGGCTCAGCCAGGTTCAGCCAATTATTTCATTCGGACCGAATAAGATGATTGGTCAGACTTTTATCAGAAATATATGAGAAATAAACATTTTTGAGTTTCAATACCTGGTGGATTTCTTTTACACTTTAGTTTGACACACGCTTATTAAGAGCATTTTAAGATGACAAAAGAAAAGTGTAAAAATGTCACATCATACGGTCTAGCTTTAAGTTAATAAGTCCTGAAATATTATACACATTATGTAGACAATCACATCTACTGCTTATTGGACTTCCCATTCCAGTTTTGAAATATTATCATGATAAAATTTCATTAGAATTTTAAAGGTTTTTCTTTCTGAGACAGCATTGAAGAAATGAGATGGGTACTTGCAGCTTCAAATCATTATTTATGGTCAGAATGTGATAAAAAAAAATTTCAGAAATCTAGAGGTAATAATATTAATAATAATAAAAAATAAATAAACAGAGTAAAATGAAGCAAAATACACTGAAGCATTTTATAAGTGTTTTAAATGACAGTGCCACTAAAATAAACCCTACAGGCTAAATGTTTATTGCAACATTTATACCTATATAAAATTCTGACATTTTATATTATCCTTTTTTTGCCTACCCCACAGTTAGCAATGAAACACCAGAATTCAGTGTCTGAAATGGGTAAAAAAAAATCATGTTGTAATTCACAACTAAACCAGATGTCACAAAACATTTTTCAGACAATTTTTCAAAACAATTGAGTGCAAGACATGATAAATATATAGCATTTATAATATAGTGTAAATAAATGGCCTATTGCAAGAGCTAAAGGCTCAAGGTTAACTCACTTTACTGACTCACTTTAACTCACTTTACTGACTGAACTTCCCATGGGGAAGTTCAGTCTCTCCATTTGATCCATTCTAATATATGCACACTACCTAGCATTAGAACATAGGACACATTGGGAGCAGTGTGCTCCCACTGAAGGCACTTGGGGACCAACTCCAGATCTTCATCAGTATCGTTCATGAT
Organism: Sphaeramia orbicularis; assembly: GCF_902148855.1. Classification (NCBI taxonomy): domain Eukaryota; kingdom Metazoa; phylum Chordata; class Actinopteri; order Kurtiformes; family Apogonidae; genus Sphaeramia; species Sphaeramia orbicularis. The sequence goes on from NC_043972.1 coordinate 53,494,868, forward strand.
CAGGGGCACTGACAGGAGAATCCAATGGTATGTATCTATGTTTAATGGTGGGGGAAACTGGAGGACCCGGAGAAAACCTGCACAGACCTATACTATGTGAGATAAACTGACTGCACTTTAGTATTCTGGGTATGATGCTTATCCCAGTTTGGGTTGTTTTCAGAATATACTGTAGTATTTACATGGTATAGGGAGAAATCTGGACACTCATATCCATGCACACATAATAATAATAATAATAATAATAATAATAATATTAGTATCCTGATTACTAATTACTGCTGCTGTTTTCACAGGTGCCTCTGATGTTTACAACATAATGTTTTAATTTAATCTGACATCCAAGTAGCTGCTGCCTAACTTTAATATTGCTGTGCCTATAAACAAAACAAGTCACTTTGACATTTAGAAGTACTAAGTCTGCCATAAACCAGTCACCACATTGTGGATGTGTCATCTACTGCCAGCAATGCGAGATGAGGAAACAGGAAATGTTTAAGTACTGTTTTCACACCCAGACCTGACTTGTTTGCACTGTGTTGGTGAAACCAACATCTAGTAATTTAACTATGAACTATAATCTGAGTGTCATTTTTTTTCCATAACTGAAAGATAAAATTCTGTAGTTTCAGATATGAGATGCTTTTGTTGCTACCTCCACGTTTGTATTTGTTACATCATGTGGCGCTTGTGCAGTCGTCCTCTACTGTCAGAAATTGGGACAAGATATGTACATGTACCAGAACCCTGGTTACTATGACAATAACTGTTACATTCCCCTTGATTTGTCTTAAATAATCTTTAATGATGGTTCATTGTCAGTCAGATTGTTGGTGCTCCTCTCCTCCCTGTTCTTGGTTGCCTCCAACTGGTCAGTCCTGTCCTCTGATTGGATGGTGTTTGTGAACTTCAACAGCTGCAGCTGCTCCATCTACAGCCAACTTGCCTTGCTGTACTTGTGTTTGTATATGTCAAGTAATCTTTTTTAGATTATTGACTTGTAGTTGTGTCTGTTTTTTTCTTTTGCTACATCTTGATTGTTGTAGTTGTAGGTTATGGTTAATTTTGGTAAAAAATTTAGATCAGGGGTGTCAAACTCATTTTCTTCCAGGGGCTACGTACAGCCTAATTTGATCTCCAGTGGGCTGGACCAGTGAAATATAAGCACAATAGCCTATAAATAATGATAACTCCAAAATTTCTCTTTGTTTTAGTGCAAAAAATAACAATAAAGTATGAAAAATGTTTATATTTACAAGCTATCCAAAGAAAAAAGTTGTGAATAACCTGAAAAAACTGAAATGTCTTAAGAAAAATCAGTGCAATTTTAACAATATTATGCCTCAATTTATCTACAAAGGCACAAAACATTTAGTAACAGGCAGAATATTGTTAAAATTGCACTTAATTTTCTTTAGACATTTCAGGTTGTTCATATTTGTTCAGTTTATTCACATTTTAAAATTAAAGGATAGTTTGTAAATGTATATATTTTCATAATTTAATGTTATTTTTTCTTGCACTAAAATGAGGAAAAAATCGGAGTTGTCATTATTTATAGGTGTAATGTAATATTATTATTTTTCTCCCATTAAACCAAGAAGAATATCTGGAGACATTGGGCCTCATTCACAAACAATGCATTAGCATAAATCTGTGCTTAAACTCTGCGTATGATCGTTGGATGCACAAATCTGGCATTCATCAATATTTTCTTACTTGATTTTGTTCTTACTCTACGAACAAATTTAGAACTACCTCTGACCATACGTACGCAAAAATGAGGAAGGCAGAACTGACTTAGAAAATGTAAACACATACTTTTGAAGGATATGCAGAGCATATAAAACCACATTTACTAAAAAGAGATTTCATTAACACTTCTGAAAATCATTAATTTACTAATATATTGGCCAAATGTGACAGTTAAAATATTCAAAGATAACAACAGTCCTAGTTTACAAAGGACATTTTATGGACATATTCCATGAATGGATGTTTGTCCAATGGGCTCTGTGCACAGTAGGGTGCATCAAACCCCCCATTTTTTTGCAAAGTGTTTGCTTTTTACTTGTCCCTAGTCTTACTTTTTTCCATTTAGTGAAAAAGTAATTCCTGCCAAATTTTAGCAAAATTTGTTTTTGTTTAGGTGGGCCACCGGGCATTTCAAAATTTGACTTGCAAGGCTGCCGAATTCGGCAGGTTCAAAAATCTTTGACTGGAATCGTTTTGACTGGTTTGTTTTTTCATTCCTGTTTGCTATAAAATCATAAGAAGTAAATAAACAAAAAATGGCAATGTTTTAGTAGATTTGAGATGAATTTGAAACTTTTGACAATTTTTTCAAGCAATTATTTTGAAAATTCGCACGATTACTATATAAATGTAACAGTTATAGCTCAACTTACAAGTACAGTACATTAAGACATCAGTGGTATCAGATGTGTTTTGCCTTACAATGTTCAACTTTATAACGCTACAGTTCGTAAAATAATTAGGTGCTAGTCTTTGCCTTGCGTTTCCGCAGATTTGGAACAGATCTCCTGGATTCTTCAACAACTTGTAGAACATTTTGGTAGTCATCCTCACTTTTTGATGTGGAGAGATAGTCTGCACTTAACTCCCCTCTCAGTGCAGTCATTGATGACATTCAATGCATCAATTAGGGCGTCTCATTTTTGAGACTTCTTTTCTGATCCATCCCATCTTTAGGGTGCCCATCAGCCGAGTACAGAAAAAACATTTTCAATGGAAAATCATGCATTTGTCGGTTAGTTACGCCATATTTGCTCATGCAAATGTCATATTAGAGGTTTTGGGGGGTGCTACTGTTGTTTATGAAGGTTTCAAATCATGCACAGGTCAAAGGTCACATGATTTTAGTCAAGGTCATTTGACACTTTTTCCGATAATTTCTTTGAAAATTTATTGTATTTTTTTAGATTTATATTTTAATTAGGGCTTAAACTATTGATAGTAAGGTTTATAAAGCATATTCGAGCAACTTAGGAAGTTTTACTTGACTTAAGTGTATTAACCCTTTCATGCATAGTGGTCACTCCAGTGGACAGTTACTCTACAGCTTTACTCTTGTATATTCATGGGTTTAGTTGTTTTAGTTCCATATCAACCAACACAGTGAACACTTGTGCATCATCTCATAAACTGCAATTCCTACCATTACTGTAACTTTGCTGTTCTTGATTGGTTCTTGAGTGGAAATCAATTGTTAATTGTTATTTTTTGCATATTATCTCCATGAAGTGAGTAATAACTAGTATTAGAATATGTTAAAATGTGAGAAAACATCAGATTAGCTGCATTAAACATGGTTTCATTTCACTGTTTTCATATCACTTTATGATATTGGGTTTTAAATACATGTTTTTTTGCTTCAAGAATAAAATTCATGGTGTAGCTGAGTGGACATTTTTGTAAATCTATGAAAAAAACCTCAATCCCATTGTTTTTTTTTTCATGCCTAAGGAGGAATAAAAACATTAAAAACAAAACAAAACAAAACAAAAAAACCCCAAGTAAGGTTCTCATAATTCATACATGAAAGGGTTAAATGGTATATTCACTTTCTGAGCCTGCCGAGTTCGGCAACCTTGCAGTTCAAGTTTTCAAACGCACGGTGGCCCACCTAAACATGGTCAAAATTAATTAATATTTTACAGGTAGTGTTCTCTACTCAAATGGAAACTTTTTAGACTAGGGACAGGAAAAAAACTTGACAAAGGGGGGTCTGATGCACCCTAGTGCACAGCCCCACTACTTCCTGAACTTCAGGTAGCTCCTTTATTTCCTGTCTTTCATTATTGGGCACACTGATTAATCCAGGTGTGTCTGACCACAGTAGTCACAACAAGTAGCAGACACACCTGGATTAATCAGTGTGCCCAATAATGAAAGACATGAAATAAAGGAGCTGCCTTAAGTTCAGGAAGTAGTGGGGCTGTGCATAGAGCCCATTATTGCTGCTATTCTCTCATCCTGTGGCGTTAGATCAGGTGGACCTTGTCCTCCACCAGTCTCCCTTTTCTTCTGGTCCGTAATGCATTTTTTCACATCAACTTTTATGTCAAACCACTTTTTCTTCACCTGGGCCACAGTGCACTTCTCCGGGGATACTACGTTGACAGCCTCAGTTATTGTGGTCCAAACATCATTTCTTTTTTTACCATTGTCACCCCCGGAGAGACACTCCTGAAAAGTTTTCCTTTTCTGGCTTCCACCTTGGACACAACCGTTTTGATTTCTGTGGTTGCAAAGTTCTTTTGTTTTTGCCTTTCGGCACCATCGCTTCTAACAAACTGTGAAATTTACTACTTCTCTCTTTGCGTAACCGCTTCCTTCATTCACAGATCAACTCTGGGCAAGTGACTTCCTTATATGGAGAAATAGGGGTGTGGTAGTATGCTAATCACAAATTGCGAGCACGCATCTGTCAATCTAGAATGATTCTGATTCACACACATAAGCAAGATGGTGAGAACAAAACTGGCCGATGCGCAAGAGTCATGAATCCCATGGTGATTTTGTGCATGCATTTATTTTGTGCCTCAAAGAGCATTTCCACGCACATATTAGTGAATGAGGCCCATTATTTATAGGTTATTATGATATTATTTTACTTCAGATCACAACTGGGCTGAATGTAGAACTTGAACTAACTAGAGTTCAACACCCTTGACAGTTATTTTTTTTATTGGTAGGGAGTCAAGTAGTAGGTTCATAAGTTTTCTTTTGTCCTTCACAGTTGGGTTAAATGTGATCTTTATTAGCTCACCGGCCATTAGGCCATGAGCTATTGTGAAGGTGCTGTGTTGTCATCATCATGTGTCGGCGTCTTCGTCAGCAATTTCTTGAAACATCTTCTCCGATGATACTACTGGTCGGATTCATTTCAGATTTTTTATGTAGCTTCATTGGGACAATGTCTCCAAAGTTTGTTCACAGTTTTGAGGAATTTTGATTTTTGACGAATTTTTTAACCATTAAAAATTTGCCTTTAGTTATAATGGTTCATATTTTGATGGCTTATAAAATCAAAATGGTTAGAGATATCAATATATTTACTATTAAGCACCGATAGGAAGTCATATATGGACTTTCATTTAATTTGAGTTCTCCTCAAAAAAGTGCCACCCACTTCAATTGGGAGATTGGTCTCCTGCATCAAGACCAAAGACTATAGCGGCACGTATTCTTATTAATTTCTTGACAGAACATGCTGATGAGATACAGGGACAGTAGTCCTTTTTTTTTTTTTTTTTTAATTTAGGGTGCTATTGTACAATAACCTAACTAGAGTATTTTGGCGTCTGAACATTGCTATAAGGTCTTATCTGGCTACTAAATAATAAATAAGGGATTTCAAAAATTCCACAATCTCCAGGAATACTGATGAGCGTGTAAACAGTCCATGTTTGTGTGGCTTGTTCTATGGATGATGGCGACACAAATGATTACATCGCAACAAACCACAACACATGCAGCATGTTTGAGATATCACCAAGCCATACCCCAAATATACTTTAAGTTGTGAATCTCTAAAGTTTGGCCATCGTTAGTTGTATTCTAAGATTCACATGTTGCTTGTTTTTTTTTAAACTCATTTGGTTGACATTAGTATACATATAAAAAAGAATTTAGATTTTCCTTGGAATAGCAACTCTTCAACTCAAAATTAATGCAGATTTAGCACATTCAGTATGGGGGTCAGTTTCTTCTTTGCATAAGTATCACCCATGCCAAAACTGCAAGGATGTGTGCAACATGCACAGACGTCTTTTTAATTTTTCCAAGACAACACAAGGCAATTACATTATTTTACTGGAAGAAAACAGGTTCATCTCCAAAAATGACAATATCTTGAGAAAGTTAATTTTTTTCAGTAAGTATTTAAAAGTCTGAAATTTTCAAATATTGTTTGTTACACATAAAGTGAACCATTTCAAACCTTTTTTTGTTTTAATTTTGATGTTTACAGCCTACAGCTCATAAAAATATAAATGTGACTTAAATAAAAATACATAATTTGTACAGTTGTTGTGAAAGGGCAAAATTACCTACAGAGAACAGACACATTTTTGTACCAGGCTCTAAATAAGTTTATTTCTCGTGCTAAGTTAGACATTTTCTGACATGGTCTATGAGGACTGAATTGTTTTTGAGCCAGCATCAAGTAGGCATTCAAGAAACTTGTTTTTGCCCCTTGGACTTTGGTTTCACTTTTCAATGTCTGAGACTACCACCTGGAACTTTCATACTTGTTAATGTATGCTCTGAATTTACTAGAGATGGTTTCTGGCCAGGGTCACAAAACTACACCACATCACATACTTTGCTACAAACACAGTAGATGTGTAGAGGGACCCAGTGGATCAAAGATGCAAAGGTGATGTTCATGTGGCAGTTCACATTGTTACTGTAGGTTTTATTTACTCTGTACTAGTCTGGAGTCAGGTGTTTTTCCCTGCATATAAAATTTCATCATAATAATAATGGATCAGATTTCAATAGTACTTTTCAAGGCACCAAAAGTGCTTTAAATTACTGACCCATTATTCATTCACTCTCACATTCACACTTTGTCGGTGGTAAACTACGTCTGTTGCCACAGCTGTCCTGGGGCAGGCTGACGGAAGCGTGGCTGCCTATTCGCGTCAAACGGCCCATCTGACTACCACCAAACACTCATACCCATTCATACACCAATGTGAGTGACACTGGAGTCAAGGTGGGTGAAGCGTCTTGCCCGAGGACTAGGGATGCAACGATTAGACATTTTGGTGCTACAATCAGAGAAATAATCATGGCATCATGATTAATATGATTTTTTGGCAGGGGGTTTATATATGGGGGTGTGGTCCGTGCAGACCATATGACCGTACGTCCCTTGGAAAAGTGAAACTTAACAAGCATTACTATTCCCCCCTCCCAGAACTGGTCCCACTCTGCAGGTGCATCAGAATATTTTATGCAGCTTGCCTTGTGATCAAACAGAGCGTGTTTACTGCATCAATTCACAGGTTCACCCTCCCGAAGCTTGTCTGACAGTCTGAACTGTCGTGTTTAAAATCATGATTAATCATAACACCATGACATCGTTACAACCCTACCAAGGACACAACGGCACATTACTACAACAGAGTGGGATTCGAACCACCAACCCTTCATGGAACTGTTTTTGCCCAATTTCAAGCGGACTCATGTTCTTAACAAAATTGCATTGTTTTTATGCAAATCACTAAACACTGTATTTCTATCACACACAAAGTGCAACATCTAAAGCACTAAATGGTCTGTGGTTTGTTGCTAATATAACTGAAGCTTATAAAGGCCTCCTTAAATGTTTACAGTTAAACAATACCATACAGGCTCCATTGTTTAAACTTTAAATGGCCTGTGTGATTTATTCACGTGTTTCAGCTACAGTGGAAGTCCTATGCTCATCTAAAGTTTTCACCTTGCAATAAAAGCTGTGGACTTGCACTGTGACTTAATTCAAATCCCTTTCTGGCATTTCATGAGGTAAAATACCTTACACGTAAGAGTTTGTAAACATTGAAGATGGAGAGGTGGAGACAGTGGGGGCTTATTCACTGAAAACTGTTTTTCCTGCAACCAAAACAAGTGACCATTAGGCTCAGCTGAAAATGTATTTTAACCTCATCACCTTGAAATTTTCTGTCACTCTGTCTAGTTTAATGATGGCATTAACTTTAGGATATGGTTAGGAGGTTAAGTATAAAATTAGAAAATGTCACTAAATCAATAGCAGCCAGAGGAGGCATCTTCAGGTTTTTGTTTTGTATTCCCTGATTTTCTTTATTTTAGTCATGGTAAAGAAACAGCAAACCATAAACTAACTGTGATATCCCTTGAATGACTGTTTTCAAATCATTTGTGTGTGGCTATGAAAAACCTCAATCGGTAATCATAGTACCTGTAATTATCCTACTACCATAGCAGCTTGTACTTATGCATTAATATAATCCATACTGATACCATACGTCTGATTATAGCTGGTACCATTTGTAAAATACTTTTTTTGTGCAAAATTGATTTTAGTAAACTGTTTGGTTGCAATATGATATCACCACATTATGAATTTTTATTTCTTATGTTGTCATGAGTGATGGAAAATCTTCCTCTTTGATGTTACTGGTTCCTCTAATCTACGCTGGTGTTCCTCATTGGCTCTAGTTTTGCACTGTACTTTTGTATATCTATTTCTAAACAAAACCAAACAAACCAACGCACGTGCATGCACACATGCGCACACACTCACGCGCACACACAGTTTTATTTTTGATTTGAGGATAAAGTTGAGGTCCAACCTCAATGGAAAAAAAACAAGTACCCCACCTTAGGCGACTCTTTTGCTTGTTGATGGAGGTGAGGCAGTATCTGTGGACAGTGTAGAAGTAGTCCTGGTATGGGATACCTGAGGTGATAACCTCTGAGTCCACCACAAAGCACTCGCCCCGTGCACTACTCTTGTGTAAGATCTGGAAGCAGGAACCACATAAAGAAATATAAAAACCCAAATGCTAAATGTTAATGTGACTGTTTTTTTTTTTTTTTTGAAAATGGTTTAGTTTTCTTTTAGTAATCTGTCAAAAAAAATTCACCACTCTATAAATGACATTAAATGAATCACACAGTGGATCTAAAGGGCACTAATCTTTCAAAACATATTATTGGACATATTAAAAAAAAAAACAAAACAAAAAAAACCCTAGTGCCAAATATGACCTGTAACTCTTAACTACCATCTAGTTGTCACCTTGTTCAGGCTCAATAACCACAATGTTGTTGTCCTGTTATGTGTGCTGAACAAATGCAACAAAAATATCCAATGACTGACCTGAGTCTCTACCACAGGGGCAGTCTTGGGACCAAGAGGATTGTTGAGGGCAATTGTGTAGCTAAGTACACGGCTGGTGTTCCCGCTGTTGCTGTCCTGTTGCCACTCACCCACTGACAAGTCTGAGAGAGGGAAAACATGAAAGATTTCACTGAGAAGAAGGGAACCAATTTCCAACAGACTCTGTGAGAATGAAAGAGTGAGCAATAGAGAGAATGTGAGGGCCAATCCTCACTCAATAAAAAAGAATGCCCTCATTAGGACTACACAATGTCCACAAGTGGGCAGGGCCTCCAAGCAGGGCTGACACATCAAACACCAGCTTTATATGTGACCTCATTTCAAGTAGAGAAAAATATCCAGGATAAGCAAATTAGATATTCTATGACAGCTTTAAGCATTCAGCTTCAAGTCCAAAGTAACTGGGCAAGGCATGGAACAACAAGAGTAAAAAAAACAACAACAACAAATACAGTATTAACAGCAAGAGAGGTATCCTCATTAGTGGCACAATGCAGTGAGCTACAGCTACAGTTCCAGACAATTTAAAAAGGTATTCCTGAACTGAGTGGCACGGGAGCCAACCAGTGACCAGCAAAACTATTTAAAAGGGGGGAACACAGCCAAAGCATAACCAATAGTTTAAAGCCACATGAAACCAAAATGCTCAGTGATATTTCAAATATGTAATTCAAGGTCTTGAATACATAATAGGAGGCTAAACAGAAAAAATAGTGAAGCACAGTATTATTCCTTGATTAAGATGTCAAATTATTGTTATTAACTTGTATTTCTCGACAGTTAAAATTTGGTTTAGTGGTTGAGCGTTATGCCTGATTAATTTCTGACTTCTCAGAAGAAAATGGCTTCCAACAGCCTTGGCTCTGCTTGGTCCAACATGAAAACCACCACAGGCTTCCAGAACACATGAGGCAGCACCAGTGTCACTTTAAATGGCTTCACCTCAGATACTGAATTAGCCAATGCTCTTAATTGTTTTATAATCATTTTAACGTGTTTGATTTTAGCAAATAAATACAGGAACTATGTATTGAACTGTGTGAAAACCAGCATTTCTTTGCCAAACAGAAGGATGTTCAGAAAGATTTTTTCCTGCACAAAGGTTAGCAAAAATCATGGAAGAGATAACATCTGTGGTCGGTTGCTTAAAACCTGTGCAAAAAAATTGAGCCCAGTTTTTCGCAATATTTTCAACACATCCTTAGAAGCTAAGCATGTGGCCAGGATACGGCAGGAAACTCTTACATGAGCAAGAAGAAACACCAGCATCTGTTTTTGTCTGCTCAAGCTGTACTTTTCTACACTGATAAAATCATGATGACACACTTTTTTCATGCTTTTATTGAGTCCATTTTATCTTTTCACTTGTGTCATGGTTCGGAAACCTGCCCTTATAAGAAAGGAACTCACTCAACCAGATTTTTAAATGGTCCAGTCAGCTGATCGGGAGGCACGGCTGTGCCTAGAGTCACTGTATACAAAACAGTTGCAGCAGTTAGCCATGTCCATCTGTAAGGACTACTCCCAACTTCTACCTCCTGCGATCCAGAGATTTAAAGTCCTGAGAACTAAGACTACATGATATAGAAACAGTTGTGTTCCTGCTGCATTTTGCCTTTTAAACAAGCCTCAGTGCAGTTTTAATAATTTATTTATTATCATGAGGGAGAATCAAAAAGTTCTCAGACAAATGTCAAAGACCAAGACTGCGTCAAAAGACAGCCCCATCAATTCTACAAAGAAGGAATCTATCAATAGAAACACAGATTGCAAAAGTATTTAGACTGTAATGGAGCATGTGTAGAAAAACAATTTTGTTATTTTGATAAACTTTTTATTACATTTGTCTGAGAAATTGTTACTCTCCCTCGTATTTATTGGAATCCTGACTTGGATTTAAACTATTTATTGTCCCTTGGATTTTATTGCTATTTTAGTGTTTTTTATTTCTGCTTTTAATCCTGATCACCAAACCCTTGTGTGTACCTGCCACACCTCTGTTTGTGTTATTTAATTCTCCACATCTGTCTTGTGTTTAAATGTCTGTGTGAAATGCCCTGTCCTGCTACTGCAGACCCAATCTACCTATGGGTACTAATAAAGTCACCATGAGAGAAGTCAGAGAAGCCCAGTGAGCTGGATCAAATTTGGATATAAAAAGGTGAATTCAGTTTGAAATGAGTCATTCCTGGTCAAAATGGTAACACATTGAGAGCTCACTAACAATGAAAGAGTTCACATTAAAGTACCTCATGATGCTGGATGGCCTCTGAAAAATGGGGAAAGGTGGTGTAACAAAACTGTTAAGCACTGTATGTGATATGTGGCTTGTGAAAAATGGGTCTAAAGTTAATAGCCCATGTTCATTATTCATAATCTGTTCATTCACCTGTACCACTGAAATGAATAGAACAGGACCTGCTGCTTATTTTGTATGTCATCTACATGTACTCTCAGCCATATTTAAATAGTGCCAGTCATAATACATGCTTATCTTGGGGCCCTTCACAAATTCAGATCAACAATTTGAAACTCTTAGATTTTTCAAGAGTCACTTCGCTCTTATTCATATGATTTGGTTGTGGTCCTTTAAATTTTTCTGTTAATAAGACCTTAAGGCAAAGACCTGCCAAACAGTTTGACTGCAGCTATGGTAAACAGGTTGCATCAATGGCACTGTTAAAATGACTGCTTCATGACATTTGCTGCTCTACCAATCCAGTAAGATAGCATTTAACATTAACTCAGTCTTGAATTCTCAAAGATGACTCTGAGCCCTTGTGCTCTGACAGCATGGCAATGACCACATTGCAAACTACTGGCTTCAAAACAGCAGTTCAGAAACCAATGGGTGATGTTATGGTTCCTCTGAACATTAATCATAATATACATACATACAGTCATCCTCAAAATTATTCATACCCCTGCCATTTTTTGTAACTTTTTGTTTTTGTGATGAAATGAATGAGTTTTGTCAAGTTTGTTTGTGACTTATATGTGATACACAAGTGAGGAAATAAGAACAAATGATACTTGGAGAAATATTTTTTTTCAGGAGTATTTTATTAGAGGATTTCTAAAAAACGCCATGTTCAAAATTATTCATACCCTATGTTTATTAAGTCCAAAGTCTTTTCTTAATAGTCAATAGAGTAGCCTTTTTTCTTGATAATGGTTCCTGTAAGTGTCCACAGGTTCTCTTCTGTCTCCTGTGGGGTTTTGGTCCACTCTTCCAGGACCAAAGCCTCTAGCTGGGTCCGGTTGGATGGTCTCCTACCCATCACGCTAGTCTTTGGCTCCCTCCACAGATTCTCTTTATGATTTAGGTCAGAGCTTTGACTGGGTCAACGTCCTGGATGAAAGCGTGAAAGTGCTGAGAAACTCTAGACTGGTCCTGATTGGATGTCCCAGCAGGACACTGACCCCAAGCATACCACCAAGGTAGTGCAGTAGTGGTTCAAGGACATGACCCAGTCAAAGTCCTAACCTAAATCATTTAGAGGATCTGTGGAGGGAGCTAAAGACCAGAGTGATGGGTAGGAGACCATCCAACCGGACCCAGCTGGAGGCTTTGGTCCAGGAAGAGTGGACCAAAACCCCACAGGAGACAGAAGAGAACCTGTGGACACTTACAGGAACCATTATCAAGAAAAAAGGCTACTCTATTGACTATTAAGAAAAGACTTTGGACTTAATAAACCTAGGGTATGAATAATTTTGAACATGGCGTTTTTTAGAAATCCTCTAATAAAATACCCCTGAAATAAAGTATTTCTTCAAGTATCATTTGTTCTTATTTCCTCACTTGTGTATCACATATAAGTCACAAACAAACTTGACAAAACTCATTCATTTCATCACAAAAACAAAAAGTTACAAAAAATGGCAGGGGTATGAATAATTTTGAGGACGAATGTAAATGCATACATAGAAACCGATACTTCTGTGTTATCCTGTCCAAAAAAATAAGTTACCACCTAGATTTAACCAAACCAAAAAGTAAGAGCCTTCCATTGTATAACTAGAAGCACTCGGAGAGCGCAGACCTCCACCAAGGCTGATCAGTGGCCCCCGCCGTGGGCCCCCCCACCCCCGATCACCACCAAAATTTAATCATTTCTTCCTTATCCCATTTCCAACAAACCCTGAAAATTTCATCCAAATCTGTCCATAACTTTTTGAGTTATGTTGCACACTAACAGACAGACAAACAAACAAACAAACAAACAAACAGACAAACAAACCCTGGCAAAAACATAACCTCCTTGGCGGACGTAATTAATAAATGATTGTGTTCCAGCTGAAGCAAGTTATTTTAGATTAACCGATGCAGTGACTAGATTCTCATTACTTTTATCAACCATCAGTTTGCTATGCAGCATAAAGAGTAGACTTTAGAACAACTTAAATATGAACTCATCAGATTACATGACCTTTAAATTTCTCCAGAGAGATGGGTGCATCGGAGAAAAAAAAAAAAGAGGCAAATGAAATGACATACCCATCATGCCTACTGCCTACCTATCATACAAGCCTGGTGGACAGTGTTATGATCTGGTATTGCCGCAGTTGGTCAGGTGTAGTTTCAGTAATGTGTGCAAAAAAAAAAACCCCAAAAAAACAGTCATCCGAATACCTGAATACTAAATGTCAAGGGTTTTCCCATCAATTATTTTTTTCTTCATCATGGAAAAGGCATATTCCAAGATGACAATGGTAATCTACACCTAGGTTGTCTGGTTTGTGCACATCCAGCAAAGTCAGCAACATACTCAAGGACGTAGGCCTGTCACTATCAAAGTCTGACTATCAGTTTCCATGGCCACTAGAGGCTCCAGACCTTACTCACATTGAGATGAGAGCCTTAGAATGTGCTGAACAAGACTTGACATAGTGTTCCAACTCTCCTATCATGAATACACACCAAAGACTTATACAGCTCTGGTTGGAAATAAAAGTACATATAATGACATATATTGTGATACTGCATGAGCAGTGCCTAGCATAAACAATGCTATGGTGAATGCGTTGTGGTTATGTATGTTTTACTTTTTTGTTCTGGCCGGGCAGTATATTTAGTGGTATCTAGTCCTGAAAATTTACAGTTTGCAACCAAGTGAATACCCCCCCTCTCCCTACCATAAAGTGGCTACAATAACAAATGAGTCTGTGCTCGTTTCATCCATTCTGGGCTTATTAAGACACTATTGCCTCTGGTCCACACTCAAACATAATCAGTGACTGTGATGCATTTCATTGTTGAATACCACCTTGATTTAAAATGGATAAAAAGACTACTCTGAGCTGACACAAGGTAGTCCAACAAGGTGGACACTGTGGAGAGGACCTGTTACTTCTTTAGGTACAAATGGCTCATTTCAAAGGGACTAAAACACAGCAGTTCTCATGTTAGCAGTGTATTTCATTATATACTAATGAAGACCTAACTGTGAATATTACTACGAAGTCCTCCTGATTTGTCAACACCAGGCCTTTCTTTTTCTTAATATCATGCGTAAGAATGGTAATGGGGTGCCCAGATAGATACCTACAGTACAAAATGTCCCAGAGTCTAAAATGCCAACAGCAAACATTCGGACAGTGATGTCTAAAGTGATTTTTTCTCCAACATCAGCCTCAACAGTCCACTGAGCTCTGGACAAACAACAAACACCGAGCTTTAACTGTCACACTCTCAACAGGAAAAACTTGATCTCTTGCACTTATTGTTATGCAACCAGTTGACACAAGCTCCTTGAGCATAATTGCTTAACAGACTTTTTCAGCTAGAGAAAATACCAAAGACATTATCTGAGTGACAACTGCAGCACTTGTAAGAGAAATGATATTGATAATGGTTTTTACTGTATTGATTAAAATCACGCTTTTGTCTGAGGGACTGCATTTGCATACCAGTGAAGTGTCGCTGGGAGAAGAGATGCTGGATGAAGTGTGTGTCAGCAGAGAAGAGCAGGTCATACAGCTTATCCACACTCATACGAACTGTGGCATTGATGTTCAGCCGCCCACTTAAGTCAGCACAGAAAGACTCCACTTCACCTGAAAAACAAAACTCATCAGCCAAATGGACATGACTGTCATGTAGTGTCACATCTAAGTGTTTGGAGATCAAGAATAGGGCTCCAGGATACGAGGAAAATCTGCAGTGTGTGAAAACATTGTTCAAAATTATGATGATATGATCTGCAGTAAATGAACATCTAGCCTAACACTGGCGTCCAGATGGAGACCAATTAGTCTGAAGGTATCTGACAGCCATCTAAATGGCAACATGGCGTGAATGCTGGTGCATGTACATGTGTATGTGTTTACTGACCATCTTCATATCGCAGTAATGATGAAAATACATTTAATCTGTCAGCCCTAATCAAGTGTCATTTTAATTTCTAACAAATGAACCAAATATTATACAAAATGATCAATGAATTATTTTCAACCACCTACAAATATTTAAACACATCCATGGAAGCAAAAAAACTTGTATAGTTCCAGCAGCTTTGTTGCTATGATGTCTAATGAATTGAAGAAGACAAATTTCACTTGTTGAAGAGTAGTTCTGAGAGCATTAGACATAATTTTCACACATGGATTGGCCACTACAGAATCCAGACGTTACTCACATTGAGATGAGATCTTTAGAATGAGCTGAATAATACTTGATGTAGTGTTTCGACTCTCCCATCATAACACTCAACAAAAACTTAGCTGCTCTGGTTGGAAATAAATTAAGTTATTTACCGTGACACTGCATAAGCAGTGCCTAGCATAGGGTTTCTCAAGAGGGATGGTGCCGCCCCAAAGGGGCATTTGGACAACACTGGGGGGCATTTTGTGTAAGAAAGCTGAGAGGGGGGTGCTCAGGCACTAACAGGGGGTGTTAGTCACTGTTATTCATCATAATGCATAACTATCCACAGGATATCAGAACAAATGTACTCATTTAGACATGAAATAAGATAAAACTATGTATTTTGGGCATGAATAGAAATCAAAATACCAGTTCTGCTGGTGCTCTGATTTTCCTACTACTGTCATGTTATCTCCATAGCAACACCTCTAAAGAAATTCCTATGCAGCACTGACTGAGTGTGAAAGAATCTTTGGGCAGACAGGGGTGAATGGCTCCTGACGGCTGACAGCAGCCAAAATGGAGCATTTCCAATCTGTTCGCTCTGAGGGTAAACCTGACAGAGAGCGGGATAGTGGCTTTGTACAACATATATTGTACATTATTAATAGTGAAGTCTTTCTCCTGTTTACAGTGGGGGAGAGGCTGGATCTTCCTGCAACCCTTTGCCTTCAGTTAAATAGCAGTTAATTTAAAAACTTGGATTATATATAGGCCTAGGTCTGCTTAATTGAGTGCGCGACCAAATGCATGTTATTGGCCAACTGAGACATGCTGTTCATGTAACTGGATTGGAAAATGTGCATCTTAATTTGTTTCAATATGCAAATACATACAACAGTTTCAAATCATCCCTGAGTGTTGTAACAATATTTTTTTTTTCCTAATTGCTTTTAATTGGAGGTTAACTGAAATGCATAGGCTAGGCTACACATAAAAAAAATTATTTACAATGGATTTGATCATGGACAATGTTCCATAAACCTGGCAGCATTTCTGCACAATATCCTAGGATACCCATAAAGACCCAGGGCTACTTTTGTGGCAGTTCCAAAATGTATTTTTCAGTGATAATCAGGTGTTTTCCTATATTTAATTCATTGATTATGTAGATATTCATAAAAGCTCAAATGAAAGTGGAGGGTTATTACATCAAAAACAGAGAAAAATATATATCATTAACTGAACATAAATCCACTGTCATTTGCCATGTTTTAAATGCACTTATATAGCCTTTTTTTCCCACACCTTCATGGTGCCCAAAGTGCTTTACAAAGCCTCACATTCACCCATTCACACACACACTCATACACCACTGGGCGGCTGCCAGATCCTACTGGGAGCAATTTTGGACATTTCGACATGTCGACAGTTGACCGCCGACTGCTGAACCCTTCAATTATTGGACAACCTGCTCTACCAACTGAGCCACTGCCACCCACTGGTGAATCAATGTTGTAGAAGACGATGGAGTTTCCATGTTCACCACGGAGCCTCCAAATGTCCAAATGGGTCATGCCTGATGACCATGTAAAGATGACAACCTGCATTTTACACAAATTACTATTTACATGTACTGATTAGATTAGTGAATCAACAGGTATTTAACGTTTTATATCAGAAAATGATTTTGGTTGCCACTGGATGTTTGGGTCTTTATGGGTTCATCTCAAAATGGAACATAATAGTAATAGTAGAGTACATGTCCTACATAATATGATTGAAAATTACATTTTGACCTTAAATGAAATATGCGTCATGTATGTATGTGTAAAGAACGCTGATATGAGATATAAAACATAACCTATTAACTGTGCCAGCCATGAAGCTCACCACAGGCTCATGATGAGGTGAGGGGGCATTTGTTTGAAAAAGCTTGAGAACCACTGGCCTAGCATAAACAGTGGTTATGTATGTGTAACTTTTTTGTACTGGCTGGACAGTGTGCTGTAGAACTCTGAACTCCCCTTTATTTTTTAAAGGGTTTAAAATATTATGACACCAGTCTTCTCACTCGGACTTAATTGGGCTGGCTAGGAATTAAAATAATCCAATTACAGCATAGATTTAAAAGATCTTGCCGCTGTCCCTTTTCACAGCAATACAAACACTCCAACTAACTCTTTCAGAGACTCATATTGCTTGGCACTGGTGGCACCAAATATTGTTTAAAAAGTTACACTAAAAACATACATACATATCAAGTAATTCATTTTTTATTTTCAATTCATACTTGTCATCTCTGGTTTTTCATGATGGCTTTTCCAGTTAACTAAACAACACTTACTCTCTTCTTGTGTGTCAGAGGAATTGCTGGGGTCTGTGGGGAGTTCCTCATCATTGGTAATATCCAGTGAAGAGAGGTTTCCCAGGGTTGTGGTTGGTGGAGGAAGCATGTGATTAGTTGACTCAGGTACACAGTCTCCACCCTCTTGCAGATTCTAGTGTAGTGACAGAAAAAAGCACACCAGAGGACAAGTTATAGGGAAATCACCCCATTATCATATGACTTTAGTGAAAAGAGGCCTCTTCGGGAATGATCTTATGTTGACATGGCACGAACAAATATACCAGGATAGCTTTGGAATTAATCTGCTAGTAAGTCACTCATCATTTCATTGATTCAGTTTAGCTTGCTTTAAGGTTGCTCTGCTTCCATCCAGAGAAAGGTTGCAGAGAAATACCCACAACATCTGTAGTGAACATAACTGTTTTGGCAAAGACAGAGCCAACCAGAACTACACATTATTCCACATAAAAACATGCACTTGTCCATCCTGTATCTTCTCAATTAATTGTGCTAGATTTTAGATGTCAAAATTTGTTATCACCATTTGTAATGAATATATGAATATTTTTTTAAATAGTCTCCTCAGCCCTATATTGTATGTTTAGTAAAATGTTTAAGATCATTAAAAATTGTTTGTAAATACATTGTACGGGCCAACTCAAAAAAATGTGTGGGACACCATGTTGTCCACCAGGTGTCACCTTTGAACACATGCCTATTTAGGTAGGAACGTTTCTTCTGAGGTCAGGTGTTGCTAGACGGGAGAGCACCAATAGTTTTTTGACCGCACGCCGGCACTCAGTGCCACGCCGGGTGATGTGTTGTGTATTTGTGGGACTTTTGGATATTGATGACTACAACTCTGCATGAGCACGTTGAAGAAAGGATGAGCAATAAATAATTCAAAGAAGAAGTCGTTTGGAAGGTTTTTATTTCACGAACGCAGAAGTCCGGCTAGCGCGTCAAGAATGTTTCCCGTCTACGCTGCCCCTCGGTGGCTTTAAGTTTGGGCTTGGTCGCCACAATTGGTAAAGCTAGTTCTGCTACTTCTTTACCAACTAACAATGTTAGATACGTATGACTGCATGAACCCTTATGGCACAACATAATTCAATACATTTCTAGACAGTATCTTACTCTAATGACTTGCACTGAATGGAGTCAGGCAAGGTTGCGTAGTCTGGACAATAGCATCAGTCATGGTGGAATGGTCTCAATCTTAATAATCTTCATGTGGAAAAACGACTGTCCAATTTACTGTGATTTTAGTTACGATACTGAGGGGAGTCAAGATCATAGTTTTTATAAACAGTTCAAAATGTTTCTCCACATTTCCTTCTTTGGAATATCAATGATGGTATGGAAATGGTAAGTTTTGGTTTCTTACCTGACTCTCCCATTCATTTTCATATCCCTTTTTCAGTAAATATAAAATGGAAGGTTACCTAGTTTACTTAGTTTGCTGCAATTTTGCAGTAGCTCAAATGGTTGACCAAATTTATGAGTGTGCATGTGTGGCGAACTTGTGTTGGAAGAGATCTAATACTGACTGCCCTATGCATTAATCTAGTAGCAAATGTGATAGGGAGAGTAGATGACAGACTGACATCTAAAGCATTTTTTGAATGGCACATCGTCTACCCGCTCTACTTTTACATTTAACACAACAGACACCCCTGATTATTAATCATCTTAATAAGCATTCACTTACTTGTCAGTCAGATGTGCAGCATGTTGTCATGCACACATCTAGTTACAAACACACAAAGCCACTGGGTCTTGCCCCACTATGCCTGAATCTACTGCATGTTAGTAAAAAAACAAGGCAAAATATATTATTTATCATGACCTATGATTATTTATATCCACATATGATAACTGTGTCTTTCTCTCTCTGACAGCAGTATTACAAAAGAGAAAAAAAACACCACTGCAAGCAGCTTACAACCATAGGAGCTGGTAATGCAATCGGACCATGTCTTACACCACACTTCAAGAATCCACTGCAGTACGTGGACATCACAAACAATACTTACAAAATAAGCAGCAGCAGCAGAGGTTGGGACAGAGGTATTGGTGGGAGTGGTACATGGCAGTGAGCCCTGGGAGTTCGGTGGGCTTGGTTCTGGTGGATCTGTACTGAGTTTGTGTCCTGCTGAGGAAGGCACCTCTATTGGCAAACAGGAAATGGAGGAAGATGAAGAAGAACCTCCAAGATTGGTGACGGAGGAAGGGGTGCCTGCACCACAGGGCACCAGGGGAGGAAGAGAGCTACTCATAGGGGGAACTGACACGGAGCTTAGGTCTAATAGATCTGTGACTGATACTGACTCGTCCCCTGGCCTAGGAAACAGAGAGGGCAAGTGAGAAAAGCACAAACAATACACATCAATACAGTGGAAGAATCACGTATTCAGTCAACAATTTGTGGAATATTTTATGCTTGTTAAAAGGAAATTTGCTAGTTATTTAATGTAATGGATAGTGTTTCTTTGTTAAAAGACAGAGATCCTCAACCCTTAAGCATGTGATGTAGAGCTGCTGGTCTTGATGTATTCACACATTTATGCAATACAACTATGTATTTCATGCTGCCTTTCTTTTAAATAATTTAACCAGAAAACACAATAATTATAATACAATTTACAAAGTTTACAAAGCAATTTATAAAGTTCCACTTATATTTCAGCAATAAAGATCAAAATCCTCTGCTCCGAAACAAAAGAAAACAGACACCTCTTATATGGTTATCAAAAAGTATCAGGCAAAAATAGTCACCTTTACAAATTACTATACAAAAGCATAACTAAGCTGACATGAGACCGCAGCAGATGTGTTTAATCTTGTTTTATATGTTCAGTCATGGTAAATCTATGCAAAATTTACATTAATAACATGCAAAAATACAATTTAACATGTTTTCCTATCACATAAAAATACACACAAACTCACTCTTTTTGATGACTTATAATAACATATGCATACAAATAACAGACCTTTTCATATATTAGTATGTTCAAACACAAACACTCACAGTAGGCCATTCATGTGTTCAGTGGTGGGGGAGACATAGTCGTCATCTTCACTTGTGAGACCCAGTTCTGTTCCATAACATTGATGTACAATATGCCACAGCTCTTTGGGGGACAGAGACTGCAAAATAAGTACAATGTCATAAGAACATTAAAAAAATAAGATCAGTCAGGCAGTTAAATAATAGGCATCAAGATAGCTACTTTTTGCAGTTGAAAAGTCAGTTCTTGACACTGGTCTAAATCGTTTTATGCTTTAACAACACAGTGGGTCTGCCAGTATTGTAAGTAGGGCTGGGTGAACTCATAATCTTAGATGATGATTGATCTTTATTTGGAATATGATCTACCTCTTAGATGGATTGTACAGATCATGTTATTAAAAAAAATAAGTGTGCTGTCAAAACATTCCAACTTAGCTAAGGTTAATTTACCTTTTCTTCAGTGTTACTATGGCCTTGTAGAGAAAGGAAATTGCAGAATTTGTGAAATGTGTTGTTTAGCTACAGGTCTGGCTTTTCAACTTGGCAAATCAGGCTCTAGGAATGTTAAATGCTTTGCAGTTATGTTACATTATAAAACTTCGTCACAATATAGGTAATTAATGGAAACTCTGCTGTTGTACATACAGGAAAATATGTATGTGATTATTTACTTCATCTAGATTTGGTCAAAATACTCTAATAATTCTGTTCCAAATTATGCAAAACGGCAGAGTTTTGGTCACATAAAAATGAAAAAAAAACAAAAAACAAAAACATCATACACAGTCTAAGCCTCCAGACACCTGAGAAAACTACAGGAAAAAAGTTTGGTTGATACTGGCTTGTATTTCATAACAGATGACAAAATTTTGATTCAGATCATTGATTGTGAATTTACCTTAAAAGAATCAAATTGATGACAAGCAGTATGACAGACAACACGAAGAGACAGTTTAGGAAAATGAACCACTTGAACACATAACTGAAAAATTGTAGTAGGTCTGGTAGAAAAGGAAAATTGAATATTCATGCTTGTTTAGTAATTCACTGTCAAAGCGATACCTTGTCCATCAATGCGTTCTGCCACAGACGGAAAATCATCATGAAACTTCGATCCCTTGCTCCAAATGATGTGAAGAAGTGCTGACAGGATGGATACCAGTAAGAGGGGAAGAATGGAAAAATACAAAGAACAAAAATGTGACAGGGCATTTGACAGAAGGATCGCTCTGTATAATATGTGCTTAATAAATGTCAGCAGGGAACACTGACTTGTTTTATACTGCTTCAGTGGTGACAAAAATTATTTGATGTAAATCTTATCAGCTGCTTCTCTGGCAGTAATTGAGTTTAAAAAGACAAAATATGTTCAGTACATGCTTGAGTCCAATACTATTTGTGCTTGTGGCTGACCTTCTCATTGTCAGTGCTGATCTGAATGGCATTTGGAATGAGCTTGGCAGTCTTTTCCTTGGTCAGAGAGGTCACGTCTTTCAGCAGGATTGTGATCTGATGATGGAAAGAGACATTTATCGTTCTACTTTTGACGGAGATAATACTAAGTTGTTATGGTGACCCATCATTATGCTAGCTTTGTCTCTCCACACTGAAACAGTGTGTGCACACATGCACATATACATACTGAATACAAAAACAGTTGCCCATAAAGTTGGACTAAATTTGTTTTCAGACACATTCTTTTTCTTTTATTTACACATCAGTAATCATCTTTGATTGACAAGGTGCAATCAAACAGGCAACTGAGTTCCAGTTCCACAAGAATAAATCTCAGTCACAATCATTTCATAAAAATAGGTAAAAAGTATTTCATTCCAATTTTATGGGAATAACAAGCGTCCTTTTAAAACAATACTGGTAAATGATACAGTCCTACAGTCAGATCTTGCTGTCTCTTAATTTGTGGACAACAGTACAGGTTAAGTGCAATCCATTTCTTATTAAACTCATTGGTGGTGGGCCACATACATAACAACCTCTTGACATCTTGGCAATTCTAACTTTTAAAAGCCTTTTGGGAGGAATGTCAGGGGGTTCAGCTCATCAAAAAACAAAGACCATTCACAGAAAGTACAGGACAGGACCAAAATCTCAAAAGGTGATCAGATGGATGATACACATGGCAGCATTCAGTGTTATACACAAAACGAGGGTAGAAAAAAACATTCCTACATAAAACAGAGCAAAAAGGAGCTATGCATGCTTCTATGTGTATGTCTGAGTATGCTTGTTAGTTTATTACACACACCACAATTATTTTGCATAACAGTGAAAATTGATTCGCCACTATAGACACAGATAATAGAACAGAATTACTATATTTCCATCACTATTTCCTATAATTTTCCACAAAATTTGTCACTTTGGGCAATCTGTTTGTATATTTTAATTATTTATATTAAAATATCGATCAAGAATAACAGAAATGCACAACTGTTATGCTCCAGTGTTCCAACATTAATAAATGTGTCTTTCACAGTAACTGAAGTGTTTAAGTTTAAATAAAGTATTGTTAGCCTAACAATATAATAGTGGCATAAAATGGACTGGAAAAAACAATTAAATCCCAGTTGTTTGTAATTAAATGTCAACTAAAAGGGCATTATTATGACAGTCCTGTGTCAGTGTAAAATTCTTATCTGAGCAAACAACAGAGCGTATCTACTCTGATGTGTAGACAAGCGCATGATAAAAAGACTTCTTATCTGATTGCAGGTGTTATATTAACCAGGCTACAACAGTATTTGTTTGCATGTGCGTGTGTGGATGTGTACATAGTGTGTGCTTACAGTGGTTTCCCAGCGGAAGATGTTACTGTAGAAACAAAGCCAATTCTCCGACAGATAAAGGCGGCCCTGAAGTAGTATATCCTTCTGCAGAGCACACGAATAGTCTAAAGAAAGAGGTAAGAGGAACGTCAACTCATTGACAACTCACATGAATTCACCTCACAGGGTTTATCGCATTCTAGCATTAATGTTACTTACTCACCTACTATAAGACGCTCTGTGTCAGGCAGCTTCTTAAAGATTTTACGGAAATCCTCATTTCGTTGTTTATATGTAGGACTGAGAACCTGAGAAAAAGACAAAAAAAGCAAGTGGGGCACTTGTTTATAAGTCAACTGCTTGCATTCAATTTGTGAGGCCTGGAACAAAGTATCGAATCACACAAATGTAGACTTACATTGTACCAGCTCTGCATTTTCTGTAATGAGAAGAAGGCAGTATTTAATATGCAACTGTCTCTGCAACATTTATAGTAGAAATAACAGCATCCACAGTTCTGATAAATTGACAAACTTCAAAAACCATGCACACATATGATCTTGCCAGGAGGATCTCTACACTAACGCTTTGTTTATATCTAACATGCAACATACGTTGACTATTAATGGGACAGATCGGTTGCAGACAGCATCTTTTTACTGGCTACAGCTTCAACCCAAATGAGGTGAAGGTTTATTTAAGTCACAAACAAAACAAAGCTGTAAGCTTTTCTTATGAAACTGTGCTGTGTCAGTCTTTTAGACTACAGTGCTGTTGGTGCAGTATGGGTTTAAATAAGTTACCATCTACAAACTACAATACACTATACAAGGGATAGGTGAAATAACTGTCAGGTGGTACAAGCAAAAGTAATATCAACTTCATTTTGGAATTTCATTTATACTGGCAGCTTAATATAAAAAATACTGACACATATACACTAATTAGCTGTAACATGACCACTGACAGGAGAAGTGGCAGCTCAGATCTCTTAATCAATTTTGCTGTTTTACCACATCAAGGGCTGGCTAATATATCCCACTCAGTGACAGGTCCCATTGTAATGAAATAACCAAAATGATTTCAACTTTGCCTGTCAGTGGTCAGAATGTCATATGACGACAGACATCTGTGGTTTCACATTATGCTCTTGTGTTTATGTTGTCCCAGATCATACCTCACATCTGCTTTTTTCAGTATTTGACACTATGCATTATTCTACAAAGTGCAGGCAATATGCATCAAGTCAGCACAAAGCAGCAGAGAAAAAATTTCCCATCAATTTCTTACCCCTACCCTTGTGCTTTAATAAGCCTGTTTGAGTATTTATACACACACACACACACACACTAAGATAGATAGATAGAGTGTGAGTATTAATGTGTAGATTACTGACCTTCAGTCATCAACTGTTGTAAAGATTATATGATTTTTACTTAACCCCCATTTAAAATGTATCTACAAATTAACTCCAGATACATATGAAAAGAAAGACCTTAAGTGACAAGTTGAGATAATATGACAACAAAAATGACTGAGCCTTCTCATATAGTAACTTTTCTTTCTAAAGCAACAGAATTTTGTAGATTTTGGAATGATTAAAGTAAAAAGTAAAGAGCTCACCCAAGTGTTTAGCCCAGGAGTGTAGTTTTGACTTGTCTATATGACATTAATCAATGAACACTATTAGTTACCTTGGCATTGCGGCTGAAGTGGCGAGAAGCAAGTGGGTAAGCAGATGTGAGGGAAGAGGCAGAGGGTATGGAGGGCAGAGGGCTATCTGAACCTCCCCCTCCACCACTGTTCTTCTCTCCTCCTCCCCCCTCACTCTCACTGGTCCTGCTGCCCCCAAGGACCCTGCGCCGCAGGCAGGGAGAGCTGCCAGGGGTGCTGCGTGGAGAGTTACTGGCCGTGCTGGAGACAGAAAAGATGGACAAAAACAAAACTGAAGGTAGAAAAGAAGACAGCAACATGAGATACATTTTGCTCTTAATGATGCAGGGTTCTAAAATTTTACAATTTTGGTCACACATCCAACCAAAACTCAACATGGTCAAGCAAATCAGTTTTATTTTGCTCTATTTTTGTGCTGTGATTTAAGTAAAGAAAAATAAAAGCTCATCTACAACATTAATACAAATTTATACGAAACTGCTAACAAGGATCATATTTACACTGCATTATTGCACCAAAAACAAATATTAGTGATGCCTAAATGTAAAAGTTAGGTATGCCAATGAAATATTTTGTCTGGAGACCTAACAGACTGATGTGGAAAAAAATAAATTCTATATTCCAGTCAGTCTCAAAAGTCTCCAAATTAACACAACAAGACCAGTCTGGTTTTGCCTAGAACAGCAACTGGGCAGTGAGTATATTGAATTCCATTCAGTACTTGATCTTAACCCAGTCCAACCACTAAGTATTGGACACATAGATGCATAACCTATAGATAAAACACTGTCTTAGAGATGTTAATTTGTTTCATGAATACAAATTACATTTTTTTTTTACTGGTAAATTCAGGAAGAAGAATGTCCGTTTTAAACAATCAACACTTATCACACTGTGACAGACTGTCGCTGGATTTTAAGTAAAAGTATGGTTTAAGCTCAAGTGAATTATTTTAAGTTAATCGAACCACAATTCAACAGACAGAAATGTTATGCAGATGAAAAATGAATTCTCCTTAATGTTATAATAATTATTACAATAACAATATTTGCTAATATGAGAACTTGTTTCTCTTTGTTGTTTATTGATGCAAAGTGAACACTTTGGGTCTTTAAGGGTTGGCCTACAATAAATAAAAACTGATGGCTGGTGTTTCTGTGGTTTACAGTAATATTTTAACAACTAAGGGATTGACTCTCAGTCTAATCAGTTATTAAAAACAATACAAAGCCACGCCAGTATATGTAACTCCACTAATATTACAGTCACTAATACCTCTATTCTTTTCATCATTGTTTAACAATGTTCATCACAGCATTATAAGACTGATTATACTGTGTCATACTGTCACATCTATGACGTGAGTTTGCAAACGGAACAAACTAAATCCGTTAAAGGCGAACAAGCAGCATTGGCAGAAACACCTAGTAACCTTACAATGTCCTCAGTCTCCACACACAGCAGAGCGAATGTGGTCTGGCCCCATTCAATACTTCACACACAATCATTTTAAAAACACGGAAACACTGACGTTAACACGTAAAAGTCCAAAGTGATGGGGAAATCATTTCAGTACTAGACTACACAGTAACAGTGGTTTTTCTGTTCAGTGCAGCAGACTGGAGGAGTGGAGGATTTGGTCTGACAGTGAAACCGGATGAGCATCGATGGGCTGAACAAAAATAGATCGCAGGCTATCAGTTTACACACTTAACATAAGAAAACGTCTCTTCGCATGTGTGGAAAAACACAACAAACACAAATGTCACCAGCCCCTCCCGTATTATCAGTGGGAGGTGCGATTCAGGATCACAATAAACGCTCATGGAACGAACGGCGAAGACAAATTACACGGTAGAATTAGCCACATACCACTCTACACTATCAGAGAGTGTTTATATCACTTACTCAAACATTTCATGGAGTATTTTCAATCCAAATGATCCACAAAAACACGCAGGTTGCTGCTCACTATAGTATTAACATGGCACCGGTGTTCGTGGTGTGTGCGGCTAAAGGAGGATGGTACCAGGCTTGTATGCCCGTTTTCAGCCTTCTGCTCTTTGCTCAGGTCCTAGACAGAATCGCACACATCGTTCAGTGTCTACTCCTCATCGTGGCTGACGCCCCTGCACCTTGCAGTCAGGTACCGGACGGCATCTTCCTGCACCATTCGCAAGATCCGGTAACGGGCTGTCTCACTGTGTCCATCGGTAATCCCCCTGTGCAACCAGGGCTAGAGAAGGGAAGGGGCGGGGGAGGGAGGATGAGGATGAGGATGAGGAAGGAAGCGTCTCCATGCGCGGAGTGAAGCTTTGCTTTTACATTGAGGTGGCACTTGTTCGGGGGGGGGGCTCTTTTGGTGTTCTGTTTGCCCGTTTGATACGTGAGTGTTTATGTGGATGTGTTTGGGGGGATGCCACCTGGATGGGGTGGGGGGCAAGTTCACAACCTTTGTAAGAAATGCTGTAATGATATCAATGTTGTTGATATGGAAATGTTATAAAAATGTAAAAAAAAAAAAAACAAAAAACAAAAAACGTCTGACTGTCCTTACAGGATACCAAAGCTATGAGTACCCAACATGAAAACATACTGCAGATGTACCCTCCAACAGGGACCTGATTCATTTACCTGGCAGTTGCAGTCAAACACCTCAGTCCCTCACAAACAGTAGCAGTAACAGTTTATCTGAGCAACTAATGTGTTTATCAGAGTGAAAGACTTCTGCAAACTGGAAGTCTGTTCTTTCATTCATTAACAATTCTGTCTATATTTCATATAAGCCACATACAAGTAAAATAAAGGCTCATTATGAACTTCGGTGGGATGTAGGCTGTGGGTTTGAAGGGGCTTAATATTTGAAATTAAAGAAAATCAAAACACTAATCTGTTGGTGGTAAAGTAATAAACCACTTCAGTTTCTGTAAAGTTGCTAACTGAAAGGTACTGCATCTAAGAATAATAATAGTAGTAGTAGTAACATAACATCTAAACTGCAACAGCATCACTTTGTAGGTATATGATGAGAACTAGCCCTGTAAATAAAGACCATGGCATTGTGTACTGAATGCCCTTTGCCAAAGCCCACAGCCCACAGCCCACCCAATCCCTTAACCCTCAATCTCTCGCTCCAACCCTCTGGATTATAGCCCACATCATAATCCACTATGCTTGGCTACGGCCACATTGCCACCATTCTGCCTCCTAATGTGCAATCTGCTGTACAGAGGTTCACCAGTGACCAATAATAAGGTCATAGACAGAATGTCCTTTACTGTCATTCCTCTTCCATACAAAATATTTTCTTTCAGAAAGAACAGAATCAATTAAATTCATGACATCAGAGATTCACACGGCACATTATAATGAAAAACACATCTCCATGCAACACATCATAATTACCTTGTTCTTTCTATTAAGACTATGACCTTTTGCCATTTACATATTACTTATTAGTGAACAATGATTTCCACAAGAACAATTAATTAATGATGAAAATACAGCATTTTGCAATGTATTAGCCTCATAATACATCAATTAGGCTTAGTCAATGAAGCTGAATTCACCGAGGACAGTGGTGGAGAGATGCACACTACATATGTTAGAGGACACACTGGACAATTTGGATCATCATCTTCCCCAAAGAAGAAACTGCAGCGGACGACTCACCTCACTGTGCCACAGGACTCAACATTGTAGAGATCCTTCATTCCTATTGAATCAGACTGTACAGCACCTTATTGACAGCAGATAGACTGAAGACTAAACTTAAGATAGACTGAATAGTACTAAGTTACTAATTACTTGTTCAAATTTTATTGTTCTTTCCTTAAACTGAAGTACAAATTAATTCCTTGTAAGGATCAAAAAAGTTATTCTGTATCTGTATAAAAGGGGACTCGTATTTCTAGAAGATCTTTAACAAGTTATATGGTGATTTAAGAGTCATTATAAGATTAGCTTGACAATAAAGCAGGCAAAACAAGGACTTTCTCCTCTACAGCAAGCTTCCTACTCACAAGTGATTGTACCTGTGCAAAATCATCCACTATTTAAAAAAATAAAAATACATGCATACATATACATAATTATATTTCCACTTAGAGGAAGTATGCATCTCAATTTAAGTGCATTTGTGTGTGTAAGCTCATAATTCTGTAACCTGTCTACAACTGACTCGAAAATTCTTGAATTGCTGAAGAGTAAGGATGCATACATTTCTCAAATTACACTGTAAATTGGGCAAACACCAATGTTTCTTGAGTAATACAATCCATGTTTTTCTTCAGCAGGGTTGTATGTCTGTCATAGATTGAAGAATTTGGACCTACAAACCAGGGGTGCAATAAACCAAGACAGGCAACCATGAATGAAGAGGGTCATTATCATTTTGCTGGTCATGTCTTAGCGGATCTATGGTATATAGTTGTTCTTTCATGTGTGACTGAAACACACAATCTCCAGCTAGATTTTAAAAAATGCAAACATTAGTATCTTGAAAATTCTACAAATAATAAAAAAGTAGTATCATTTTACTTTTGTTAGTGTCCAAACTGTGATCTAGAAATTAGGTTTCATAAAACAAAACAATATTAATGTTCAATAAAAACGTAGGAAAATAAGACAGACAAGAGGACAGCTGTTTATATAGAGCACAGGAGATGATCACCCTCAGTTTGACCTCGGTTGCCCACTGCAGTGTTGGCCAGAACATCCTGATTGGACTTGCATGACATCATCAGGATAAAAGACTGCTCCCATTGGCTAAAGGTGATGTCATGCTCTGAGGAAGATAAATGCCGCATGCACCCCGCCTATAGCTCCTTGTGACCAACCCAGCTCTATTTTCCTCCCTGCCACAAGTCTCACCTTTTATGTTTACAGTTTACACGAACCTGTTTTTTCACTTACTGACGGAAACAACAATTTCTACAAGCTTACATAGTATTTTAAAATAGACAAAGGCAGGTGATATATAGCATATGCATTATTGTTAGTGCAGGGAAACAATAGATGTTTCTAGTTGCAATCTAAATTTTTGCCTGCATGTCAGCATTATTTGTCTGATGTCATGCTGTACCACGACCTTCATTTTTAACAGAATGATCTGTTCTCTCCAGTTTTAGCTATTAGCCAATTAACATCAGCCTGCTCTAAAATCTGTCAAATGCAAGGCTATAAAAAAAATCAGTGTGCACAAATCACTGACTCCTACTCTATGTCAATAAACAGTTGTAAGAGCACAACACCCACAAGAAAGCAGCAAATTAAAAAAAAAAAAAAAAAAAAAAAAAAAGGGGAGGGGGGCTAACAGAAATTTAAATGCTTGATGGCAACACTTTTGTGTCTGTAACTGTATTGTAATGCATAACAAAAGGTTCTACACCCTACGTTATATTGGCTATAGAACAATGATGAAGAAGTGTCGTCTGAGGGAAATCAGAGATTGGAGATCATAGTGATCTTTTGATTCTGTTCTATACCATAGATGAGAAAGTATCAAATTCCCTTATCATCTAAATAAGTCATTATTTTTCTCCTGCTCCTAATGAACTAGACATTGCTTCTGTACCAAATAATGCTTGCAATCACCTGTTCACCTATTTCAAATCACACTGTAATTTAATTAACAAATTCCTAGCCTTAAAGTGTGCAGAATGGATGTATCTTTACAAACAAATGAATTTAAACAAAGAACATATGAAACATGTTATTTTCATACTGTTCAATATTAACATGTCTAATTTTTAATCTGCAATTTCCAGTGTTTCAACTATTTATTGATGGTTGTATTCAAACACTAAGCCCTTAGCTAATCTATCTAGGTTCTATCAACTACATACATTTCTAGTATTTGCCTTAAAATGTCAGGATTTGGACCAGAAGCAATTACCAATACTAGTATAAAGACTCATATATCTTAGTTTTTACTTGTGATCAACTGAATAAAGAAGGAAAAAACACATTTGGGATTCTGTTCATGGGGAGCTACACAGTGCTTTTTATCACTTTATTATGTCTTCCAACAATAACTGTAAGTCACTATCTGGTTATTTGGGATGAATACCGCAAACTAACCTGCAACTGTCCCAGTCAGAGTCTCTGCTGAGCAGACTCCTTAGGAACCAAGGTGAGCGGCGGGTGGGTGAGGGACTACATGAGCAGGAGTTAGATGGTGGCAGGAGGAGGTCCTGTGAAGGGTTGTTTTCATCTTGCTCATCTCCTTTCATCTGAGAGACCACAGATGGAGAAGAAGAGCACCTGGTGTGTTGAGAGGCAAACTTCTCTGTCATCACCTCTAATATAATTTTTGGTTTTTTAGCCCTTTGGTGTTTTAGTCTTTCGTTGCCTTGCTCTTCTTCATTATGTTTCTTGGTGTGGATCCTGCTGTGGCGAGAGCAACTGTGGTGACTGCAGTGTGATAGTCTTGAGCTGGGCGAATGAGACCATGACTCAGTATCTGAGGATGGTGGAAGGACAGTTAACGTTGGGACAGGAATTGGCTGAGCCGAGGTGATACCCTCTGTCTCCACAGGTGAGGGCATAGTCATCTTAAGGGTTTAAGTGTTTTTAGTTTCTTCTCAGTCAGGCTTATGGTACTATTAGTATTGAGACTGACCATGATAAACTCAGACATTAATACAGTTTATATAATTTCCAAAGGTGTATCGAGTCCATTAATCAGTTCAGTCAATCCAGTTCTATTGTTGAGACTGACTAATGCAGATTATTTAATATTCCCCATGTTTCCAGAGAACAGTTAAGTTAAAATACTATAGATGCTGCTTCACAGTCAAAATAATTCACTGAGAAGTCAGAGGGATGACAGAGGTCTTCACAGGTCTTTGTGTTCTTCAGGAATCCATCCAGGTGTCCACTCTGTAGTGCATTGGCAAAAAATGCAAAAATTCTGTTTGTTTCTGTGTTTAGCCTGTTTCTACACTCAAGGTCATCATTTCAAAAGCTGAACTCTACAACATAGATTACATATGTCTCCAAGTAACAACCTGAGGAGTGACAAGAGCAGTAACTTTGCATTTAAAATACTGGACTACACCTGACCAATTTTCACTTTCATTCTTTAAATATAACTGTAAAACAAACTCATCTAAGATTAAGTGCTGCATCTAAGCCACCACCTAAGCCAAATTAACATCATATGGCCTAATTTACCAAGGTGAACTGCATTATACTACTCAGCTACTAAAATTACCGATTTATTATGTGCTTAAGCTTTGCTAACACAAATATATTATGACCCCCCAAAATAAGTGAAACTGTATACATTTAATTTATAAATGTGATAGGACTCATAAAGCCCATGTACCAAGTCTTAAACTCGTGAAAATCACTGGAAAACTGACAGTACCTGAGCCCCCTGAAAGCCTGGATTTAAAAAAAAAAAAAAAAAAAAAAAAAAAAAGGAAATGCTTTATAGAGAATTATCTGCACTGCCATTTCTGGGAATATGAGGTATCATAGTTGCAATATAATCTTGTTCCGATTCAAAGATTGACCATATGATTTGTAGGGCAGTTGATGGTATGTCCATTATTTTGCCATGGTTTAGAGAACTGTTCCATTATGTGAGCAATATTTGTCAAGAATTTTGTTTTCTCCCTTCAACTAACTTAGAGTCCCTGGGTGGATTCACTTGAGATGACTGACACCAGTCATTACGTGTTGTTTATCAAACTTCACTTGAATGCAATTCAAGTAAAAATAGTCAGTACAGTCCTTTCACTACATCTAAAGTCACGCTGTGCTCCTCAATACCATCAAACTTTACAAACACGGGATAGAAAAACAAACTACTTAAGACAGTAAGGAACACACTCTGTAGCCCACAGAAACAACTCTGCCTTTGAAAACACATGTATATCGTTCATGCAGCCAATAAAACCGTCTGACTGTCCCTACAGGCTACCAAAGCTATAACTAACCAACATGAAAACATGCTGAAGAAGTACCCTCCAACAGGGAGCGGGTGTGTGTTTGCTGTCAAAGCAAGGACTTCCAATGCAAGGGCCCAAACAAGTCAGAGTATTTGCCGTGATCTGTTTGAACAAGAACAATCTTGGCACATACTTGTTTGTCAAGGGTAATCCAACATAATCCCCGCGTCACCTTTACGCTTATGTCCACAAAAGTCTCATCTTTGGCCGCAAACCACTATGAAATTACACGCCGAACGCCGTCATTTCAGAAACAGACCACCATAACCTAAACACCCTAATTCAACTTCATGCCATAGCAATATGATATTCTATTCACTGACATGGTTTAGCTTTTATCCATGGTTTAAACTCATTGTTTAAACATATAGAACTATGCAAACCACAAAGACCACCGACACTAATGAAAGTCTGTTCAGGTAAGTACTCAATCAATGGGAAACGGTAAGAAATTGGGAAGAGCTTAGCTAGAAATAACCAAGTTAACGTTTCAACTCCTACCTCCCATTGGATGAGTTTCCACCGTGTCTGTTGTCCTGCTCGGCCTCGAAAACAAGCCGAGCAACGGTGCGGGAAGTGATGTTAAAATCAACTTTTTCACAGGAACACATCAGCATTCTTATCAGCTCCAAGAAGCATTTGTCGGCAGCAGGTATCAGTTAGCCTTTATCCAGTTAAAGCTAAAGACGGCCAAGTTTAGCCTAAGTTCGCCCGGCCATTGGAGGCCGACAGCCCTCACAAAGCTGACTATCTGGCTAACAGCCTTTCATTTCCAGCACAGACCATCACACCGTCGTCTTACGTTGTCAGAATAAAAACAGCCGGCATAAAAATATTAGACAAATTTCTGGGTTAAGGACCAGTGTTGGGCTAACACTTCAGACGTCCAAACTTGCCGGATGATAACATATTGTTGAAGAGTGTAGAGAAACGAAGTCACTCGATCACTTCGTCACGGGGGCTACGGAGAAGTCAGGGAAAAAAATTACAAATCCCCAGTTGCTTAAAAAAATTAACCTCGGTATCAAAAATGCTTACTTTATACAGTGGTAAAATCGCTGTTATCTTTTGCTGGTATAAATAAAAAATAAATAAATAAACGCTTGCTACAAAGACGGGACCGACACCCCCACCGATAAACTTTGTGGTACAGTCCGGGAAAGTAACTGTTCTGAGCAGAGGATGTGGCGAAGAGAGAAATAATGCTTGTTGACGTTGGCCGCCATCCACAGTAATAATCAGAAGTCATTTTAGATAACTCAACCACTTCATATAGACAGATAATGACATGTTTTTCTCAAGTTGTTGCACCTTTGATGTTTAGCATTTGGAATGCTAACGTATAGGAAGTAAGCTACATATAAACAACATGTGTAAACATATAAAGCAATTACATCAAGTGTTTTATTCATGGCACAGACCCATCAGTTAGTACATCAGTACACCAGGAATGGGCTGACCGTCCATAGCGGTAGTTAGAAAATCCACCCATTTGCATCGTTTCCGAGTTTATTTGAAGGGATCAGTTAAATGAACAGGCCTACTGCGGCCTCTTGTGTCCAGTAAGGATGCATGCAATAATTCTTTCTCTCATCTTTTACCTCAGATTCCACAAAAATGACTGTGTATAAGGATTGTGAGCCCTCGCTGCCCAAATCTTACAATACTGCAGTAAAAAAAAGTAACTGATCACTGAATGCATTTAGATTAGAATACAAAAGTATTGTGAAATGGTACTTAGGGCAAATAGGCATCCTTAATCTCACCTGCTGCTTGCGCCATCATCATCTCATATGGTCTCTGAAGTGTTGTTTTCACATTGTAGTCTGTTAGAGGCAGGATTCCTCTCTTCAGGGAACATATTAACACACAGCCAACTGCAGGTTCGTTGTTTCTAAAAAAAGAACAAGGCAACAGACAGGCTTTCAGTTTATGTGATGAACATTTTAAACAATAAATCAACACGAGTTGTTTGTATACTCTGTTTACAGATGAGGAAAAACTGACATGTAGTAGACTACCAGAGATGTTTTGATTATTCTTGCAATTAAAAAAAAAAACAAAAAACAAAAAACAAAACATTTTAGTTAAATATTATTTTTACCACAACAAATTTAATGAATGAGATTGTTTAAAAACAAACAAACAAACAAACAAACAAAAAAACGTATGTACTCCTACTTAGTAAATAGCCTACTTTTACACTATAAAACCAAAATCCTAAATCCTGACAGAAACAGTGACTTTATTTAAAGAGCTTGTTAGAAATAAAATCATTGGTACAATACATTTCTTACTTTACCTGCTTTGTTAATTTCAGCCAGCCATTGCCTCTGTATCCTTTTAAGCTGATGGCAGAGCATTGCAATGATTTGGCAATTTCCGATTCTCCAGAGGTTTACATACAGGACATCTTCTGTCCTCTCACTGTCAGTGACTTCTTCGTGTAGTCAACACTTCCCAGCTCACACAGCAGAGGACTGTTGCATATACAGCCAAGGGAAGAAACATCTCCAGCACACAGGGTGTTGTGTTACTGAGCCGATGATGATTCAGGGACTGGAAACTCAATCTGTACTAAAAATAAATAAAAACAACCATCATCAACCATCATAGCAAGGAGGTGTGTCTCTCACTGTGTATGCGTGTGTAGAGGTAAAGTACAGTCCACCCCTATTAGACATAACACACACACATATATATGTCTGTAGACACTTGCACATGGATTATCATATATCAACATTCCCTTGAAATTTTCCCCTTCATGTTTGTGCCACCTCAGGGTCTTTCCTTCAACTGCCCCTTGGTTACATGTGTCATTTTCAAGATTGCATTATCAGTCATAGTCTGCCACAAGGTTAAATGAGGCGGGAGCTCTTATCAAGAGTTTGGTGCTTCACTGTGTCATGTGGTTACATCACATGGTAATGTCCCTGGCCTCTATTGCAAAAAATAAATAAAATTTAAAAAATAAAATGTAAAAGTATAGCCTGCCTTTTACGCACACAGTCACAATCTTAAAAAGGTAATTATATCTTTTGTTGTAACTTTTTTGTACGGCCTTAGAGTGAGACATGTTTAATGTGACACTTGACATCTTACAAGGCGACCTGTTTATAATGGGTACATCAGTACACTGCGTGTGTCCGTCATGTGACTCTGTCATTGCTGTCAGCCTGCAGTGAAGCATGCAGTTGGCCTTGAGCCTGTTTCTCTTTTGTCAGCCTTGACTTCAGTGTTGACAGACCAACCGGCATTGACCAACTGTGAGAGCCATTCATGGCAGACATCTAAACGGATAAGGCATGAAAGTGATTTATAACTGTTGTACTGTTACATACATAAACCTGGTCCTTAAAGAGGTATACACCACTTCCAATGCAAAAGCGTGGATCAAAAAAAAAAAAGACAATTCAATGTGCCCCTGTGTGGAAACTGTGCATGAATATTGTGAAAGCAGGAAATTTGGAACATTGATTATTTTTAGACAGAATATAAATATTATGACTTCTCACAGCTGACTGTATGGTACATACACTTGATCTCCCAGCTGTGGATGTACCAAAGCTGCTGAAATGCTCCCATGATGGTGGGAAGATTCAAAGGTCTTTCCACCAATATTAAATGCCACATCACATCAGCACATCATCACATCATAATTGTTGTTTATTAAGCAAATTTCCTGCCAAAACTTAATAAACACATTTTTTATAATTTCACAAATGATTTAATGACAAACACAGCAGGGTTTCAAATATAATATATTATATAAACACACCCAATTTATCAAATAATTACCCACCAAATTTCTTAAACAGACATACTCGAGAAACAACAACAGAATGTCTTGTTTGTGCATACAAATATTCCCTGCAAGACAAAAATAATGTAAATACTAGCTAACAAAGACTAATTAATAGTGACATTTGGCAAAGACATTTCCAACATATTTCTACTGACAATTTCCTCACAAATGTCCTAAGCAATTCAACCTCTACAAAAGCTGGTGATGCTAATAGTTAATGTGAAATACTAGTGTTTTACCAAAACCAGCTCTACCAAGTAATGTAGTCCATTTGAACTTTATTTTCAGACATTCTAAAAATTGGATGATATTAGTCATAATGTAGATTAGGCTGTTGCAGTTTATCAAGTGCATTACTCATTGTAGCTCAGCAGCTAAAAATAACCAAGAATTAGCATGTTGTAATGAGAGGTTAAAAGCTGAAATAGTGTAAAAAAAAAAAAAAAAATGTAAGTAACATTGTTTGATCACTTGATGAAAGGCAACTTAACAGGGTTTTAAGAGGTTGGAATATTACTGATGACTCAGCAGTGGCACCTACTGTTAGGAGGTGGATTACTTAAAATATTTGTGAGGAAATCATCAGCACAAACACAGTAGAAGATTATGATAAAAGTTGTTTTATTTTTTTTCTTTGTAGAATATAATTATTATTTTATTAGAAATGCCTGATGGTGTGTGTTTGTTTTCATTTGCAAAACAAATTCTATAAGTTTGTTCATCATGTTTTTTATTTGTTTTTGTGTGAAACTTCAAGTTCTTGTTGTGATGAGCCATCTTGTTGCCACCATGGCCAACCATTATTTTGGTGTAATGGTTGGAACAATAAACATTATGTAAATCTCAGTTTGCCTCTTTATCTCTACCTTCGGGTCCAGTTCTGAATTAGTTCAGGCTCTAAAATAATTGCCTAATACTACAGTGTACATAACTACAACACCAGCAGCAACACATCTCCAAAAAGTTTGGACATCTTCTGATGATTTTAGTTTCCTCTGTATGTTTTATTTATTTATTTATTTATTTATTTATTTATTTATTTATTAGCCAGCTGAATTGCCTTTGTGTATGAATATATTTATATAATGTAAATGAGAGTGTCTTGTTCTGCATAAGAATATAACCTGCATTTTGCTCTCATGAATCGATTGGCTCTTTACGTTTCTTCATTGAGGATTTGTTTTTGGTTGTGCTTAACTCTTTCATTCACCAGCCTTTCTAAAAGACTCACACAGAGGATTGTGGGCATTTTATTAGTGCAGAGGACACGAAAGTTCCACAGATGCATTGTATCCTTTTACACTATAACCCAAATGCTTTATGCACTGTATGGCTGTACAGAAAGTCCCAGGTATTTGAAGTAATTTGTTTAACAAATCTTGTGAGGGATGAGTTTTGCATGGCAGACCTGCTGTTCTTGTTTTATTAAAAGATAAATGCTCAGATACTTAGTAGAGGTTAATTTAAAAAAAAATAGTAAGCAGTAAAATTCTCAAGGTGTCATATTTCTTATAATATTTCCGAAATTAGAAGAAAAAAGGCTGCAGACTTCCTGTAGAATGGAGAGTCATGTAGAAGTTACGGATCAGGTCCCTCATCTCAGGTTTCCTGCTGCCTTTCTAAACTCACAACATGCAGCTCTCTTGGATTTACACACTCTAAATATAGCTGACTTAGAGTCAGACAGTACTGTACAGGACACTTAAACTCAGCTAAGAAACACGGCAAGTTTGCCTATTTGGATCAACGTTTACGACTGGAAATCTGCTAAGTGTTAATTACACTAACTTAGTTTGTCACGAAGACTGTGGAATTACCCAGGAATTGAGAGTAATGTAATGTTAATCACTCCAGATTTTTCAGCAGGTTGATGTTAAGGAAAACATCATTGTAACTGCTAAAACTTGACGCAACAGAGATGATAAGCCAGCTTTTAGTTGCCCTCAGTCTTTTTGGTGAGTGTGACATTTGTTTTACTGCTTTTATTTATGTGAATTACTGATGTCAATGATTCAAGACTCATGTTTAGTCCTTAATTGCCTGCAAAGAAAAGTTTGGATACTATATGTAGTATTTTTTCCAGTTCGGATCATGTGTTATCCATCTTGTGATTCTGGTAAATGTATAGTTTGTTTTTAGTGCAGTGTGAAGTAATGGAACTGGGAAAAAGCTATGTTTGGGTGTAGTGTATTTGAACAACTGGTGGAAAAAAATATGTACATGATGCACACTTTGGCAAAGTAATACACTAACTAAACTAAACATCATAATTTTACAGAAAATAAAATGCAATTAGTTATCCATTTACTGACCAGAAAATATCATACACACCATATTTTGTTGGGTCACTTTAGGCTTTAATTGCAGGATACGTTCAACATTGTGTTGTTATGCCATGCAATGACTATGCAATGTTACTATAGATGTCCCTTTTTTTGTAGGTTTTATTGATGATAGGAGAGTTGAACTGCTATATAAAATGTTTTCCAGCACATCCCAAAGATTCTATAAAATAATAAAATCTGGACTCTCAGTGGCAGTCCATGTATATAAATAATGTCTCATGCTTTTCACCCTGATGCAGCTATCATTCTGGAAAAGGGTCAGTCTGGATTCATCAGACCACATGGCCTTTTTGCATTGCTCCATAGTCCAATCTCAATGCTACCAAGGAAAGTGATGGTTGTTCAAAAAACGAGAAGATACCCATTGCATTGGTTAGGTTTAGAGAACTTGTCACTAGCTGAAACATGTTAATAATTGCCGCAATTATCTAACGAAAGGCTCTTACCTATTTGCTCACTCAAATAAAAGTAGTATTTTTTGGCTGGGTACTGTGCCTTTGAAAAACATTCACCTGATTGTATTTTTCTGTCTTTGATTACTGTTAAAAATGAAAACATGGTCATCATCATCAAATTTGGATATTTTCAAAAGAATGTAAAAAAAAAAACCCTCTTTGATGCTGAAGTGAAAACAAGTTTCTATATTGTAATGTCACTTAATTAAAAGTACATGGTGTAATGTAAGTAATTACATAAATATTCACCTCCTTGGAAGGGACTGACCTACATCTATAAAGGTTCCATCCCAAGCAAGTAGGGCTAGTAGTCTTGAAGGGGTGAATATTTATGTATCACCTATTTTGCATTCCATAGTTATAATTAATGATATTACTTTGTAGAAATTTCTTTTCATTTTGATTTTAAAGTGTCTTATTCATCCTAGAGTATGACTTATTTTTATAATCACTGTGTACGATCAGTAACAAAGTATATTACAAAAAGTTAAACTGGCCAAGACCTTTTTTTTTTTGTTCAATGTGAGGCCATTCATTTGCCTGTCTAATGCCCTGCATTTATTGTTATTCTCAGTAGTTTCAGTTACTTTTTACATTACAATAATCAAAGTCTTTCAAAGCTGCTTGTATTCCAATTAGGTCCATTAATGCCTTTTTAAAAGTGGTATATGACTGTCAAAGATATTCTGATTAAAGGTATCTTTTGTCCTAGTATCTTTGTTAGTATATTATATTGCTAGTTGAAAGCATTTATCAAATGAGAATTTTGAAATAAGTAACAAGCATTTCTCAGATCTACTTTAGATTAAGACTGAAGAAAAGACAGGAACTCTAACTCTTCCTGAACATATTCTCTGTTAAACTTGGATGACAATGCCATACTCCTCTGCTTTTGAATTCCTTTTGCATTGTCATAATTTACTTGATTCAGTGCTTGTTTTGATGAATAGTAAACCCTTCTAAATCAGTTTTTCTTTTTCATTTTGTGCATATTCTTTTCCCAGTGTGTCAGTGTCATGGTGGCTGTGCAGAGGTGGACTCCATGACTGAAGCTGTGGCTGGGGAAGGATTTTTGCTGGGTTGTATCTCCTGTAAAAGACGAGAGGAAGTCTCCGCCTCAGCCACTGTAGACTGGCATTTTAAACGGCTGGGAGAAGATGAGTTTAGCCATGTGAGTACAGCAAGCTGAAGGAACTGTGTGGAGTTTCTGTCAAATCTGCTTAAAAAACAGGATTCAGATAAATCTTCAGGCAGATGCTGTGATGTATGGTTTCTGTTGTTAAAATGAAGATTGTGAGGATATGGACTGACAGACAACTATGTATCATGAATAGCAACTGTTTGCTAAACTTTTCTTTTATTACTAGTCACATTCACACAATAGGTCATTATTCTAATAGCACAATCCAGTGGATCTGAACAGGAACTATGCATGACATCTCCCTTTTAATCTCACTGGCCGATAAGCCATAAGATATTGTGAGGGCACTGTGTCCAGCATCATCTTCATTGCTGCTGTCATCCTCATCTTCACCGTCGCCATCTTCGTCATCACAATCTTTGTTGCCTCCATCTTTGTTGTTGCCATCTTTGTCTTCACCATCTTCATCGTCGTCTTTGTCATCGTCTTTGCCATCATCTTTGTCATGGTCTTTGTCATCGTCTCATCGTCTTCTTCGTTAGCAATTTCTTCAAATATCTTCTCTGACTAAACTACTGGTTGGATTAATTTCAAATTATACCTTGGGACAATGTCTGCAAAGTTTGTTGACAGTTTTGAGAAATTTTGAATTTTTGACAAATTTATGGAATATTACAAATATACCTTTACTTATAATAATGGGCCATATTTTTATGGCTTATAGCATGGAAATGATTAGAGATATCAATATACTTATTATTGAGCATTGTTACAACCCGAAGGGTGAAACATATTTACAAAGGACACCGGGAGTCAAGGAGTATAATTTGAAAAAAAACCTTTATTTATTTGCATTTAGTTGTTTGTTCTTCTGCTATTCTCTTCGGTTGTTTTTTAATTATGCAGAATCCAAAAACCCCCGTGCCCAAAGTAACAAAGAAAAAGACCAGAGTGGACCGGCAAACTAAACATAAGGACGGTGCGCTGGACAGGCCAACCCTGTACAGGGCCGTAGAAGCTGCCAGCGCACCGCTACCCTATCAAATAAAGCAAACTTCAAAAATAAGCCCTAACGAAAGGAAAAGCGAAAACAGGACGTCCGGATCCACCTGGTCAAACAAAAGGATAAGCTAACAAAAAGCTAACAAAAATCCCGCTGGCATGGAGCACCCTGCGTGGAGCAACCTGCGTGGAGGAGTGGAGCGGATGCGCGCCTCAACGTGCGCGCTCCGGACGCCGGCATCGTTGGAGGAGGCTAGTCAACTGTGTTGAGTGTGGGGACATATGTCTGTGCCTGTATTCCTTTGAAAATTTCAATAAAGAATTTAAAAAAAAAAAAAGAGAGAGCAGGAGGCGAGAGAGA
This sequence comes from Sphaeramia orbicularis, assembly GCF_902148855.1. Classification (NCBI taxonomy): domain Eukaryota; kingdom Metazoa; phylum Chordata; class Actinopteri; order Kurtiformes; family Apogonidae; genus Sphaeramia; species Sphaeramia orbicularis. Next base: position 53,537,249 of record NC_043972.1, read on the forward strand.
GCGAGACCCCAGCACTGGTCCAATTTATAAGCTCAGCCGGCGGGAAAACCAATTGGCCATCTATTAAAGAAACACTGAATACATACTATTATCCCAAAAATGTTATCAAGGCAAAAAAAAAAAAAAAAATAACAGAGGGCAATATTCACCCAAAAGTGTCAAGTAAGAATTATAACAAAAAACCCACAAAAGACAAAAGGGGAAAAATTAAAGTGCGTCAGAACATAACAAGCATTGATAGGAATTCACATATGGACTTTTATTTAATTGGTTGAGTTCTCCTCCAATGAAAGTACCACCCACGCCTTTTGAGAGATTGATCTCCTGCATCAAGCCCATAGGACTCTAACATAGCGGTAGAACCTGACAACCTCACAAATTCAACTGGGTATTGATTCTTGATAGAACATGATGCTGAGATACAGATACATTGGTCCTATTTTTTCAGATAAAGTGTCTGGTGGCTCAAAACACTGAATTATGTCAGGATTAAACACTTATGTCATTATATTATTACTAGCGTGTTGACCCATGGATAACCATGGGTCATATCAATACCGAGTTAATCCTGCATTAGTAAATGCGTTGTTCCTGTTTTAATTTAATTTCCCATCATGCAGTGTGGTACTGCGCTTGCAGTCAACCGAGCAACGTGATTGTAAGGCTATTGTATTCCAAAGTGACTAATATCTCCCAAAATATTGGTCCTATCAATTTGCCTAGATCTTTAATGCGGAGATGGGACTATTCCTCAACTGTCGGTACCAAATTGGCCAGTTCAAAACGTCTCAATTTCTCAGAACTGTGCAGATACATACACACTCACGCTCACACACACACACACACACACACACACACACACACACACACACACACACACACACACACACACACACACGCTCTGAGACCTTCCAGTATTATGATATAGATACCTTTGTCAAACATGCAAAACTTTTATGCTTTTCAGCTTTAGCTTAAAGTTAGTTAGCTTTACCCTTAATTTCTACTGATTGCTCTTCAAGTAACATAACTCAAAATTTAAAGTGCTTTGACTGTGGTGTATTATGACTTGCTTAACTAACGCACTTTTAACATTTACATCTTACCGTGACAAACATTGAAGCTGTTTTATCATCCTCAGTCTCATTCTGTCATTCAGCTTTTACCTAAACCTCAATTTTGTTGAAAAAGTCACAGGAGAATGAAGTAGTTCTGGCACAATTTGAGTTTGGTGGCACTCTTCACCAGTTTCTACTGAAAAGTTCTTTTGATTTGTGTTGTTCAACTCTGTGACATTGCCATCTTTGCTCTTAAGGAGATGACTCCGGTGCATCCTAGACATTGCCATCAGGTATTTGGATAACATAGGAGTTTGGATATGTTTTACAATAACTGGTTGCCAAGTGTGGCCTACTCAAAACATGTAGGTTGCTCCTTCCTGTTTTACAAATAGTTATATAGATCCAAGATCAAAGTAGAATTTCTGCTGCAATTATCTCTTTTTCTGTTGCTCATGTACTTGTCTTTAAAGTCGTAGTCAGTGGCAGCTTTGTTTTAAGCCTTTGGCCCATTGGATTCACAGGAGCTGAGTGGGTGATAGTTTCACTCCATCCAATGGTGTGTTTCTATACTTAAGAAGTGCAAGATACAGGTCTCCTTGGCTTTCCTTTGCTTTTTTCAGCAAGGTCCCTTACAGTCTGAATAACTCCAAACTACGGGAATCCTGGGCATGATGTAGGGTGTTCCTATTTTCTTGCAAAATGACTGAATTCCTCACTTGCAAACTGTGGCCCATTATCCAACCTTATTTAATCAGAGATGCCATGTCTTATAAACACAGATTTGAAAGCTCTTAATTTATGTTTGCTTGTTGTCTGAGGGAGTTGAACTATTTCTGGATATTTGGAGTTGTAATCCACACTAGACAAAATGCAAAAGATCCAGTCCTACATTTGACTATGTCGATTTAGTATGTCATGTGAGATAAGTACTTCTTTCACATTACTGTGTTTGTGTTACAGATTGCACATTTCAATATGGTGTCCTCAATTTGCTTTGACATTCCTGCCCAAAACAGAATGTCTCTTGCTGTCTCTCACTTTACAACACCTAAATGAGCTTCATGAATCTTCTACAGCATTTCTGCTCTCATCTCCTTGGAAGCAATGATTCTAGAGCTTTTAAAGAGAAGCCCTTCTGAGGAAATGAGCTGTTCTCTGAATGTTCAGTATTTCTTTATCTCTGCTAGAACTTGATCAACTTGATCTGACCATCATGTCAGAATTGTTTTTTCACCAATTGCAGCTGGTTATTCTTTGCTATATTTTTGAACTCATTCAGTGTTTTATCTGGGATGGCACACTGGCTGACAGAAGGTTAACTTATAAGTCCTCTTCAAGCAGATGTTCTGTTTGCTGTTGTGGAAATGTGCTACTGAGTATGTTTGCAATGTGCGAGTCTTTTCCAGGGTCAGTCTAAGGCCTGCAGTCTCATAACCATCGTTTGTAGTCTTGCTGGGGCTTTGTGTAGTCCTTTGCTAAACTTCTCAAGTGGTTTATGATCCGATTTCACATGGGCATGTTTTCCATACAATTATTGTTTGAATTTTCACATTCATGAACAATAGCAAGCAGTTACTTCTGAATTTCTGCATGCCTCTGTTGTGTTTTAGTCAGGGCTCTTGAAACATATGCCACTGGTTGTCCATCTTTCAGTAGCACAACTCCTAATCCTCCTCAATTTGTATCTACTGAGAGATTTGTTCACATCATAGAACTTGGACATTCGGGCATTGTTAACTTGTTTCATTAGACTTTCTAAATTTTGTTGTTGTTGAGTTTCCTAATGCCAAATAACTTCTTGAAGCTTTCTGAGAGGATCACCCACTTCAGACATGCTGGGAATAAATTCAGTATATGCCCAATGTACATGACATGTACATGAAGTCCAATTTTACACTTTGTTTTACTTTACATTTCGTCTTTGTTCAACTTGAGATCGATACTTTTCACTAGAAAGCTGTGTCAATCTTTTAATAGTACTGCAATATCATCATCGATAACATTCATGAGTCCTTCTAAGTCATCCAGCCTCTACGCAATTCATTTCTGAAATACCACCAGAGCTGATGACACATCAAAGGGAAGATGCTAGAACTTACACTTCAAATGAGGTATTAAAGATGCACTGCAACAGAAAACTGCTGTGGTCCTTTCTGCTACTTCCTCCTCTACAGTACACAAGGGGTAATGTTCCTTTTTATGTCTTAATTCAGGTCCTGGGGGTCAGATTGTCAGCTTTTTATTTGGCTTACTGACAACCACCATGCTGTTCATCCAGTCAGTTGGTTCAGTTTGTTTCTGGATGACTCCAAGTTTTTCCATTTTATTCAGTTCTTATTAATGCTATATTTCAGAGCTAGTGGTATTTTCCTGAATGAATGGAACTACAGTTGGATCATCTTTTATGTGGTGAGGTCCCAGTACACATCCCAATGCAGTGAACACATCTTTGTATTCTATCAAGATGTCCCTTTGACATTCGTCCACATTGTACATTTTTTTTAACAAGTCCCATTTGTGTGCATAAATCACCACCAATGACAGCTGGTAGGTTATCTCGAATCATCTGGAAGTCTATATCAAATACTCATGATTTGTACTTAGATTTCAGTGTTGTTTTACCCAGTGGCATCATCTCGTGGTCAGAGTGCGTCACCAACTTGCAGCTAGACTCCCTCAGTTGTGTATGCTTTGGTGTCAAAGTAGATGGGCAATACATTGCAATCTTCACCAGTACTGAGCTTGAAAGTAAGCTTTTGGTCATATACTTCAAGAACTTCTTTCTATTTTTCTTGGAAACTCTTTTAGTGATAGTCTTTTTTCCCCTTGACTCTCGAACTCTAATGAACATTTCACTCTGTTCCTTCTCAGTTTCATTTACTCTGATTGTCTGCTGTTGCACTTTGTTTTCTTTAATCTGCAGACATGTACAAAGGTTTTTTTTTTTTCCCATGAGCGTGCTTTAAAGGTCTGACCACAAGCGGGACACTAGCTTGACTCGTTTGTATCCACATTTGCGGCATTCCTTATTGTCATTACTAGAGAGAGTGTTAGCTTTAGATTATCTTCCTAGCCTCATTTTGCTTAGCTTGTTCACATTATCATCATTTTCTTCAGCGAAGGCTTTTATATAACTTTGTGTGGCTTAATTAGCTAGGCAGATATCCACAGCTTTGTTTAAAGTTAGATGTAACTGTCCAAGTAGTTTACCTCTGACTTGATCATTTGTCACTCTGCATACAATGTGGCCTCTTATAAGTAATTCCTTAAGTGTCATACGTTTGCTGTCTCTTGCTTTATTTTTCAAGTCATTTGTATGCATCAGTCAGTCAACTCCTTATTTTGAGCCCTTGTGAAGAACAGGTGTCTCAGGTACATTATGTTCCTTCTTGGTTCACAGTCTTACTGTTATATTCTTTTATGGCTTCATTATTCATCTTCACATGCAGCAATTCATGCAGAAAGGTAACACATTTCACTTTCTTCAACTTCTCTGTGGTACCACAGGCTATGAGGCACACCTTGTCCTTTAAAATCCATGATTGCTAGTTTTCTACCAGGTTATTTTTCAAACTCAGGCTGGTTGGTACTTTTAGCTGCTCCATTCTTCACTTCTGAAACCATGTGATGTATGGAAGTCTACAGTATGGTGGTGTGACAGTGGTGTGATTTGTTGCTGAGGGAGTGGAGACTGATTTCACCTGATGAAACATCTTAAAGAAGAAAAAACTGTTGGACAAGTAAAAGAAAATTTGAATAGGCTTTATACTTCAATAGGCTTCATACTAATGAGTCTTTCAGAGATTCAAGATTCAAGAAGTTTATTGACATATACACAACAGAAACACAGTGGTTGCAGTGTGTAATGAAATTCTTACTTTGCAAGTTCCCTTTACACAACTGAAATAACAACTGAAATAATCTAAGATAAACTCAACTCAACTCAAACGACATGAAGTAAATAAAGTGAAGAAAACAAAATGGTGCCCTTTTGTACATAATACTATGTACAAAAGGGCACCATCAAAAATATTAATCTTGTAAAACCTGAACCAATAAATCATTAACAGAAAATTCCAGTTCTTTGAAACTGGAGCCTTTATTGGTCCTTCTGAACAACCCAACAACTTGTTTCTCCTCAAATATCAGTTTCCATGTATGTTTCAATTTGTATCATATTTGATGTATCGGGTCTCAATCCTCAAATATTATTTTTGAACAAACGAAAACACAATAACACAAGCATGTCTAACAAATTGGTAATTCCTTTTCAGAATTGGCAAAGTTCTGCCTCCTTCCTCATTACAATCTTGAAGTATCCCTGGAAAGGCCTCTGGTGAACAAATTCCTCCCCCTGGTGGATTATTTGTGCATTGCATGTGTCTAATTGTTTACATAAGGTTTTTCAAGAAAAAAAAAATACCACACTGATCATGCAGAGGGCTTCAAAACTCATGTATCAAATATTTGGCGCCATAGGGTTAAATACAATTTTTGTGCACTCCTGTCACAGTGGTAACAGGTCAGTGATGTCAGGAGTTGTAGCAGAAAGACAAGCTTCTTGTAATTATGAAACAGAAAATCCTTAGGATAGGAGCAACAGATCAACAAGCTCAAAATCAGAAGACAGACACAGGCTCAGAGCCTAGCCTCTGGAACCATGTACCTCCACAGCTCAGTCATCCACAGACTGAGTCCAGCAGCCAGCCACTTCCACATATCAGTCTCATCACAGACTGTTGACTCTCATGGCAAATTCCTAGAGTACAGTAAAGGTTTCCCTCATCACAGAGTAAGGAAGCTATGGTGTCATGTGACTCCTCTGTTATGACCACTTGGATGACCAGGATAACATAATTATCCACAATGGAACAAACAATCTGCACCACAAGTGAGAGAAAGTGGCAGAGGCAGTCATTTCTCTGGCACAGACAGCACTCAGGAGTTACCAGGTCAAACATCACCATATCCACTGGTGCTATGTACTAACATCCTTTGGGGCCTGAGTGTAACATCCAGTCTTTTCCTACATCACTTTCTTTTTTTCTTCCTCTTAGATCTTCCACTATGATCACCCAAGTGCTGACATCCTCCACAAAGATTTTAGCAACCGTCTGGAGTGGCAAGGCACACAAAACCGTGACATTCAGATAGGAGGCATTTTCATCAGTAATGTAGCCTTTAATGACACTGGGACATATCGCTGTACTTTCCATCGCACCCTTTTCCTGCCTTTGTACGATGAACAAGTCATTGTGGAAAAGGAGGTGGAGCTCACTGTGGTGGCAGTAGGTAAGGTCAAGTGTATCACTTAAATGGTGGCTAATCCCGTTTTTCTCCTCTAATTTTTGAAAAGCAGCTTTCAGTTCCCATGTCAAGCTATTTTTTCCCTTTCATCAATAAAACGTGATATTTTTTACAGGTTCATCAACTGCTTTATATTTTTATGTATTCCTGAATTTCTCTGTGTCCTTGTAAAAATTGTGCGGTTGTTATTTACAGATACATAAGATAAATTACATCAAATATTTGGGAGAGGCTGCCTTTTTTGTAGTTACATGTACAGTATGTGTGTGGGGAGGAAGTGCTGTTGCATTTTTGTCAAAAATAAAAACAGGCTTCGATAAATACACACAGATACAGACACAGATAGAGATCAACTTTATTAATTCCCAATGGGCAGCTAAACACAAATAAACAATGCAAATGAACAAATAAATAAGCAGATAGATAGATAGATAGATAGATAGAAAGAAAGAAAGAAAGAAAGAAAGAAAGAAAGAAAGAAAGAAAGAAAGAAAGTTGTAAATATGTTGTTTTCCGTCATAAAAAATAGCCAACTCTGTCCCTTTGATGAAGTGCATCTATGTTCAACAACCATCCTGTTGTCCAGATGCACACCAAGATATCTGTATGTCTGCACCATCTCAATGTCCACCCCACAAATGTTAACAGACTGAAGAGGGGTGCAGACTTTTTGAAATATAAAACAAAATCTTTTGGGAGTGTTCAGTATGTTTTGTGACTTGTTGTTATATATTATTATTATCCATAAATATATCCATAAAAGTATTGTTTCCTGCCCTGTTCCAGTCATCAAATGTTAGAAGCTTGGTGCATCAGCCATAGATCCATGTTAGCTGTGTCTATAGACTGAGAGTGTGAGAGATCACTGGGTTATAGGTTAATTTAGAGGATTTTATAACTACATATCTAGTGCAACAGCTATGTTTTATGGTCATCTATGTTGGGTACTGTTCCAATAACCAGTAGGAAATATTTTGTAAGTTACACGCCTAGAAATACAGTTGAAGATGGGGTAAGCCTTTCCCCCCAACATTTGAGGGCTCTGTGGAAACTCTTTCCATATCCTATGTGCCATCTTGTTCCAAAGTCCAAAATTGTTTTAAATAGTTCAATTATTATTTCATGTATAATAATATAAAAGATTTTTAAGATACATTGGGGGATGCATTGGAATAAGAAAAAAATGTAAGTAAAATAGTCATCTTTAAATTATTATTATTATTATTATCATCATTATTATTATTATTATTATTATTATTATTATTATTATTATTATTATTATTATTATTATTATTATCATCATCATCGGACCATCTTTCAAGATCTAGTGCAGTCTTGCTCATTAATCAAAAAATATTGTGGTTTTCTAGTATAATGCCACATCTCTTGTGTCTTTTACCAGCCAATCGGGAACTGACGGCAGTGATCTCAGAGATTATGATGTATGTGCTGATTGTGGTTCTACAGCTGTGGCTCATTGTGGTTCTGGTCTACTGTTACAAGAAGATATCAGAGGAGCACGAGGCTCGGGAGGCCCGTAAAGCTCTCAAGGCCCAGGCATTGTGAGTTCTTGGTTCTTTTTTGTCTTGTGTTACAATGGTGATGATATTAGCCTTTAAACCAATAGCAATTGCAATTGTTGTCATATCATTAAAGACCAACTGGGGTCAAAGGGACTTGTCCATACACATTTTTTAATTACATGGAAAAAAACAAAAACATGGTACAGTTATATTCTGAAAACAATTAAATAAAATTTGGCTTATAGCAGAAACATACAGATGAAAAGTATTTTGTTTGTATGTCCATGCTTTTTTTTCATTTGTAAATATGTTTTTTAATCTTTTTGTATTTCCAGACTATTACAATCAAAAGACAACTGTGATGGAGTTCAGCTGGACTAACATTATCAGTGAGTGAGATAAGAGGGATTGAAAATGAGATGTAATATGCTCACCTTTATAATACAGATAGTATTGCCTGAACAACATCCATTTTAGCAAAATGCATAGTTACATAACAATACAGCAAGCAGGTCCTGTGGGTTAATTGTTTTCTTTTTCCTTTCCTACCAGATCAGTCCAAAGACTCAGCTTTCACTGCTACGGTATAATTTTGCCAAAAAAAAAAAAAAAAGGATTGAGTGCGTTACTTAGTGATTTACAGAGGTACGAAGTAATGAAACAGATATATTCCATTAAAATACTTTTCAGATGTCTGTTCTTCACTGCAGAATTTGTTTTTCTGATTACTTATGGCTTTTACATCCTACATTTTAAAACTAAAATCCTCACATTTTCACAACAGGCTTAAACCTAAGTATTAATTCATTTGAGGGGAATTATCAGATCTTCTACTCTGTAATACAGCACAAATTCACAATATTTAGAATCATTTCAATTTCCCTAAATTAGACAATAACATGTGAAAAAGAGGACCCTTTGGTGCATGCAGCTGTATATAACAGACAGGAAAGGGACATCTGGCCATCTATTTAATGAGTTGTCTCTGACCAGGAGAACGAATATTGACATCAATAATGTGTGATACAGTGGCTGTTCACTGAAACAGCTGGTAGAATTATAGAGATACTTTTTACATTTGTCTTTGATACATTTCACCACTTGTAATTATATAATTTTTGAGCAGCTCAATGAGTGCCTCTGCTCTTAACAGAGCATTTTTTATACACTTTACTCTCACGTCAATCAAGAGTAAATGTAAGTTTGCCACCTCTAATAATTTGACAATAAGAGAAACTATAAGACAGAGCTGGTGGTTCAGATGTGAGTGGGGCATTTCTGAACCATCAACAACATCATATTTTTAAGCACTTGAGGGTAATGGGAGAAAATCCACAGTTTTATTTAACTTCAGCCATTTGAATAAAGTGTGAATAAATGTTTTTGGAAATTAATCTCTGTCCAGTGTCCTGTGGTTTCTTTGTTAGCAAATATCAAACTAGTGGCTAAAGTTATCTATTCAACAGTTTTTCAGAGCAGAAATAGTAGTTAGAATATTGATTTTAACATTTATATTTTTAGTCTGACACTGTTTTGAAGAAAATGTAACGTTTTTACACAGTTTTCCCTTCACTTTCCATAAACAGTGAACAACAGGTATTTTTCAGGCAACACACAAGCTACCACAGTGGGTTCAAGGACTTTGGAGGTGACTGTATTGTAACTGAATCATGTTTGGGCTGTGCAATCAGCTGTCCACACCCCCCTGGTCTGAAAGCAGCTTTGTTCTCTTGCTGCCCCCCTAAAGTATCCTGAAAATTACTCAATACACTATTCAACCACTGCAAAACATAAAGACTTTTACAATACATTTGATTAGACCACTGCCTGGACTAAATTCTTCATATTTTGTTGTGATTACTATTCTGACACGACTGTGAAACCATGGTGATTTTCATGACAATATTTTTCTTCACTCTTAAAATTGTTGATTGGTTGGTCATGACAGGACAGTCATTTAAGCCAAGCATCACCATACTGAGTTTGTTCTGACCTTGCCCTGTGACCTTTCATTAAATGTGTTGACATGTGCAACTTATCTTTGCTGCGTGAAAAGCCTGAAAGGAGAGGACATTATGTGACCAGAGACCGGAGGTATTTGCCATTTTATTCAAGGTGCTGTTCGAGAAACCCAGTCCATGAGCTACTAGTAGTCCTGCTGGAAACATGTACTACTGACTTCAGATCACAGCATGGACTGACACCACAGCGCTGTAAGGTAAGTTTTGCTTTGAACTAAACAAAGCTCAATTAGACATGTGGACATTTTTCCCTCAAAAAAATAGATGCTGTGACAATGTCACACAATTTGATTTAAGATGGAACACTGAATATTGAACAACATCGAAGTCAGGCTTCCATCCATATGTGCTTTTAATTTTACTTGAATTTTCAGAAACAGTATGAATTTATATGCATTTCCTTCTACTGCTGCAATGCAAAGTTTTTTTTTCTAATATCTGATAGGCTTCAGACTACCACAGATAACTATTAAAATGTAATATACAGTATGTACCCTACATATTTCAATTACTTCATCAGTACTGTATAATGTCGAATAGAATCACACTTCATTGTTTCCTTATTTTTCCAACAAATGTTTTAAACTGGCCAATAAAGCTGAAAATGCCCATTTGAACCAACCTTGTACATTATTGCTACATGCTTTAGCATATTTCAGTAGGAAAATATTGCTGATTTAATGTTCATTTTAGTTTAGTACTTTGGTCATTTTATAACAAGTGTTCAATTCATTACACTTATTAATTTATACAATGAATATTCTGTTCATTAATTTGATTTACAAGTTCTTTTTTTTTTTGCAAAAATCTGCATTCTTATCAAATGTTATTGTTTTTTATTTTTTCATTTTCAGCTGCAGGAGGAGAAGATGCCAAGTAGTTTTAAGTAGAACTGAGGAGACAAAATGTACTTGCGTATTCTCGATTTTTCAAGGGCTTTAATGCATGACAAGAATGACAAAGGAATAGGGGACTCTTTTTTGTGTTTTTATGGATGGTAAACAATGTTTTTATTTCATATTGGCATTGCACCAGACGTCTACCTGTCAACAGTCTAAGTGAGAAATTAGTATGTTAACCACAAAATAAAAGTAGGTTATTGTCTAATCACGTTGTTTCCCTTTTGACTTGCAGTTTGCTGAATGTTCAATAGATGTCAGCCATGTCAAACATCAGCACCACTGAGCTGCAGTCGCTCTTGCTCTCCTTTCTTCAGCACTGCTTAAACAGCACCGGTATGCTGGCTCCGCAGATATCACACAACTACACTACCCAACAGGCTGTGCACCACACGACAGGAGCCACGGCTCAGTCTCAGGGCATCATGTATATTATTCTGGTAGTTGGCATGTTCAGTTTCTTCACATTTGGCATTATGCTCAGCTACATTCGCTCCAAAAAGCTGGAGAACTCTAATGATCCCTACCACCAGTACATTGCCCAAGACTGGACCAACATCATGACTCCATCCAGCGGCCTTCTTCAGGCTATGCACAGAGCAGCTGGAGGTAACGGTGCCAATAACAAGGCCACAGTGATTTGCAACCCTGCAACAATGGAACAGCTGCCAAACTAGCACATTGGTTCTTATTCTCACAGTCTTATTATCACCTACAGTTATTAATGCTGTTATTAAATTGTACCAATAAACTAATCTTACTCTCACAAACATTCAAATTAAGGATCTGGTGGAATTTAAAACAGCCCAAGTTTTATACAAAGCAAGAAATAAATGACTTTCAAGTAACATACAGAAATTATTCATGGATAGAGAGGGGGTTTATGACTATAGAGAGAAACTAAATATGAAACAATTTGCTAGAAAAAATCTTAAAAAGATGTGCATTTCATGTTGTGAAGGGATTTTGTGGAATAGAATGGAACAAAATATCAGACGCTGTGAAAACATTTTAAAAAAATCTTGTTTTTTAGAGATATAGTAACAATGAGCGGGAGTGCAACAGTGATAGTTATTGTTGATGGTATGTTATAATTTAATCTCTTTTTTCCAATAATTTCATAACTGACCTACTGTATTTTATGGACAGTATACATTAGTTGATAAGTCATAAATTTGGTGTAGGACAATACAAGCTCTACTTCTTCCTACTCCATTTCAGACACAAAGTTTTGTTAAAGAGCCACAATGAAATAGTTGTACACTGCGACATTTTGTTAAATTATTGCCTTCAATATTCTGGAGTGATCTGTTTAAATTTGTAATTTCTGTTAGCCTTTTGTTCACCTTTATGTTTTATTCCTACTTCTGTTCGAAATAAAGTTTATCATTATCATTAAATTGTTACCATGACATTTTCTATTCCAATTCTATCATGACAAATAAAGGTTGAAATCTGATTTTTATGTAACTTCGAATGTTATCTAGCATCCAGTTGTTACAATATTAAATTTGTCTTTTCAAAAAATTTCTGATATAAAAAAAAAAAAATAAATATTATGTTGTGTACATCTTTATAATTGTCGATGTGTATGTTTTTGGAATCTGTTCTATTCTACTGTAGCTCTCTGAGAATCACTGAATGAAAAGTGCATTATAAATAAAATTTATTATTTATCTGCTTATCTAAGATTATGAGGAAAATGCAACTGTAAAACAAGAAACTCACCTGTTTGTAAGCTTTCTCTCCCATTTGTGTTGTTTAAAAGGAAGTACAGAGGCTCTGCAGTGAATGTAGGAACACCATCATCTTCTACAACATTAGTTTCTTTTACACAGCACTTCCATTACGAGAATTTTTCGCCTTTATTCTGGAATGACGTCTGTGTAAATGAAATGGTGGGATTGTTTGGTCCCACCTTTATCACAGCTTTGTAATGCCTCTGGAGGTAGTAACAGAGCCGTGATAAAGGTGGAATCATGATTCTGGACACATAAGGAGGCACTGGCATTGATTTGTGCCAAGGGTTCTGTGGCTTTGTGCCAGGGATGCCATGGGTGCACGGCTACATGCCATTTTCACCCGTGGCGCGAAGCCACAGGACTGGCACCTATGGCGGCTGCCTCAGAATCCATGCCAGTATCTCCATACGTGCACTATACGCTGCACTGCCCCTTCAATTCTGGAACGCAGGTCCTCTGTGTAAATGTCAAGCTTGTCTCACCTTTGTTACTCCTTTGGCTTGGCTGTGGAAATCAGTCAATGGTGGGAAAAGCGTGGGATCACCATCTCACCTTTTTCCAAGACCTCTGTGTAAAAGTGGCTAATGATTCACCAATGAAACCAATATAGTTTGACATATGACACTGGTTGTACACACTTATTTTTATGTTCACCTAATGATATGTTTTTCTGAAAATTTTTTTTCCTCCAGTTTCCTGTTTTGATATAACTTTTGAATTTACATTGAGCTTTTCTTAACTTCATGATCAGTCATTTGAGTATAGAAAAAATACTTGATTTTCAATGGAAAATGCTAAATTTAGAAGATACTATTATAATAAACAGTGATAAATCTTTTAGGGAAGGTTAAATGTAGAGATAGGTTCATGTTGAAGTTGCCACAAAAATAATTCTAGGTCTTTAAGGGTTTAAAGAGAAATTCCTTTTTAAGACCTGACTTCTTTTTTCCATCTAATTCTTTCTGTTCATCCAAGGGAGGCACAGGTGTCTTAATAATTTCATTTATTTTCCAAATGAAACTTTTAACACACTTTAAAATGGTTTTATGTTTCAGCAATTGCTTCCTTCCCTTCAGTGCAACTGGTAATGGTAATTATGTGAGAGCACACAAATACACCACATAACTGTGATATTTTTGCAGTTATCATAAAACTCAATCCCTCTGAAACCCTGTGTTAACATTACATTTACTTCTCCACACATCACACTTCAAAATGAGAACAACCGTGGCAGGGCAGTACTGTTCATTCACACTTACTGACAATGCAGGATGGTCAGTAATGGTCAACCCAATAATAATGGTGGAAGCAACACACAGTAGAATGAGGTTGTGGAGTATTTTCTCTGACATCCAATTGTATGACAATATGCAGACAAAATGACTAAGAATGTTGTACTTTGTTAGCCTTTGTAAGCCGTGCCTCATCGAAGTGAAAATCAAATCACAGTAATCAAAGCCATTGCTTTCTGGCCACTGGAATTCAGAATAGCAGCATTTTTATCTAAATAAATTGTATATCCAAGTCATTGGGCTTTGTTTAGTATTTTTAAGTTTGGTCACTGTGTTGGTTCTTTTTTTCTCATCCTTCCTTCTCTCTCTTTCCTGAATTCCCACTTTCTGCTGCTCCAGTCTGTGTTGGTGAGCTTCTTTCTCAGCACGGCTCACTTCTCGAGACAACTTGAAGTGAACCATTTGCATGCTGAGCATAGGTACTATAAGATTGTAGTTATCCACCATTTTATTAAGTTTGACTAGATCCTCCTCTACAGATGCACACAGCTGCTCCCAATGTGTGTGTTCCTGAGATGTCATGGGATACCCCAGCCTGGTCCTCCCCTCTAACAACCTACTACGAATATGAGTGACTTTCTCTCGAATGTCCCGTTGTGTGACGACCCAGGGTGGTTGGTAACCATTGTCTATAAGGATACGGTTGAGGTTGTGTGTCATAGGATCAGCAAAAGGATTGTGTTGAAACTTGTTGAGGGGTTTCCCAGCTCCACTCAGGTTCCTGAAATCTCCACGAGCCATGGATTCCTGGATAAGGTCCTCTACTAGCCTTTCCACTGCCTGGGTGATCTTGATCTTTCGGCTACGCTGACGCACATCCCTCTCCAGAAGTGCTCCCTCTGCAGCTGCTGCCCTCTCATGCTCTCTGTGCCGATAATTTAAAACCTAAGAAGAACAAAAAATACTCTACATATATGTTCACTACAGATTTCAAGTAAGACAATAAAAAGTAATGCTGCGATTACATGGCAATTATCATTATCCTAATATATTTTAATAATGTGATTTTAAATTACAATCTACATTTTTCTTTTGTCTGTAGGGTTTATTTTGTTTACATTCCCACCTAAAACATTTGTGATTGTTTTCAGCTTTATCCCCAGGTAGAAAGAAAAATACTACAATGGAAAAAAAAAGTTTAGAAGATGTTCAAAATACTTTTACACAACAAACTATTAAACAAGTAATGCAAGATTTGGTTTTGTCTCACATTAATGTTAAGCCATTTGGTCATAATAATAATGAGAAAAATATATAAAAATCAGAATAACGCAGCTTGTATTGTTCTTTCTTATGATTTTAGGTAGTTTTCTCAAAATGCATGCATTTCTATCATGGCTTTCAGTTAAAAACAGATAATTGCATTCATTCGGAAAAATGTCACAATAAAGACACAAAAAAATCAAGGCACACAACTGATAGTTATGCATGAATGGAACATGAACGGCAATTTCTGTCACAACAACCTGACATATATGGTTAAAACAACAAAACAAAAAAATGACAACACTCAAAAAGCATTACTTAAGAATTTTTTTTTGTGTTTTTTTACTTTTGGTATGTATGGGTTATATTGGTAGTCCATCTGATGGAGATATTGATGATGATGATTGTATGATCATGGTGGATTTAGTCACAGCTTGTCTATTATTTTTGAGTGTTGTTAGAATTGTGTAAATTGTTTTATTTACAGTATGTGTAAAACTGTATGGGCCCCAAGAAGAATAGCCAACTGCATAAACAAACCTGCTCAGATGCTTGGTCAGCTCGCATCTGCCTATACTGGCGTTCACGCTGGCTTGGTGTGCCTGAACCCATACCGTCAAAACTGAGGTAGCGCCTGTGCTGAAATGCTACAGTTCTAGACTTATCCTCATCATCTGCTTCCATCCCTCCATCAGCCTGCTTTTTCTTGCTCTGATGTGCAAGCACAGCCCGGTAAGCCTCCTCAACACGAGCAAACAGTGCTGCATCTGCAGTTGGAGCCCCACAGTCTGGATGGTAAAGCTTGGCCAGGCGTAGATAGGCTTCTTTCACATGTGCAGGACTACAGTGCTCAATGTCAGGCAGCTGCAGCAGCCTGTAGCTCTCCTTTAGGCTGTGGCTGATGTTAGGTCCTGAGCTCAGTGCTCTGACCAAGACAGGCGTAAGGCAGCCATGGTATACGCTGCTTTGGGGAACCAGGAGGCGGAAAATACTCATATCTCCTGTAGAATTGAAAACCAAACCTATTAAAAATGACAACCAGTACAGTAATATGTCTTAAAAACACACATTCTGGTAGAAGATAACCTGCAAAAGTAATTAAGTCCTATTTTATGAAACATTAACATGATTTTTGTAGATTTGAATTTTGTTGTATAAATTACTATATAACTTACTGAGGTTGGTTTAACTTGCCACAGCATTGAACTGTGAGGTCCTTGGTAAACTGTTATTAAATAAATGACTTTGCATTCCATATAACTAGATTTAAAACAACAGCAAATTACTGCCACTCACACCGTTCCTGTCTGTTTTATGATGTCTTTATTCAAGATATCGAAATTCATATTAGATTCTTTTAAGCTGATGTTAAATTCAATGTTGTCTGCTGAATGCTAGCTATCGTTAAGGTACATTACACCTAAAGAGCATTTCCAAAACCGATATTAACGCTACTAAACCCCGAACATCTGAATGACAAGCGCACTGCAAACCTGTTAATGGCACATATGGAAGTCAAGGCGCCGTGGAAACTCACGTCACAACCAACTAATCCTGTCACTAACAGCTAATTGTAACAACTTCTTCTTCTTCTTCTTCTTCTTCTTCTTCTTCTTCTTCTTCTTCTTCTTCTTCTTCGACCTTGTGGTTTTGTTACATTGCCACCTTCTGTCGACGCCTAACATTACACATAACAACTGCAGTGAAATATGCTACTAACTGCAACAACATATTGTGATTTTGCTGGGGTTTTTTTTTGCCTGTTGGTGTATAAATATTCACCAATATGAATTAACCAGATTCGTAATATGTATTTCTTACAGAAAAATGACTTGTTTGTATGTCATTGAAATAATTCAAAACTCATTTTCCCAGCAGCCCCCTCATTTCCGTATGTGCGCATTACCACTCGCTCCGATTAGCGTCAGTGTCATGACAACAGGACGACGGCTGCAAGCAAGAGGTTGAGAAATGTGATTGGTGTATGAAGAGAGAGCAAAAACTCTGGGCTTTTAAGGGACTCACTTGTTCACAATAAGGTATGAATTTACTGTCAATTTATTTCCAACAGTGCAGCACATCAACAAACCAAAACAATAAAATTCTTGACACGCTAGTTTATGTCCCTGATAACTTGGAAATCTACGCCAGGTAATTAGCCGGCTAAGCTAAAGTTAATTCAGCAGGCTGACACTAGCCTTGAGCTAACTTACCTGCCGTACACGATGCCTTCGATTTAAACCGATGTAAGGCTAATATACTGTATTTTCTCCCCAATAAGACAGTTGCCTCAACAGCAGCAACAGTTTTGAACCGTAAGCCCACAGATGCGCAGGCATGTTATTAAGGCTCAAGATAAACACATCCTAATAGTAGCTAAGTAGAAGGTTCGTACTCTCGGATGGGACATGTATGGCTGCATCACAAACCATTCAGTTCTAAGTATTGTAAACAGCCATTTTTGTTCACGTTTAAAAGCTGTTCCAAATTCATTGTTATGCTTATGTGAAATCCCGATATTTAAACATTGCATAACGGGGAAAATTCGTGGCATAGAACTATCTTTAACAGGATAAAATAAACTTAGTTCAGAATATCTTCTTAACCTTTCACTACCCACAGTTGTAACTGTCATTTAATGTGATGTCACACTGTATTAATTCCTATCAGTGTAAGGTGTAGCTCATTACATGATGGCATTACAGGATGACATGTAAATTGGAAGTGTTCTGAACCTGCATACCTCCTAAAACTAACTGTAAAACCAGTTCTGTCCATGTTTATTATCCAGGTGGTGGTTAGATAAAGAAACAAGATAAACTTCACAGACCATCAATTTATCACTATGACATTGTTTTCAAGTATTATGACAAAATGCGCATGATTGTTGATGCTTACATCTTGATGCATATATGGCACAAAAAATTACAGTTTACAGTAATTTTGAAAAAAAGAAAAAATTCTGTATCTGTTCTACACAGAGGACACTATCATGTTTTTCCTGCTATATGAGTCTCGTATGTATTGCTCACACATTCACACTCTGATGGTGGTAAACTCCATATGCAGGCTGACTGAAGTGTGGCTGCTTTTCTGCACCAATGGTCCCTCCAACCACCACCAAACATTCAAACACATTCATACAACAGTGTGAGTAGCAGCACTGGAGGCGTGGTGGGTGAAGTGTCTTGCCCAAGGACACAATTGGCACGCGATTAGGACAGAACGAGATTCAAACCTCCAACCCTTTGGTTATTGGATGACCTGCTCTAGCTGCTGAGCCACACCTGCCCACATAAATAAGGAGGAGGTGTCACCATCCTGATCATGTGCGCCATGCCTTCACTGGACTCAGGCTCTTTACAAGCACATATTTTAGGACTTATAATAATTGTATGATTGAAGGGAATAATAATTATCATGTTAAAACAACATGGGAAACATTTTTTCTGTGAATTCTTCAAATCATCAAGCCAAATGAGGATCTACATGTGAAATTTCCTGTGACTGCAGTTTAATTTGTAAGTTGTTCTTATTTAATAGTAAGAAAGATCCCATCTGAGGTGGGGGGTGGTACAAAATTTGACAGTTTATTCTTTCATTATCTGAACCTGCTTTATCCTCACTAGGGTTGTGGAAGCCTATTCCAGCTACTTATGGGTGAGGGCGGGGTACACCCTGGACATGTCACCAGTTCATCACAGGGTTGACATGTTGAGACCAACAAACAATCACTCTCACATTCACACAATTTAGATTAATCAATTAACCTATCAGTGCATGTGTTTGGATCGTGGGAGGGAGCTGGAGTACCCGAAGAGAATTTGCGTACACACGGGGAGAACATGCAAACCCCACACAGAAAGGGCCCAGACTGGCATTGGAATCGAATCCAGGACCTTTTTGCTGTGAGGCATAAGTCCTATCCAAGGCACCACCATGTCGCCACTTTATTCTATATAGGAAAAACCCCTGAACAAGCTTCTAAAATGGATTATTCTTATGTCTTAAAATCTAAAGGGGACATCATTGAATTATCAGATTATTCTCAGTTATCTTTAATCAGAAAATTACTACTAAAGCAAAAAAAAAAAAAATATTTTGAAGTATTTTTGAACTATTTAAAAATATTATGGTGGTAAAGGGTGTAGTGTCCAAACAACCACTGAGACTATGTGGTAGAGCACTGACAGATCTTCTCTCTCATTGGATTAACTGCCTGTTCCACCTGCTCAGCACTTAGCAAGAAGAAAAGCTGCTTGCCCCCACCTACCCATGCCACTTAACTCCTTGTCAACCCCCTTGTGGTAGTCCTTGAATCATATGACTTACTTTCTACATAGTGATTGGCTGCAAATATCAGCGTACTGAATAGACCACACTACACAGGAAGTGTGTGAGGCCTCTACACTAGAATTACTGACTTGGAGGGAAAATAAGAGTTAAATTATTTAAAAATCACCCTTAGAATCAGTTAGTTTCATGATGTTAGATGTTTCAGTTTTATTAATTAATTGATTTGACTTTGTTATTCAGTGATCTGTATTTGTTTAGGTATTTGCTATTGTGGCACTATTGAACAGAAGAACTTAGATGTTCAATGTAGCAGCTGCCAAGTTTGTAATAAAGTCCTAAGACCTAAGTTTTGAATTTCTGACGATGTCTTTTATATTGGCTAATATTAGACTTTTTCCTCTCCAAACTATATCAGTTGATGTTTTTATAGTGTGTACCACACCAAATGACCAAATACGATAGCATACACTTTTCATCACAATGGTGCCGCTGACCAAAGTATCTAAGTACAAAGTATGTCACTGAGGTTGCTCAATGGGCCTGACATGCAATTTTCACAAAAATTTAATGAAATGAAAAATCTCTTCATCAGTCTGTATCTTTTCCTCTCTGACCTTTCAGAAGTAGCATGTCGCTGTTCAAGGCTCGTGACTGGTGGTCTGCAGTCCTTGGCAAGGGGGAGGAGTTTGACCAGGGATGCCTGTGCATTGGTGATGTGGACAACAGCGGCACTGGACATGGTGTGTATATGCATGTCTCTGAGCTGCTGGTAGCCGATCAACCTGGACAGGCACAGAAAATGCTTGTTTTGTACTGTTATAGTGACAAATGCTCACTCCCAAACAGTTTGCAAATTTACATCAACAACAAAAATGTCTGAAGTTAAAGTTTTTGTACACAGAACGAATCTTACTTTTTTTTGTCTTCATGCACTTCTAAACCTAGATGTGTCTCTTTCTCTGCTCTTATAATCTTGCAGACAAAGTGGTGGTGGGCAGCTATATGGGAATGTTGCGCATCTTCTCGCCTCATGCCAACGTATCCAATGAAGGAGGCCAGAATCTAATTGACTCTCTGCTACTAGAGGTCCAACTCCAAAATGCAATCATCCAAGTGGAAATCGGCAAGTTTGTCTCGTAAGTGGACTTCTCAAACCAGGGGGAGGATCTATGAAAGGTTGAAATGGACATGTACCACAACTAGTGCATGTGGAATTTTACCCATATTCAATATACAAATATTAATGTTGTGTACCGTAGACTAACAGGTCATTCTATAGCTAAAACAACACATGCAATGCTTCAATAGGCAGTGAAGTTACGTAATATGCTAGCAGCACTGTAGTGTATAGTGTACTGTGTGCAGTTATAACGTTATACTACAACAATCAATTTCTCACAACTTACTTTTTGCGACATTTAACCCTCTATGATACCACGTTGTCCTCAGGCAACAGACCCATTTTTGGCCTGTCACATCTCCACAATACATCCCAGTGTATAATATAATATATAATACTTTAAAAAAGAGGAAAAACCCACTTTTCTATAAATTCCTATATAAAATACAGATACTTGCACTGATGATAAAAAAATTGCAGATTTCTTAAAAAACATAAAATTACCAGAATTGACTGAAACGACTGCTAGGGATCTAGATAAACCAATTGAAGAATGGGAGATCAAGCAGGTGATCTCAACACTAAAAAATAAGAAAACCCCAGGGCCAGATGGCTACATTAATGAATTTTATAAAACTTTTAGTGATATACTTTCCCCCCTATTGTTAAAAGCATATCACTACGCACTTTATTCTAAAACCGTGGCACCTTCCTGGACAGATGCAACCATCATAGTAATACATAAAGAGGGCAAAGATCCGACCGAATGCCAGTCCTATAGACCAATATCACTGCTAAATGGAGATGTGCGAATATTGACAGCAATATTGGCTAAACGAGTCAACCAAATGATAACTCAAATTATTCATCCTGACCAAACTGGATTCATTGCTGGAAGATATTATGGGGATAATTTACGACGCCTGCTGAATATAATATCATATCAAAAAGATAAGAAATCAGAGTCAATGATTTTATCTTTGGATGCTCAGAAAGCATTTGACCGTGTGTCATGGCAATTTTTATTTCAAACTTTAAAACGCTTTGGATTTGGACCTAACTTTATAAACTGGATTCAAACACTCTATTCAGACCCCCAGGCTTCCGTTAAAGTCAATGGCTATATATCACAGAGATTTAAACTGGAACGCGGCTGTAGACAGGGCTGTTCTCTGTCACCATTGCTTTTTGCCATCAGCATTGAACCATTTGCCCAACTCATCAGAGATAATATTAACATAAAAGGAATTATGATAAATACTGAGGAACATAAATTGTCACTATATGCAGATGATGTATTGCTATATCTAACAGAATTGGCATCTACAATACCACATCTTAAGACTTTAATTAATGAATTTGGATACTACTCAGGATATAAGGTAAATATTGATAAAACAGAGGCTATGGACATCAATGGCAAGATACCCCAAAACGTAAAACTTCAGACTGGTTTTAAATGGCCCAGTGATGGTATTAAATATCTTGGTATATTTATTCCCTTATCCCTACAGAACCTTTATGATGCTAATTATATCAAAATAATCCAGTGCATAAAAGGAGACCTGGATCGTTGGTCTGTGCTCCCTCTTTCTCTGCTGGGACGTATTGAAAGCATCCGCATGAACGCTCTGCCACGACTTCTCTATTTATTTCAGATGTTGCCCATAGATATTCCTAAGCTTGTTTTCAACAATTTGGATAAAATGTTGTCAAAATTCATATGGCAAAATAAGCGTCCTAGAATTAGACTTAAAACTCTACAATTATCAAAGTCCAGTGGAGGCCTCAACCTACCAAATTTAAAATTTTACTTTTGGGCTGCACAAATGAAACCCTTGATAGGATGGATTCAGGACAACACAAACACACGATGGGTTAATATTGAAAAACAACAATGTCAAGATCCCTTACAAAGCATGCCCTTTCTAGATGCACCCACTGGAGAGATGTCCGACTGGACCAGGGTCACTTTTAAAATATGGAATAAAATAAAGTGTGCATTTAAGCTCCCAAAGTTAATTTCACCTTTGATAAATATTGGCTACATGAAGTCTTTTACACCCAATAATCTAGACAACAGCTTTAAAAAATGGTCAGAAAAGGGATTGATTTACCTGCATCAGCTGTTTGATGGTGGGATATTTAAGACATTTGAGCAGTTGAAAGATGACTTTGATCTCCCCAGTTCAAATTTTTTTAGGTATTTGCAACTTAGAACTTTTCTGATGACTCACAAGGAATGGGATAAATTCGCAAAACCTACACCCCTAGAAAAGTATCTGATAGAGTTACAAACTGGTGATGGAGAAAAGAAAGTAATTTCTAAATTGTATAATATTTTCTTATTTATGAATCAAAATAACTCCTCGCAGATAAGAGGGAGATGGGAGGCAGAGGCGAATGTGGACATATCTGAGGATGACTGGCGCGATGTATGTACGGAGGCACATCTGGTTACAAATTCTAATACATGGAGGGAATTCAAATGGAAAATAATCATTAGATATTTCAGAACACCAGAAATAATGTCTAAAATGGATCCCCAACATCCCAGCTCATGCTGGAGGAACTGCGGAGCCCATAGAGCTAATCACACTCATATATTTTGGGTTTGTCCTAAGTTAAGTGTGTTTTGGAGGGAGGTGTTCAATGCCGTGAAGGAGGTTTTTAAAATGAACATCCCACAAAGCTTCACAGTGGCAGTTTTGGGAGTAATACCTGAAGGTCTGGATAGAAAAGCAGATAAATACCTTTTGAATATATTATTCACCGCTGCCTTAAAGTCTATAACCATCAGCTGGATGAAACCAGAACCTCCCTCATATAATACATGGATTCAAAAAGTTTGGGATATTTACCAGATGGAGCAGATCACACACTTGCTCCGGCTTCAGAAAACCATATTTACTAAAAGATGGGAACCTATGTTACCTTTACTACTGCAATAATATTTACTGGTGTTGCAAGAACACTCCATGTTATCAAAGTGCTGTCAATCTACCTCTGACGAAGATCTATATCTACAGCCTTTTTTATTTTTATTTATTTATTAATTTTTATTTTTTTGTTTGTTTTTTGAAGTAATCATTGTTTGCTATAATTATTACTGCTTTCTTAAATTTCATTATATGTGTCTGTGGAGGTGTATGAGAATATATTTGCAGCTGTGTAGGGGGAAAAGAAATTAATTGAACTGTATAATTGAATGTATAATTGTACTGTACTGAAAAAAAAGAGAAAATTTAATAAAAATTAAGTTTAAAAAAAAAAAAAAGAGGAAAAACCATAAGGAAACAATAAAAATGATTTAATTAGTCAAATGACCTCCAGGAAGCCAGTTTGAAACCCTTTTTCGCATGACTTTTCTCAGGAAACGGCTCTGCTATCTTGCTGCAAAAAAAAAGACTTTCAAAACGTTATTTCCTGATTTTTTTCCGCCTGGAAAAAAATATCCTCACACTAATAGGTGTGTAAACTTTATGTTTTGATAGTTTCATGCAATTTATTTGCTAATTAAATAGTGGAAATTTGTTAAAATGCAGCCACTGCCCTGAGGCAACAATGTGCCATGATGGTAAATTGCACATGTTGCCTTTAGGCAACAGTGAACCATTATGGAATCACCACAGCAGTATTCACCATTGGCATCCGCATCTGTCTGTCAGAACAACACTGACCACTGGCCTATTTGGGTGGAGAAAAAAGGGCAGGTGCAAATACCCTGGATGTAAAGGTATAGAGAAAGTGCAGTGCACAAAATGTGTCACCTACCTGTGACATAAGCATTGAGCAGCATCACCACAAATGATGGCAACACATGTCAGGAAAGACACAGGGGACTGACAAAAACATGTACTGAAGTGAAGCAGTGATGATTAAACACTGGAATTTGACACTTGTTTTTTGTTTTTCAAATGATTATGATCTTTTTTGAGATCAGTAGTTTAAGGTTAGTTAGACTTAGTTACACTTTACATGTTTATTTCAGTGGGTTCCTAAATGGTACAATGTTGCCTACAGGCAACATTTAGCCAGAAACCTTTTAAGAGTTCATTTTATAATGTTTTTGAATTTAAAATTCTGTGAATTGTGACTTCTGGATGTTATTGAATATTTTTGCATTTGTTTAGTAAATAAACAATGTTCAAATTGGGAAAAAACATTTTTTTTTTCACTTATGAACCATTATGGTACAATGTTGCCTACAGGCAACAAACCCGCAAAATTTCCAAAAATTAAAAAAAAAAGCATTCTTCAGATTATGTTTATTTAGTCTATTTTGAGACATAAAAACACTCCAAACATTTTTTCCCTCACTGGGATCAAAATGCGTACCATAGAGGGTTAAAAAATGAAACAGTTTCTGATTGCAGTTGCACTTATTTTTTTTTTAAAACTTTAGTTTATATTATGTTGCAGTTGCATCATTTGTATTTATTTATGACACTACATTCTGTCATACATACTGATTACTTCATAAATTGTGGCATATAAAGAGTCATAATCGAAGCCAGACACCTTTAGGCAGATAGAGAAAATTCCTGTGATTGAACACATAATATTGCTTTGCAAAGGAAAAGTACAACTCTTTTGGTCAGACCTGAACTGAGCATAACATCACTAAAACAAAACAAAAAAGCATTAAGTCCTATGATTATGCTTTCATCTTTCAGTGACGTTCAGGTCAGTTCTGTGGAAAAGAGTTTTAGTTTTCCCTAGTCATCCAATTTCGCTCCTATCTATCCAATTTTGATTGTTGGCTTTGCTGCTGCATTCAGCAAACAATACATTGGTGTCACGCTTTCTTTTGTTTTTTCTTTATTATTATTCCATGTCTGTACATTTTTGTCATCTAACATCTAACTTATGACTTTTTCTGAGTTTAGACATAACTGAGGTCCTTAGTCTCAGTTATGTGCTTCATGGGACCTAACTTAGGATAAAATATGAACAGTAGTCAATGGTGAAAGGCAAATCATTTTTTCATTCATTCATTCATTCATTATCTGAACCCGCTTTATCCTCACTAGGGTCACGGGGATTGCTTGGAGCCTATCCCAACTACATAGGGGCGAAGGCGGGGTACACCCTGGATATTTCGCCAGTTCATTGCAGGGCTCAAATCATTTTTTGATCCCATTTAAATTTTTCCACCATTTATACATATATCTGTCAATTTAAAATATAATTTTATGAATTAAGAAAGTTAATTTGTTTTCACATAGCAGCTCAAAGAAAGATCTCGTCATTTCCTGAAATAAACATTACAAACTGCGTTCTGTTACCCTTGCTTCGGTTTCCTTGTGGCGTGGAGGTATAACACTAACTCTTTCTGTAAAGTTATTTTGTTATAAGAGCATATATTGCTGCTCAGCAGGTGGTGAAACAAAGGATTTTCTACGACCATGCAAGGCCGTAAATCCTCAGCAATGTTAGCTAAAGTTAACATATTCTTACATATTCAGTTCTTTTTGGTTTGCAGGGGTTAGTGTGTTTTATGGTCTCAGGTGGGAGCTCATGTTGAAAACAGCTGATGTACGTCCTCTGATTCTTTGTACTTTCACTCAGCACATGACTTCTTCTTTTCACATTTCCCCACAAGTTCATAAAATTCGTAATGTGCTAGAGAAGTGTATTATATTTTTTATATATGCTACTGACTCTCAATTATTGATTTTCAGTCACACACGATACATCGTAGCGTTGACAAATTTCCACACCTCTAAAGGACACGTTTACCTTAATTTCCATGAGTGAGGTGAAAAACTATTTAAAGAGGTGAAAAACTGTACTGTCCGGACATCTTCAGCAATTCAGAACAGATTGTGGGGAGACAGTCACAATAATGTCACATCCGTGACTTTTGGTTGTGTAGCCTTTGTATTTGCATATTTTTACAGTCTGATAGTTGAACAGTTTTACCACAAACTGCGACTGTCTTGACTCCTAAAATTATTTTGTAGACTGACAAGTATATATGTAAATAATGACATAATTCACACAGAATCAAAAACTGAGTTGTCCCTTGCCATTGACTGTAATGCATGTGTGTGACCCACTGTAGCCTTCAGTTGTTAATCTGGTTACAAAAACTTCTCACTTAAAACTCTGATAACTGTCACAAATTTCACTTTTATGAACAATTTTTACACTAACATATATAGTTTGTGCTCTTTCAGTGAGCACCACTTTTAAACCTGTGTGACATTGTGGGATACATGAGGACACATGAGGTAGTAGGACAGCTCTTCTGAGCCTTCACTCACTCTCACAGCAATTTAATTCTCTGTGTTTCAGTATATGTGATTCCAGGAAATTAAGCAGATGGTATTGTCATAACTTATAATGAATTATAAGCATTCACAGTATAACTTACAATGTGGCCTTTCTCTAGGCTGCCATGCAGTAACACCCACGTGTTACTCACTGAGCTTTTCAATCATAAAAAAAAACAAACAGCCCTGCTCTTACTCACTGTGATTATTTTTCTTTATCCTTATGATTTACAGTGAACATCCGTCACCCTGGACTCCAAACAGTTGCACTAACAATATTGGAATAACTGCTGTGAATCCCATTTTGTAACCTGCTGTGTATGACCC
The DNA here is from genome assembly GCF_902148855.1 of Sphaeramia orbicularis. Taxonomy (NCBI): domain Eukaryota; kingdom Metazoa; phylum Chordata; class Actinopteri; order Kurtiformes; family Apogonidae; genus Sphaeramia; species Sphaeramia orbicularis. Next base: position 53,564,321 of record NC_043972.1, read on the forward strand.
ATCATTATTTAGAATCTGCCTGACACTTTGGAAGCTGGCCTTAATGGAAAGTTGCTCTGAAAATATTGTTAGGGTAGATTGAGATGGTCAGATGGTGAAGATCTTGTTTCAACACATTAGCAATTTAAGGATTTTGACTAGAAGAAAACATTACTTGTGGAACTCTCATTTATCCTTCCTCAATGTTCCTTGTTTAACTCATTAAATTCAGTTAATTTAATGTGTTTTTATTTTATAAACACAATAACTTCTTACAGTGATTGAAAATTTGCAAAACAGCATTTACTTTCCCTGTTGTGTGTCTTCCATTTTAGTAGACCTGCATTAAAACCCCAAAAAAAATATTACACACATTTATGTGCCTACTATTTACACCCCATCCATATATTTTTTTCCCACAATATTGTAGCCTTGGTCTCTTTCAAGTGCCTTTTTTGGTGGAAACTCATAAATGCATCTCACTTGATTTGATTTGGATTTGGCTTTGTTTGTAGTCACTGAAAATAACTGCTTCTATATGGATTTTGTTTATGTAAAACAATGAAAAACATACAGTATGGTAGTGATTACTAATGACTGTGAATGAATGTGACTGTAAAATGGATGTCTGTATAAGAAAGTATTTTCTCTTTTCAGGTGTTCAGAACTTCTTCATCTAGCTGTTCTTCATCCCAGGAAGCTGTCAGTCTACTCTATTTCAGGTAAATCACATCACATTGTACAGACTATTGAGTACCTCCTTTCCTTTTCTGCCTCGATCTGTTAGATCCTATGTGAGTTGTAAAAAAGTCATTTCTTAAGAACATTGAAGAGGTCTGTACAACCTTAATAATTACTAATGTATTTAATTTGGGTGTCTTTATGTCATTCAGGCACTGCAGGAAACGTGGAGCATGGGGTCCAGTACCAGCTTAAATTAATTTATGAACACAACCTGCAAAGAACAGCTTGCAACATGACCTATGGCGCATTCGGTGGAGTCACAGGTATGCAAAGACACACAAAGGAAACTTTGTAACCAAACTGATATTTATGATGGAAATGAAACGTGGAACAGGTCTTTGTGTGTATGAGTGATTGCAGTGTGCATATCTTCACTGGACTGGATAATACTTAAAACCTTAAAGATTTGTAAGAGGAGTGGCAGGTAGTGGATGAAAGGAAAAAGGAGGGAAAGGGGGGTGGGGTGCAGACACACACACACACATGCATGCATGCATGCATGCATGAGACAGAGAGAGAGAGAGAGAGAGAGCACAAGGGAGCAAGCAACAGTACCAACAGATGAGTGGTCTGCAGAAGTGTGTGAGGAAGAAGTGTGTTTGGGCGGTTTTTGTATGGTTTGGAGGGGTAAGTGCAGTGCAGGTGGTGAGGGTCCAATCAAAATGAGATGACTAAGTTTATATGTGTCTCACGAGGCAAGATGTTGAGTCAGTTGAATATGGATTTTTGATGAATCATGTTTTGTTGCAAATGAAGAGTATTTGCACCCTGTACACGAAACAAGTGATAGCAAGTATAAGAAACAAGTAGTGTATAATGTCACAATGTTAATGTAATCACACACACACACACACACACACACACACACACACACACGCACAATGGGCTTATTGGTGTGATCTTGGTGTCAAAGTCTTTGCTGTATCAGAGTTAAGTCATTTTAAGCAGTTCATTACTTTTATTTACATCTGCAGATATACTGAGGTATGGACAATGGGGACCACAGTGCTGTGTACAGCCATGCTACTGCCCAACACTGCATTTGGATCAATTTATTTATTTGTTATTCTTGGGCTAAGCAGTTATTTTATTAAAATGAAGTACTACAGATCAAGTATTTGTTTAGATAGGTACAGTGGAACCTCGCTGTACCTATGTATGAAAAATTTGCTTCATGAGCTGAAGAATTTTTCCAAAATACATGTATAAATCCACAGTAGGAGTTGGAGCAGGTGGTCCTCCCAACAGATGCAGCCTCCGCAGGCTCACTCCACATTCAGGAGCACCGGCATTCAGATGCAGTGGAAGAGATTATGAAATTCCCCAATGGAGACAGTGTTGTGGAGGAGGCTATCTCCATGAGGAAATTAAAACAAGTGTTGGCGAAGTGGACAGAGGTTTCTGATTTTGTTGAAAAAAAAAAACATCCACACAAATTAAGTTCAGGTCATGCAGCTGCTTTATTTAATGACAATGGTCTGGCACATTTTCGGAACATTTTAAATAGCAAAACAAAACAGATTTGTCTGGATAGGTTTTTAATGAAATGACCTTCAAGTGCAGACTGTGATGAAAGTGAGGTCAGAAAGAACAAATTAAGTGAAGAGAGAGAAAAAACGCCAGAAACTCATTCTACCAGATGTTTTACTGGAAGGTGGTTCTCCTTCCTGAGAATAGCCCTCCTCCTCCTCCTCCTCCTTCCCCTTCTTCACCGTCTTAATCACACACAGATCATCTCATCTTAAAGGTAAATAAGTTAATAAAACCAATTTATTTGATTTATAATTATTTACTTTTTAACTGCACTTTTTTCTATTTTACAAACCCTTAGAAAAGGATTTTTGGGTAGTTTTGGGGGGCTGGGATGGATTAATTATAGTTAAACTCATTTCAGTGGGGAAAAGTGATCTGTAAAACAAGTAGGATATGATACGATCCAATATGATACAGTTATGATACGATACGATACACTTTATTGTCCCCTTAGGGAAATTTGTCTTGGACTCCAAGAGCTGCACAGGTGAAGCTGCCAATTGATAACACAAAAGTATTAGACTAGAACAAAGATGCAATCACATAACCCACACATACTGCACATACCCATATTGCACAAGACTCTCATAGATAGTTAAAAGAAACATCCTAACCCTAATCCACCCCACCCTCTCTGAGGCCCCCCAGTGGGCTGTGGTCCAGTTGTTGAGAACTGATGTTCTAGAGCATTCTTTTTAAGTGATGGGGGGAGTGGGAGTCTATATTTGTGTTTTTAGAATTGAGATCTACTGTGATTGACTCAATAAGGGTTTGTTTTTTTTCCTCACTACGTCTCTTGCGATCGTATTGATGTCTGTTAGTCATTTGACCAGTGCTCTCACTCACTTGTTCACTGAGTGGAGAGCAGGGGCTCAGGTTTATGGAAACTCATGTAATTTGCATTGTCTTTTTTCCAATATTCTAAAGTTTGCTTTAGTCCAGTTGATGTTTTAGGAAACACAGCTCATATCCAACAGCACTGTGCCTTTTGAGTGTTCAGAGTGTGTGTTTGAGTTTAGAATGTGCAGTGTGTGAGCAGGAGTGTTTTACAGTCATGTTTCTATGTGAATATGCACATGTGTAAGTGAGAGACAGAAAAGGAATGTACATGTGTGGATTAGGGTTAGGGTTACTAATACAGCTTTAACGGTTTGACTGCCTTTGGTTTGGGTCACAGTTTGACCACAGATCCATACACACACACTAACCATGAACTAAATGGTCCTTATCAAACACTCAATGCACAAAGGAAATTAACACAACAAAGACTGGCAACGTTTTACTAATGTCTCAGACATTCACATGTACTGAAACTGGCTCTGTTTCTTATGTCATGGGCATACTCACACATTCATACAGACTCACACCCAGAGATGAAAAGCTGCCTGTCTGCAGTCTGGTTCTGTGCTTTGTTGGCTGCTGTGTGTGCTTGTTCAACATGTCTTATTAATGACACTATTACAGGCCTGTTTCCTCTTCTGTGTCTAGGCAGGATTTTCTTACTGGGTTCTTTGACAAGTTATACATGGGCGTGTGCGCGTAAAGTTACACATACTTACACTTGCTATTATGACACAGCCTGGCTCTTGTTTTTAGAATGAAGCACTTTTTATATTGATGATGATCCAGTGCTCGCTCTATGGGTGTGGGTTATTTTACCCTCAAACTGCAAATCAGACTGCCTGATAGATCTGTAAAATATTTGTTTAGGTGTAGCCTACTCCTCAGGTATTCAGCTATTTTTTGAGCACCATTCTGTTTTGTTGTTGCATTGATATTTTCTTCTATAACTTAAGTTACTTTTGATTCAAGGAGCTTTATTTATCATAACTTTATATTAAAAATGGCTGCTTAATTACACCACAAGTTATGTTTCTAACACACATCTGTTGCTTGTGAGGGCATTGTTAATGAAAGTTCCTTTGCCATTGTGGTGTCATTCAGACAAATTGAAGTAATTTAATATGTAGGTCAAAAGTTCCTCAAAAAGACCAAGCAGTTTCCTAAATCCATGCAGGAGTTTAGCCTCTATTTTTTCTCTGTCTGTACTGGTTAAGGGTGATTCAAAGAAGACAGAACATGACAGGTTGGGGTCTTTCTTTTAGGTCACCACTCCCTGTGTATCCAGTCTATGGATGGAATGCTGATGTTCTTTGAGCAGGACAGCTACTCCTTCGGCAGGTTCCTTCCTGGTTTTTTGCTGCCTGGCCCCCTGGCCTACAATCCCAGAACGGACAGCTTCCTTACCGTATCATCTGCACGGCAGCTGGAATGCTACAAGTAGGTTTTTTTTTTATAAATCAACTTAATTACGAAATACAGCATCCTTGCTTTTTGTGTATAACGAATATAAAGATGGCACTAATGTGTATGGCCTGTCTTTCAGTCTCTGCAAACTGTGATAATGTGATTATGTTGTTTTTGTCAGTGGTCTCGGTAAATGTCACCTCTCTGTTGGTGTATGATCTCCAAACACTCCTAAATCTCCGACCCTCCTGTGAAAATCTCATTCAGTTTAGACAAGAGAGACAGAAAACTTTCTGCCCCACACTTCACTCTAACTCCTCTGTAAGGAAAGAAACTATTGCCTGTCCTAAAGTCACTAGAAGTTGCTTAATGATGTCATCACAAAATTTGCATGAATAGAAACATACATGTAATGGTAATGAGCAATGTAGGAGAGAGGAATAACATTGTGGGGGAGACAAAAAGTGAGTATAAACACCTGTTTAGAACTAGAAATGAATTAAACTCGGCCAATTTTTTTTTTTTTTTTTTTTAATGTTCCAATTCCAACCCTCCTCCTTGATCTGGGCTTGGGAGACCGGCTAAAGTGACCCAAAAAAGACACTCTGGTGGAGTCACTTAGGTTATTTATTTGTTTGTTTAGATTTTTGTTTCATTTTCTTTAATTTGGTTTGGTTTTTAATCTTATGGTCCACTTAGAAGCCGACAACATGTCATGGTTAAACAAGAATATTTTAATCATAAGATTTTACAATCTAACAATCTAAATGGACCAAAAAGAGACAACAGAGAAGACTGTCAGTGGCAATGGGAGTGATTTATATTCAGTGCAGTGATTTGTTTTCGACAAAGAATAAGTGCTTTCACGTCAGTCTCAAAAAGTCTCCAATAACACCAGAAAAAGTTGCTGTATTTGTTGGTAGTCACTACAGAGTTGCTGAACTGGCAACACTGCATGACTCATAATGCACTTTTGCAGCTAAGCAGACATGGACAGGAAATAATTGGTCATATGAAGCCTACTGGGTCTCTTAAAGATCCAATTCCACCTTGTCTTTTTAAAGAGGTGTTTTCCACCATGGCACCATATGAGCTCAATGTTATTAATGGCAGTTTAGCAAATGGTATTGTACCTGTGTGTTTAATGCTTCCTTTCCTTTCTAAAGTTCTGGAGAAAATTGTTTATTGCCACTTGAAGTCATTCTTAGATGGTTACAATATTCTTGAGGTGTTCCAGTCTGGGTTTAAAACCCATCACAGTACTGAGTCAGCACTATTGAAGATGACATTCTTTTAGCCACAGACTCTGGTCACTGTGTCATTTTGGTACTGTTGAACATAACACCAGCCTTCAGTACAGTGGGCCATGAGATCCTTTTGTCTCGCCTGACGAACTGGGTGGGCACTCAGGGTGGTGCCTTAGAGTGATTTCAGTTTTAGCTAACAGAGAAATTTTTGTGACTGCTGGAGTTGCTGAGTCCTCTTCAGTGCCTGTTAAGTGTGGGGTGCCTCAGGGTATTCTTGGGCCTCTTCTTTTCTACCTGTATTTACTTCTAATTGGATCAATTCTCTAGACACATGGTATCTCTTTTCATTGTTATGCTGACAACAGTCAAATCTATGTGCCACTAAAACAGGATAATGCATACTGTGTGAATCAACTGCTAGAATGCTTTGGATAAATTAAGTCATGGATGTTGAATTTTTGCACTTTAGTGGTAAGAAGACAGAGTTCTTGTTGTTTGAGCCTAGTAATGCCTCCAGAGTTCATGTTGACCTTGGCTTTTTAACTAAATACTTGAAACCTGCAGCAACGAATCTGGGTGTGACACTGGACAGTGACTTTAAACTTGAAGCACAGTTTGGTCAAGTCTAGTTTTTTTTCAATTGCGATAGCTGGCCAAAGCTAAATCATTTGTTTCTCTGCATCACTTTGACATTTTAATCCATGCTTTTGTCACAACTTGTTTCGATTATTGCAAGTCCCTTTATGTGTGGCTTAGCCAGATGTCACTTGCCTGACTAAAATTTGTTCAAAATGCAGCTGCTTGGCTTTTAACTTGTGCCAAAAAACAAGAGCACAGTACTCCCATTTTAGCATCACTTCATTGACTCTCAGTTTGTTTTTGCATTCATTTTAAGATTCTTTTATATGTTTTTTAAATGTCTTCATGGTCTTGCTCCACCGTATGTCTGGCCTGCTTCAGCCGTGTGCTGACTCTCTCTCTCTCAGGTCGGCAGAGCTATCATTCTTAGTTGTCCCCAAGACACCCTTAGTTGTCCCCAAGATAAAGAGGAAGCTGAGAGGTGACTGCATTTTCAGTCACTGCTCCAAAACTGTGGAATGAGTTGCCTTTGCATATCAGGCAGGCTGATTCACTTCCTGTTTTTAAATCCTCTCTTAAAACATATTTCTTCTCTTTGACTTTAGACTTAGAATTTCGAATTCAGTTCGAGATGTTGGCTTTTATTGATTTTTAAAAAAAAAAAAAAGTTATTTAAGGTGTTGTTGGTGCTATTGTCCTTTTTTTTTGCATTAGTTTTATATTTCGTTTTATTTGTTTAAAACTCTTTTATGTGTTTTATTTGTGTACCGCGTTTTTAAAACAACATAGTTGGCCAAAGGGCTTTATTTGGATTGGACTGGATGATGTGGTCCTGTTGAAGGATGAGATGAGATTGAGGAGATGAATGGAGTGAGAGATTGACATGCAGATTGATAGAGGGTCAGAAGTGATGTGGACACTATCTTTTGTGATCAAGAGGAACCTGATCGAAAAGAAAAATATTATTTATAGGACATCTATGTTCCCACCTTCACCTACAGTGGTGAGTTTGTGTCAAAAAATAGCATACTTGTGTAGTTTAAAATATTGAAATGAGCTAATAATCAAGCTAATGTTATGTAGCAACTGATACTGTCAACTGAAATAATTTGATGCAAACAGTCTGTTGGTATCAAATGATTTCATATAGATTTAATGCACAAACCCCATTTACAGAAAAGCTGGATTGTTGAATTTTTGCCCTTTTTCTAAGCTTTCGTACAAAGACATCTAATTATCACATTTTGCAGAACAGATGTTGTGTCTCAACAACAGTGGATTCGATTGTACGTATGTTGTTGTAGTATATGAAAGGGCAAAAAAATGCAAACTGAACTGAGGAAACTTGTGTATGTAAAATGCATTAGCATTAACGCCACATTCATCAAATACAGGAGGCACTCTGTGCAGCTTTTTACCGGGGTACTCCACCCAAAGGAACAGGAGACAATGCAGGGCACGTATTGGAGCTCACACAGAGCTTGATTTACGAAGCAGCACAAATTAACATGAAGCTGAAATCCAGAGAAAGCAGAGATGGTGGTGGATAATTATATTAATATTAACATCAGTAAATTTATTGCATGGGACAGGACGGGAGCATACATGTCAATACTACTGTGTACAGTGAGGTAAAAGCAGGAAGGGGAAAGATATCTGAAAAAGATGATGGCATAGTGAATGATGTGAAGGAGATGCACAGAGAAGTCACATTTGGTAGATACATGTACAATGTATGTACTGTACATATATTTAAAAGGCTATTTTGTGTAATATTGTACAGGGGAAACAGTACGTGCTTGCTGTATGGCTGACAAGACTGGAAAACACATGGAGGGTGAATAAAGCCCTTTATTCAACTTCTTACTTGTGTTCTTGCAGCACTAGGTAATCTTAGATGTCCATAAGAAGCAGGAACAACATTGGTGAAAATCTGCACAGAGGATGTGCTCTGAAACAGCATTTTTTGGCATTACAAATAAATGAACACAAATGGAAAAGTCAAATGGAAGTCTTCTGCATTTTGTTCACTGGGGTTGGCCAATCAGTAACGGATGAACAGCCTTACTACGTTTCTGTTTGCCCTGTCACAACTATTTATGGTAGAAAGATGAATCATACCTCATTTTGCAGGGAATAATGAGCACTTTTAGATGTGTGATTGAAAAAAAATGTTTTAACCTAATTTTCTGGCTTGAAAATAATAAAAACCCCTCGCTAACAGATGGACAGAAAATTACGGTGACATCTGTTTTTGACCACTTTATAAAACCTGCCTTAAATTGCTGTTCCAATTTTCATAAAACTTTAAAATCTTTACTGTTGGTCCTCTAGGGCATCTATTTTGCAAAACAGTAATCAGTTTGTCTTTTTTCAATATATAAGGATATAAAATAGCAAGACTTTTGCAAAGTGTTTCGGTAACAGATGGACACAGCCATCCTGGTAACGGATGGACAATGGAGAATAATTTCAAGTTTCAATTGTTTATTCAGCATATTTATTAGTGTATACATTGCATATATAATATCTACAAAGTCAAATACCTTAATAAATTAATTTAATACATTTGAACATATATTTACCTCAGTTTATTAGATATTTCTAACCACTGTAAAAAGAGTAGTAAAAGTTTTTTAAATTGACCTTACAACTTACCATAAGTATAATATAGATCCAACAGAGGAGGATCAAAGTTATGCTTTGAATTGCACTGAATGATGGTTGTTAGCAGCCTCTTTTCCATTGGCAAATTTTCTAGCCATGTCAATTGCAAGGTCTGTTGGGACATGTTGTTTCATTCCAAGTAATACCACTCTTGGCACTGAACTGATGACCACAAACCTTATTATGTCATACTGCTCCAATCAATTAAACACTCTACTCCCCAGATTTTGTTGTCTGAATGGGATAGAGCAAGATGTATCCACACACATGCATTTACACACGAGAAGTACCTTGCTTTAATGCAAGCACATGTATACTCCCATTTCAGTTTGTCTTTTATCTCTCCTGCCAGTAACAAGAAATTCTACACATTAAGGTGCTGTGGAATCATTGACCTCATTACTCTTTCTGGACTCATGCATGACCCACCCCGACATGTGTGCACATACAGTAAAAATTTCAAAGAGAAAGACATAATTTTATTAGTATATTTGTTTAAAGTAAATGTTTTTTGCTTTGGGATGAAAAAACTCTTTTAGCATTTCTGTTTGAGTAGTCGTGAAAGAAAAATCTCATTTCATTGCCACATTCTAGCAGACATTCCCACTGCCAGTGTTGTGATATTGTGATGGTCATGTTTTGTGAAAGAATGTTTAAGGTAAATATGTAACCCAGAATCATTCAGTATTACTAGTTTAATGACAGGGTTTGGTTTGCATTTGAAATTTACCCTGATGTGTCACTAATACTAATGCACATAGCACAATTTTTCATAACCAAGTCTCTCTCGACAAATTTTAGAATTCAATTTAAATTTTTTTCTACCAGATCAATAGAACAATGAAAAATATTTACTACGCTCTTAAGTCATTAAGCACAAAAAAACTTCCAAAAAAACTGCTACAAAAAAGTGTGCAGATTAATATATATATTTTTTCCACATAGATCTTTTTAAACAACTTCAACCCAGCTCAAAATCATTATTTTCCAACAAATGTTGGGTAGCTAGGGGATTTCTTTTTAAAAATCAGTCTTGTAAGATCAATTAATCAACCAAGTTTTATTTATATAGTGCCGAATCATAACAAATGTTATCTCATGACACTTTACATAACGAGTTGGTCGAAACCAGACTCTCAAGGCAAGGCAAGGCAGATTTATTTGTATAGCACAATTCATACACAGGGCAATTCACAGTGCTTTACAAAAATGGAAAAGAGACAGATTAAAAACACACAATTACAATTAAAACATTAAAGCTGCAAGCAACATTGGGCGGGACCTCGCACCGGACGTTCCGCCTCCTGTGCGTTCCGCCTCCCGTGACCGTCGACACCTCAGCTAGACTGACACCTCTCCGTCCCGATATGAGCTCCCACCGTTTTGTGTCCATCATCCTTACATCCCTACAGAACACCAGCGACCCTCTGCTGAAAGCACTATCACTTTTTAATGAGGCGTTTATTTTGGAAAAACCCTACTGTGTGTATGTGTGTGTGAGAGAGACCGAATCAGTCTGAATGAATTGAAATTATACAAATAGTTGAGCATAAAATTCATGATTTACCAAATTTAAGGCTTTTATTTTGAAAAACCCTATTGTGTGTGCATGTGTGTGTGTCTGCGAGAATAATTTTTAATGAATTAAAACTGAAGAAACACTGCAGCGTTTGACATAAAATGGAGAAGTTATTTAATACTCAATATGTATTATTTTAGAAAAGGCTTTTATTTTGAAAAAATGTACTCCTTGTACTCTGTAATGTGTGCAAAATGTCAAATATCCACAATAAAATGCAGCAAAACCTGTTTTAAAATGAACGGAAAAAAAAAAAAAAAAATTCTTGGAATTTGAACCAGGGTCCTCCTGTTCATGAGGCAGCAGCTCTAACCACTGCACTACACACAGGCACTTACAAACTTGCACCAGCAAGACTTTCATAGGGATTTTATTCAATGAGGTCAGTTAAAAACAAGTACTCTTCAAAAAATTGCGATTATTCCATAATCGTAGGTCGTATCTCAAAAATTCTTTCAGTTTTGGATTCTGCAGACTTGTGGGAATTGAATGAGGTATAACTTTTGTGAAAAACATCAGAAATGAATAAGCAGTAATTGCAGAAACGTAGAGTAACTTTGAAAGGCAGATTGCCAACTTAATGTTGGAGTTAGCTCATGAGTGTCAGTGTATGATTTGTCGGGCTCAATCAGACCAACATTTTTGCATTTGCTTCATGTTTGTGTGACATTCCTACTGGCCGCTAGGGGAGTTTTTGTCTATTTTTTTAGTACATAGGTGGCACTACAGCATCCATTTTTGCACCCAAGGGGTTAATTTTGATATTGAATGAAAGTGTTCACCAGCCATGACATACATGGCAAATTTGGTGAGTTTTGGAGCATGTTAAGGGGGTCAAATGGCAGTCTAAAGTGGAAAAAGTATGAAAATAAACAAATTGTTATAAATCAATAACCGTACATCGTATCTCAAAACTTTTTGCATGTGAGAGTTGTGGTGAGTCCCGTGAACGGATAGATCACATGTGGGGAAAAACTCCAAAGTGAAAAATGAGTTCCAAACATCACAACTTTGCAGGCTTCTAAAAAAAAACACTAAGACAGTTATGGAAGAAGTGCGAGACCACTTTTTTGAGGAGGATTCACTCTATCTTTCGGTGCTATTTAGAAGTCAATACGACATACGGTGTCATATGAGTTAGTTTTAAAAATTTTATTTTGAAAGGCATATTGCGAACTTCCTGTTGGAGTTAGGTCATAATAGTTAGTGTATCATTTGTAGTGCTTCATCCAACAAACATTTTGGCTCTGGTTCCATGTCTCTACGACATTCCTACTGGCCACTAGGGCTGTTAAGGTTTTTTTCACATAGGTGGCGCTAGAAAGCACATTTTGACACCTAAGGGGTTCATTTTTACATTTTATCAAATTTTTCGCCAGGCCTGACATGTGTGCCAAGTTTGGTGAGTTTTAGAGCATGTTTAGGGGGTCAAATTCCAGTTTAAAGCATCACGGAAAAATAATAATAATATCAAAACGAACGAAAAACAATAGGGCCTTGCTTGCAGGCAAAGCCTCTCACTGTGTGAGAGGTCCTTACCTTTCGGCTCGGTCCCTAATAAATAATAATCAATTAAAACAAAGTAAAAGAGAAGAGTGCAGATAGAACCCTTTCAGTTGTTCTATGCACAGTTGAACAGAGCCATTTTCAGCCTGGATTTAAACATTGTCACAGTAGAGGCCTGTCTCACATCATCAGGAAGACTGTTCCACAGTTTAGCTGCACAGAACTGAAACGCAGCTTCATCGTGTTTTGTCCTGACTCTGGGCTCCAGCAGAAGACCAGTCCCTGAGGTTCTCAGGGTCTGAAATGGTTCATATGGGACCAACATGTTACAGATATACTTTGGTGCTAGACCATGGAGAGATTTATAAAAGAGCAGAGCTGTTTTAAAGTCTATTCTCTGAGCCACAGGAAGCCAGTGCAGAGATCTGAGCGCAGGACTAATATGGTCATACTTCCTGGTTCTAGTCAGGACTCGAGCAGCAGCGTTCTGGATGTACTGCAGCTGTCTTACAGCTCTTTAAGAGAGTCCAGTGAGAAGGCTGTTACCTGCTAGAGATAAATGCGTGGATAAGTCTCTCTAAGTGTGGTTTAGACAGTAAACCTTTGATTCTGGCAATGTTTTTGAGATGGTAAAAGGCTGATGTAATTGATTTAATGTGGCTGTTAAAGTTTAAGTCTGAGTCCATTGTTACCCCTAGATTTCTAACCTGGTTTTTAGCTTTTAGAGTAACAGATTCCAGATGACTGATGACACTTTCTCTGGGTTTTTGTGGGCCAAAGACAATGACTTCAGTCTTGTCTGAATTTAGCTGGAGAAAGTTGTTTTGCATCCACACAGTGATCTGTTGGAGGCAGTCACAGAGTGAGTCCACAGGCCCATGTTCACCTGCTGTCAGCGAGGTGTAAATCTGAGTGTCGTCTGCATAGTTATGGCAGGACACGTTATTACTGTGTATTAACTGGCCCAGGGGCAACATGTAAAGGTTGAACAAGATCTCAAGCCAATTTACAGAAACCCAACAGAATCCTCTAGGAGCAAACACTTGTGACTGGTGACGGTGAGGAGAAAAAACGTCCTTTTAACAGGCAGAAACCTCGAGCAGACCCTTACTCCTGGAGGATGGCCATCTGCTTTGACCAGTTGGGATTAAAGAGAGAGGGTAAAGGAAGAGAAAAAAGAGTGAGAGAGAGTGAGAGACTGGGGGAGAGGGGAGAAGGGGGGGGAGTAGGGGGAGACACATGGATGCAATTGATGCACAGCAAACTGAACTTGGACTGTCAAAACGTGGATTAGCAAGTACTAGTAAGATTAGCCAAAATGTTGACTTTGATGCATTATTAGTTTTTGTGTGTCATCAGATTTAAATTTACTACCCTCCTGAGTCTTTAAGGACAAAAATGTCCACTTCCAAACACTGGTATAAAAATAATATAGATTAATATTGCTTTCTACTTTTTTGGGTTAAATCTTTTGATCAACTTCAACTTCAGTCCTGATCCCAATTCAGATATTGTTAGATATTATTAATATATTGAAAATCAACCATTGAATAATTATCAGGATTTTAAGTTTGATTATATGATGCTAATATTTTGTATGTCATAACACCAAAAATGAATTATTTTCCCCATAACAAATGTTGGGGGGGGCGTTTTTTTTTTTTTTTTTAATCAGTCTTGGATATGTCAAAGATTAGCCAAAATATTGACTTTGGTGCATTATTAGTTTTTGTGTAGTGTGATATTAAAAAAATTAGATTTTAAACTTTCTTAAGTCATTTGAGGACAAAAATGTCCTGTTAAGTCCTGTTAAAACCACATTTTTTAATGTCAAAGACACTAAAAATATGATCATGCATTCAGTAATGTTACAGTTTCATTTTTGAGAAAAATAGTGAAATGTGTCATTTTTACTGTTAACCACTACAATAAGACATCTCCCCTTTAAAGGCCTATGCATAAAATGCTTGTTATTTCATTAGTTTTTGTGCTTGTGTTATTGAGCTTAGTAGGCCTTTAACAAAATGTGTGTGTGCTTGCTGTTTCATGTGTCTGAATTAGACTGACTGACTGTAGCTTGATCTTATTGTAAAACTTTTAATGTCTGGCAAAGTTACTTTAGTAAACTGTCATAGACAGCCATGTGGGCACTCTTTCAAGTAAGTAAAAACATGACCCCCCTTGTTTTACTGTGCTTCATCGAGGTCACTGTGGAGAAAACAAAAACAGTTTGTGACTTTATGCATGTAGCTAGTGTCTTGTCAACTGTTTGGAGCTTGGCTGTCTGGTCATTTCATTCCTGTGACAACCAAGGAGCTAGATGAAGAGGCAATTCTTTGTGGCACAGGTTCAGAATGAAATCATGTAGTCTCCCAGTGAGATACAGGAAAGTGAAGCATTCACATCCTTGGAAGGAGAGTGTGATGTGGACTCTGTGGTGGCTTCCTCTTCTGCCCTTTCCACTGATAGTGGAGAGGACACAAAGGATGCTCAAGTAGTAAAGCAGTCACCCGTCACTTATAAAGTCCATGCATCTGTTTTTTCTAACAAAACTCTCAATAACATTCATATGTAGTTGTCCTTTTTGCAATTGATTCAGAAATCCATTGTAATTAGAGACAGAGAGATGCCAAATAAGAAAGAAGCCTTTTTTGTACAGTTGTGTGCCTTGAATAGGTTTTTATTCATTTGAGTCAAAAACAGTTCTGTCCACACAGGCTGTAGACACTGGGATTGTTAGGATTAGGCATGTAAGTGCCAAAAGTTCTGTTATACCGTCTGCAGCTCCAGTCCTCCTCAGAAAAAGCAGCAGATTAATTCACACTTACTGTGAAAGTCATACATGACTTTAAATTCATCTTTTCTTGTTTGTTCAGTTGTTGTTTTTTCAGTTTGTTCAGGTCAAACTGTGCACTATACCTCCCATCTAAGTGTGGAGCGCTGCCTTTGGAAAGTTCTGTTTGAATTTTTCAAAGTACTTGGAATCCAACAATCCAACAAACATCAGTCTTCTGTGATTTTCAAATCTTTTCCTAATTTGTGCAAGTATGTTCTTAATCACAGCCATTTGAAACTGTAGTGAGTGTGCGTGTTGGGCTTTCTGCATGGTGTGCTGTCCCACTGCCTTTGAACAGACTATACCGGATATCTAAGGTCTTGCTTTGTAGAATCCCAAAAATAATAACAGAAACTGAAAAACTTTACACAGTGTACAGTTTCCTGGTCACACTCTTCACCATGGTCAAGTATGTGCTAGAAAAGCTCAACCAGTGCAATCCTTTTGTCCTGAACAATGCAAACTAGCCTTGTTAGTCTAGTAGTCTACTAGTCTTGCTTTGTCTTGTTTCACATTAAAAAAAAAAAGAAAAAGTCAACCATTGCTGTGAGACCATACTGATAAATTACAGCATGTTTGTGTAAGTTGTGGTTTGTCTGACTCTGTCTCAGGTATGAGACTCTGGCTGTAGCCACAGAGGCAGAGACCAGACCAGGCCCTGACCTGCCCCTGAGGACTGGAGGCAAAAGATTAACGGTGAGTGGGACCCAAATTAAACCAAAACTCTTCTAAAATTCTCCTCCTCTTCCTTCTCCTTCTTTGTCTTCTTCTGATTAATATTTTACAGACAACACTGCACTTATGTGTTGCACAAGAACTGCATATTGAAAATTCTATTAAAAAAATGGCTTGGATAAAACACTAGGGGGCAATGTTCTACAGTTTTTCTTGATTAGGTCATTATTGACATTTTGTATTTACATCTAGCTCTACATTCAATAAATACATGTTGACCACAATCAGCCAGTTAGTGGTATTCAGTTCAATTCCATTTTATTGGAAGAGCCCAATATCGCAACAAGGTTGCCTCACAGGGCTTTACAGAATTTGTTGAATATGAAAATAAGCAACAGTCAAATAAACAATCAGTGAAGCAAATGGATTAATGTCGAGGGCATCTCCCATCCTTAGACCCTCCTTCTCGGCAAGGAAAAACTCCAAAAAACCCAGTGGGAAAAGAGAAACCTCGGGGAAAACCACAGTGAAGGAGAGATCCGCTCCCATGGACCGACAGGCTGTAGATGAAACCAGGACTGATGGACATTCATTTGCTCATGTATTGTGGGATGCCCTGGTTTTTTAACTGGAGGGGTCTGGTATACAACATACCAGTCATGAGTCTTAGCTCACACTTAAGTCTGCTGTTGGACTAATGTGTCCCACCCTATTTTCACAATAAACTGGAAATGATTTACTCTTCTCATATTATTGGTGTTTACTTAAAATCAAACTTACTGCAGTCTGACATCTGAAGTGGTGGGTTTTTGAGTTACTTGCATTACCTCCTCATTAACACTTTTACTGTTGATGGAATCAAACCAAAGTTTTTATGGATTCTAACATTGTGTTTTGTGCTGATGCTTCGGCAAAATTAAACTGGGGTTACTGCACATTAGGGTTGAGAAGTTGGACCAACGGTAATTTACTATGTGAAGTCCCAATTTCTTTAGTCATTCTGTCTTCAGCAGTTTCAAGTCACACATATTATATACTGTAGGTCTCTCAGCAGACTGGGTGCTGGCTCAAAAAAGCTAATTTTTTTGGGTCCCGTAGTCTTACATTGAACTTTTCACTAAAATACTAAGCAAATATTTTTTTCCAGGAGTCATTCATTTATTACAAAAGTAAATAAAAAGCTTTTATTTTTTTGCACGTTTTTTCAAGGGGCTCAAATTCAACAAGGGGCTGTTGTTGCATATCTTTTTTTCTTTATTTCTCTTTGTATTTTGTCATTTATCCCTCTGTGAAAAATAGACATCAAATACCCAGAATATGTAAAGAATTAGACATAACTGTGACATTTACTGCTCCTTCCTCAACTGATATCTCAAAATCACTGAATTTTTAATGGATAACACTTAACTACTGGGTAAAAGATGTGTCCTACTTACCTGAAGACTCAACTCTGTGATTCTAACTACAGCTTCACCTGAAATGAATCTTTCACAAATATTTTAACTAACATGTATGTCTATTTGTTTTCTTTTTAAGGCTGACTGGATATTAGTCCTAGGAGAACAGGCACTAGATATCTCTATTTCCTCCTTCTCCCACTCCTCCTCCTCTATTTTTGTTCTGGGTGAGAGAAACCTGTACTGTGTCCGTGACAACGGCCAAATACGCTTCATGAGGAAGCTGGAGTTTAATCCCAGCTGTTTCCTGCCCTACTGCTCAGGTAAACAAGAGCTGTTGAATAGTCGCTATTGCATTTTCACAGTGATCATAGATAGACCAAATTAGTATAGGGCAATGAAATGATAATAATAATCATGATGCTCATTTTATACACTACCTGTACAAAAGAAAGTACTGCACACAATATTTCACTGGGCTATCTTTGGCTTTGATTACAGGATGCATTCACCATGGCATTTATTTCTGTCACAACATTAATTTACGTCCAGACTTACCTTGCTAAGATCTTGTATTGACGGGACAGTTGGATTGCTGTGTAAAGTCTTCTCCAGTAAATCCCAAAGATTCTCAAAGTGGTTTAAGGCAGGGGAGGAAAACATACGGCTAAAAATGTCTCGCCAAATGGTTCAATCTGGCCTGTGGGACGAATTTGTGAAATGCAAAAACTGCACTGAGACATTAACAGTCAAGGGTGTGAAAATCATATTAGTTCAATGGCCACATACAGCACATTTCGATCTCAAGTGGGTTGGACTGTGGGGAAATACCATAATAATATTAATAACCTACAAATAATGACAAGTCCAAATTTACTTTACTAATTTAATTTACTGTAAAAAAGTAAAACTACATAAAGATGTTTACATTTAAAATTATACTGTGATGTTAAACGCTGTCTGGCCAAAAAAAGTCCTTCACCTGGTTTTAACTAACCAAACAGATGAGAGCCTTCCATTGGCTAATTACTGCAGTGATTAAAATGTTTCAGTGAGTGATGCAGCATATAATATTGTGATAATTTACTCGGAGATTATTATAGTATATTTGGATGGAAATAATTATGATTATTCACATAGAATTTTTCACACACAGTCTCGTGGTCAAGTTTTGCTTAACTTTACTTCAGAATATTCTGATGTTGAAAAAAGGTTTTTAAAATTGGCTGTGGCTCAGTTCGTAGAGTGGGTTGTCACTAACTGGAAGGTTGGTAGTTCAATTACTGACCCCCTGTCCAGATGTCAGTGTCCTTGAGCAAGACACTGAACCCCAAGGGGCTCCCTGACTGTTTCGCTGGTGTTCATTGATTGTGTGCATAGGTGAATGTGACATAGTGTAAAGGACTTTGAGTACCCTAAAGGTAGAAAGATGCTATATGAGTGCAAATCTGTTTACTATTTGTTTTGAATTTTCTACTGTGTTCTGAAAACAAAGAAAACTTTTAAACCACTTCAGTTTGTATTTAAACCAAAAGTACAATTTGGCATTAAATACAAGTTAGCAAGGTTAAACTTCAAAGAAATAGAAATTTGTCATTTATTATGTTAATGTTTGATATCAACTGTTATTCATGCTTAGACCAAACTGTTGTGCCATTTCCTGATTGCTGGGCTTGTAGCAGGTTGTGTTGGCTACAGATGATGGAGAATGAAGGTTAAATCTACATATTTGCATTTGCAGGCAGTAAATGATTAATTAATTTATTTTTTTTATCTCATGCTTAAGGATTAAGCTCCTTTAATACTGGAACTGGTTTTGTCCTCCTTACTCTTTTTAGTTTACGGATATACTTTGGGTCAGAGGAGGAGCTTTGGTCCGCTGAATATGTCCCATTTGTCACTGATAGTTAATCACTGTTTTAGTCTCTCTCTTGTTATTCTTTTCAAAGTGTAGAAGGACGTCCATAAACATACCTAGGAACAGCAGGAGAAGACCTTTTTTTATTCTGTCAGCAGGTTCCATTGTATTTTTTAAAGGATTTATTATTACAGCAACACAGCAATAAATTGAATTACCAAGTTCCAATACAATCTGATTAACCAAATATGTGTAGAGTTAATCAACATATTGTCACCTTCCTAAAGTAATTTTCTAAGTCCTTAATTTCCTAAGATTTCTTTTTTTTTTTTTCTTAGCTAATTTGCTGTGTCTGTATTGTCTCTTTTAGTCACAGATGGCACAACCAACCTGTTGTTATGTAACCACACCAACATGCTGCTCGTTTACCAGGATGTAACTCTGAAGTGGGCAGCCCAGCTATCATTTGTGCCGGTTGCTGTTCGTGTTGCTAGCTTTCCGTGAGTAAAACACTCAACAACACAACATCTGGTTTCACTATCATCTCTTTCAGTATTATATTTCATATTGTACGGCTGTGTCCAAAGTGATTCACTCTCACTTACTGTATATACTTAATTTCTCTTGTCTGGAAATATTTCTTATTTTTAGGCCCGAGCCGAGTAAAGCCGGCGCAGGGCCTATTGAGTCTGCAGTGGGCGCATGGGGACGAAATCGCCAGTGACGTGGTCGCCTTTCGCCACTGTCGCCACTCTCACACATATTCACATTCACGGCACTGAGACCTTTCCGACGATGTACATGACATGTGCACAAGTCACATATTTACACCTGCTCAGAATGAATGGGAGTCAATGGGACACGCCCACTCGGGGTCAGTCATGTGGGTGTAAGTGCACGACACGTGACATCTGACCCCACAGACATATGGGGGAGCTCGAGAGCTTTAACATATGGCCAAATATGTGGTTGCCATAGAAACGGCTATATTGTTCTTGCTCAGATTCTTATTATTTTTATGTATTTATTTATTTTTTTAAAATTTATTTTTCTTCTCCTGCTCTTTGAGCTCAAATTTGACCCCCTGAACATTTATGAAAACTCACCAAATTTTGCCCAAAATTCAGAAGTGCGAGAAATTGAATTTACATATAGGTTTCGTAGATTTCGTAGATGTTGGTAAAGAAATGTTGCCGCAGCGCCCCCTTGAAAAGTGGAAATGCATTACGCCAATGGGAGCACGTCCAACGTAAAGTTTGTTGTAGAGCCACGAAAATCAGTACACAGATTCATCATGAGGAGACAAACAAAAAATATTATTATGGCCACGCCCCAAAACCAACCCTTAGTCGGCCATATTGGATTGACATTTCCAAAATGCTGAGTCAGCGTTTTCGCTGACGTCGTATTTTAACTATCTCCTCCTTGGCCGTTTGGCCGAATGAGCTCAAAATCGGTGTACAGTATCTAGAGAAGTGGGGCATCAAAAGTTAGCCGAATTTTTTGGATAGGTGTCACCATTTTTGTGTGACGACGTCGCAAACTTTGCAAAGTTTCTTCGTGAATTTACCATTACAAAAATTGCTTCAGCTCAGACATACGAACACCGATTTGGCTGAAATTTGACTCAGACGTCCATCTCCCAGGCCTACACCCATTTATTAAAAGAAATTGAAATTTTGCACTATAGCGCCCCCTACAAATGTACATTTACAAAAATGAAATCAGTTCGGACATACGAGCACCAATTTGGCTCAAATTTGACTCAGACATCTGTCTCCCCGGCCTACACCTATTTGTCAAAAGAAACTGAAATTTTGCACTACAGCACCCCCTACAAAAATTTTTAATATTTTTTAATTAAAATTTCTTCAGTTCGGACATACGAACACCGATTTGGCTCAAATTTGACTCAGACGTCTATCTCTCAGTCCTACACCCATTTATCCGAAATATTTGAAATTCGGTGCCATAGCGCCCCCTACAATTTTACCTTTACGAAAATTACTTCACGTTACACATACGAATACCAATTTGGCTCAAATTTGAATCAGTGTTCAGTCTCCCAGGCCTACACCAATTTATCAAAAGAAATTGCCACTTCGCTCATTAGCGCCCCCTAATAATTTGCCTTCACGAAAATTGCATTAATTCGGACATACGAACACTGATTTAGCTCAAATTTGACTCAGTGGTACATCTCGCAAACCTACACCCATTCAATGGTAGAAATTTATTTTTAGCTGCATAGCGCCCCCTACAGATTTACTTATACAAAACTTTCTTTAGTTCGGACATACAAACAAAGATTTGCCTCAAATTTGAATCAGTTGTCGATCTCCCAGGCCTACACCCATTCATCAGAAGACATTGAAATTTGGTGCTAGAGTGCCACCTGCTGAACGATGGACATACTTCTACTGGACGTGCCCGTGGCGAGGGCCTTTAGATGCCGCTTGCGGCTTTAATTTGTATTATTTTCTGTCACACCAGCCATGTGTTAGCATCACATTAGAGCAATTTACTGATTTACATGCATTGCATTATATTGCATGATTGTTAACAGAAAATATACCTTAACAACTGATTTAATGTTATTTCTGTTTTATTACGGCTTCTAACAGTGTGTACTAGGATTGAGGGAAGCTGCCAATTTGGCACATGACAATGTCTTCAGTAGAGCTGCAGCCGATTAATCGACTAGGTGCTTGAAGTCAATGCAAAAAGTCCCGATTCGATTAATTGACTCAAATTGATTGAAGGGAGATATTCTATTGCAGTTTTCCTGAATTGAAGCTTCTTTGTGTGTCACAAGCGTCCGTGTGAAATACAACAGTGGAACCAATGTTTAACAGCAGAGAAATGAAGGAAACAGCTTTGATTCAGGAGAATTGTGGTTGAATGATTTTTTGGATCATTTGAGTCGATTAGTCGGTTGCAGCTCTAGTCTTCAGTGTCTGGATCAAAACTTTTATACAAGTTGTATACAAGTTGTGTGTTACCGATTCACACAAAAAGAAACTAATCTTGAATGTAAATTTATTCCACCATACTTTGAGGTGCAACTTGCAGACTGACAGATCTTTGATATGTTGTAAAATGGTCTAGTGCGAGGGTGTCAAACTAATTTTTGTTCAGGGGCCACGTACAGCCCAATATTATCTCGTGGATCTACAAATACACAAAAGATTTAGTAACAGACAGAATATTGTTAAAGTTGCTCTTACTTCTCTTAAGACATTGCAGGTTTTTCATATTTGTTCAGGTTATTCACATTTTTGGTAAAAGGATAGTTTTTCAATGTAAATATTTTCCTGTAATTTAAGTATTTTACACTAAAACAAAGAGAAAAAATTGCAGTTGTCATTATTTATAGGTTATTATGATAGTATTTTATTGGTCCAACCCACTTGAGATCAAATTGGTCTGTATGTGACCCCTGAGCAAAAATGATTTTGATATCCTTGATTGTTAATATTTCAGTAAAATTTTTGCATTTAATAAATTCAGCCCACGGGCCAGATTGGACCCTTTGGCCGGCTGGTTTTGGCCCGTATGTTTGACACCTGTGGTCTAGTAAGTGGATTTTAAAACACATAATGTTTTGTGTGTATAAAAACACTTAAGTGACAACTGGGGGCATTTTTTTCTAAGTTTTAATTTCACAGCAAAAATTCAGTGTAACAAAGCTAGATAAAAAATGTATGGATATCAATAGTAACTTTGACAACACTGAGGTTGAATATAGAAAGTTATACAGTCTTCTCAGCCTTTTTACACTGAGCTCGCTGCATCAAAGGGACATGTAGCAGAGGAGGATAAGGAGAGTCTCTGTATGGAGAAAAATTTGTTTTGGTGAGGTGAAAAGACCAGACCCTGACATGAGTAGCTTTTGTTAATGCTGTTTTCCTTGTGTTGACACCATTCCATAAAAATAGTGTATTACACAGCACCAAAACCAGCGGTGACTGACTGTTGATACTCACCAGCAGAGGTGTAGCAACTCCACACTGTGTCATAATATTGCAGGAAATTTGATAGACCAAGAGTGCAGGGTCTGCAACAGTCTGAAATGGGCTGAACTCAGAACTAGAATAAAACTGGAGCACAATATGTTTCTCTGAGCTCTTCTGGCTCTCAGCTACCAAATGTTAGAAAAGTCAACTAAATTAATTTAGTCCCCTGTTTCCCCCTTTTATTTTGCTGAAAAATTGAAAAATGGTTAATATAATTTTGTTTTTTTATTTATCTATTTTTTTTTTTACAAGAATTTATAAAACAAAAAAAACACTCATGTCAAAATGAAAACAAAGGTCCTACAAAGTAATGACAATTTATTTATTAAAAATACATTATTTAAATAAGTATACTATTTTCTTTTGTTCAGACAAGGTATACTGTCGAAACTGTCAAGCAGGTAGCATCTAAAAACTGTACCTTGTCTGAACAAAAGAAAATAGTGTATTTACATAAACAGAAGACAAAACGAACGTCATTAGCCATACATTATTTAAGATAAGTGTTTGCATTTGCCTGGAAATCAAATGGGGTTGCCTGGAATTTCTAGTAACTGATAAAAAAAATCTTACGAATGAAAAATATATGGTGAGTTGAGAGAGACAATCACAGTACATAAAAAACATGACAAACTCTGAAGCTGAAACTTAAACACTGTGGTACTGTTTATCTTTCAAATGTTCATTGTGGCCGGTTTAAGATGCTGCAGCTCTTTCATAATTCATAGTTTGAGTTCTTGTTTGTTCAGTATTAATTTGCAGCCTTGTAAATCCAAGCTGGACTGACTGTACATATCCTGACCAAGGAAAATAAAAGGCACTTTGTGCAGTAATCTACACCTGGCTTTTCTGCTTCAGTCCAGAATAATATACCGTACATTATATAGACTAAATGTTGTGCAAAATTAATATTTATTTGCAACACAGTATAGCCAACTATTACAAATTAATTTTTAGCAAAAAAATGTCTGTTTTGAATATCTGGGGTTGCCAGAAATTTGTGATGTTAAAATGGGGTCACAAGCCAAAAAAGGTTGGGAACCACTGTGTTAAAGTAATTTGACAAACACAAATTTAGAGTTATTGCAAGGAAAAAGCATCACAAACCAAGGAGAGGCAACTGATGGAGGAGTTTTCTGCAGTAGAGCTGGAGGTGTTGGTAGATGACTGTAACCTAAACTATGATTTGCAAAGGCATATCTTAATAACTATTGTGAACAATAAGTGACAACTACAGGAAAAGAAAGGTCTCCTCCACAGAAAGATTTCAAAGAAGATGGCACAGCACATGATGCCAAGGAGACCTGCCATCTTTACACTTTGTTGTTAAACCTGGGTGGCTGATAAATTTATTGTATATGGTGGATAGAGAATTGATTTTTATTGTCAGTTATACAAAGGAAACATTTCATACTTTTTTAATCATCTACACAGTCAGGAAAAACATTTGAAACAACTTTCACGTCAAATTTGGCAACTTTTCATACAGGTGAAAATGTGGATTTTTGTGTAATGCAGTCAATCAGCTCTGTCAAAAACTCTCTCTTCTATCGCCTAAGTTCATCCTCTGTATTGAACAACCACAGTCACAGCAGGTGCAAATGGGTTAAGACATGCTTTTTTTGGTGTTAAACAATTATGTAATTAGTAGTGAATCATTGTAGATCATGTTGTGTGACCCATTTACATTCTCCCCTCCCAAATAGGCAATTTAGCCAGGTGCAAAAGTAACTACATGACTTTCCAGTGCTAACTTTGTGTTACACCTCTTTAGTTAATCTTGACAATAGATTTTTAATGTTTGTTTTGCATCAGTGCAAATTACGATTTTCAAGGCACTACTTTTTGGTGGCTGTGTCTCTGGGGGTACAGTGGGTTGTCCACAGACTGGAAGGTTAGTCAACACCTAACCAGATGTCACTCCTTGAGCAAGAGACTGAACACCAAGTTACCCCTAGTGAATGTTTCACTCTTTGAATTTGACATGTTGTATGGTGCTTATGGTATGGGAATGCATGTCCGTTTACCATTTACTCTATACACACAATCAGTGGGTGTGTTTGGTTTATCAGCTTGTGAAATCTACTGTTACTTTTGTTGGGAAATAATCTGACAGTGCCTTCCTGCTGGCCAATCACAGCAGACAATCAAACCTCAATTTGGTAGAATTACAATGCAAAAGACAAACATGGGTGAAAAATGATGCGGTTAGTTACTTTGTTTGTGTTTGTGTGTGTATGTGTATGTATGCATGTTTAAGATGTTACAGATATGAGTCTGGATGGCTGTTTGGTTTAGTTTGAGGCTGTGTTGTTTTAAAGCACTTGATAATCATCTTGTTCAGTCCTTTGGCATGGTAATTGTTGGAAAGTAACATGCATACAAATACACATGTGTCAATGAGGTCTTTTGAGAACTTTTTATTTTGTACAATATACAGGACTTCATTGCGGCACATTGTCATACTAAACAACAGAGCAATGTTAACTTAAAGCTTTCTAGCTACTTAATAGCTTTGGTAGACTCCTTACATAGTTGCTAATACCTCCTCTGAAGGGTTCAAATATTTTAAGCTATTTTATTTATGAACATGTGTGCTTTTCTGTAGCTATTGATGGTGGGACATAGCAGTCACATCATTATGCCTCTGTAGACATGAACTCACTATGCTGCATGTGTGTTTCTATATTTGTGCGTACCAACACTACAAACTTATTTAGGGTGTGTAGAGTTCAATAACTTGGAGGGACCAAAATGCTGAGCGCACAATGTAACTCATTAAATTTTTGAGGGAAGTTCTGGGTCAGAGTTACAGTAGGATGAGTAGTCCTTATGCTTAAGGTAGTCTAAGTCTCCAGGAAATTAATTTACGTCCACACAAGTAATGGAAATAAGTCTGTTTTGTGTGTGTGTGTGTGTGTGTGTGTCTGTCTCACTGGACTGGAACTACAGCACATCTGCAAAGACTTAGAAGCCCACCCTGTTAAAACATATATAAACATTTGATATATAAAATTTGCACTATTTTTTGTTGTTAAGCATATTAAATATTTGGGTAGTAACCTTTTTCTATTCTTCTCTTTGCAAAGGGATTTGAAGGGATTGGTGGTGACTCTGAGTTCCGATGGTCACCTATTATGTTCCTACATGGGCACAGACCCGTCCTTCTTCTCCATGCCCAAAGTGGATGCCAGGGAAGCTGACTATGAGCAGGTAGATGCTGAAATGAAGAAGCTACAGAAAATCATCAGAGAAGCTTCCAGAACTCAAGGTAGGACACTGCTGGAAGTAATGAGGATCCAGTCATAAATACGGTATCAGAACTACACACAGCATGGCAGAAAGAGTCTCAAACTTGTCTTCAATTATACGAGTTAGCTGGAAGACTTGGTACCTCATCTCAATAGCTGTTATAGGGCAACTAATACTGCTATGAGCTGCATTTTGTTTACACATAGTTAGTTACATTTCTAAAATGACTATGTAATAATTTATATTGACATGGTAACAATACACTTATACACAGAAAACTATCAAATATCAAAATAAGACAATATGCTATTTTAAGATAAAAAAACAAGGTAATTGTTTCATGGTGGCAACGCGTCTCCAAAAAGTAGGGGTGGGGGCAACAAATGGCTGAATAAGAAATTAGAAGCTTTATTTGTCAGTATACATGCAACACCCATTTCTGGATGTAACCCATCTCTTGCTGAACATGCAGGAACACACAACACACTGCAGTGCCAGGCGCCTGGAGAGCAAATTGAGGGTTAAGTGCTTTGCTCAAGGGTACATCAGCCAACAATTTCTCTGCTGGTCCAGGCAATTGAACTGGCAACCATTCAGTCACAGGCCAATTCTCCAACCTTCGTCTTGCAAATAATTAGGTGAATTATTAATGTGGCAACAGGTCATACAACATGCACAACATAATCAAAAGATTCCAAGAATCAGGAGGAATTTCTTTGTGTAAGGAATGAGTCTAGAGCTTTCATACTGTTTTGTTTGTCAGATAGAATAAATACAGCCTCATTCTGTTAATTATACACCACAGAAATTCTTACCAAACAGTGAATGACAGTTATCACGTCATTAGTCTGTAAAATTAACACTTCACAAATTTAGGATCAGGTCACAGTTTCACTTGTGATAAAGAACAGTTTCTCTTCCTCCAAGTTTTTGGGCATTTTTTCACCAAGCAAGGTGAGCTGATTAATGTTGTGGAATGTAAAAGATAATAGTGTAAAATAATTGTACTACTCCAGAACAGAAGTTAAGATTACAAAACAATAAGATGCAGATATGTGCTTGTTTAGGCAAAGAGGGCCAAACTTATGATCTGATTAAATCAGTGTATTTGTGTTGTTAAAGAAATCTGAATGCTTCCCCCACAGAGAAGGTCTTCAATCAAGGTTGTAGCTTAAGTCTAACTTTATAGAAATTAACATGCTATTCAGTTTAAAAATCGTGTTCCTCCTTGCCTCCCCTTGTAGATACAGAGGTGAAGGTGAAGTCTTTATTATACCGATGACCTTCCTCCTCTGTTTTACTGAGCAAAGACTGAGAAAACAGATGCTAAAAATCAAATAAATGATTTGTCAAAAATGCCCCAGATATCAGGGGAAAATACCAGTCCACCACAAATAATTATTTCAGTGAATAAAGTATGACTTATACTGAGCATACCGTAACATTAACAGCATCAGGGACTGGTATTAGTTATTATTATTATTGTTATTATTATTATTTTTTTTTTTAGTAGTAGTAGTAGTAGTAGTAGTAGTGGTGGTGGTGGTGGTGGTGGTGTTATTGTTGGGTAATAATGCTTTGGCAATGTGCAATAAGCACATAAATATACAGTTAGGGGCTGTATGTGTGAATGTGTGAAATATTCACTGATGAATAGTACATAGCACTGGTAAAACTAACATTTGAATAAAAGTACTCACGTGTTCTTGCAGACATCCTGCCTAAAGCTGAGACTGAGGAGGACTTGACTGTTACAGTTTCTGTGTCCTCCAACATGGACAGCCCATCGGTAAACAAATCATATTCAAACATATCTTCAAATGAAATTACTCAATAATTCATGTAATAATGATCCATATTTTATTGTCTGTCTACAGCAAGCTCTGATTCAGGATATCAATGGTCTCCAAGTTCCCTCAGTAACTGTGAAGGTAAGCTTTGGTCAAATGTTGAATGTCTTTTCATATCTTACTTTTTGATTTCTTTCTCTTCCTCTTGTCTCATGCCTATTCTCTAATCTCCTTATCTATCTCTTAGGTGAAGGTGAAAGCCAGTTGTGTCTTGCAGTCCTCTAAGCTGACTGTGGGGGTCCAGTCTCCTCTTGCCGTTACACAAGACCAATTTGTCCTGGAACCCATGGGTAAGTCTGTGATTCCAGTTCTCAGATTTGCTTAATTCAACTTAGAAATTAAATACATTTTATAATTTACCTGTTGGAAATAGTCCATTATTTATGCACCTCATTTAATTTGCTCATATTTAGAACTACTGGGGAGGGACAGACACCGCCAATACCCATCTCATCATCCACTGTATATGCATGCATAATCTTATGCTCTCTCTCCTTAGTATTAAACTACACAAAAAAAACAACCACAAACAAAGTACATCTTTTAATTACATACCTGAAGAAGTCCATGAGACCATAAATCAAATTTATTCTGGGGTGTTATTTTTATAATCTTAAGGAATATCCTGAAAAGCATCACTCCTAGTGCTTTTATGCAAAGTTCTCTCTTGATTCATTTCAGTACTTTTTGGTCTTTCTTCACATTCGCTCACAAAACACACTCAATTTACTTCAGTGTCAGCCCTCCACATTAAAAACTAGACTTGCACCGATTAATTGGCCATGCTCGGAAATTGGCCGATTTTCACATGATTGGCCATGACCTGCAACGGACTGGTCAGTCTGAAACTGACCAATTTTGAGCACAGGTCAAATTCTTGCCACGCCGAATAGCCAGACCTGGGGCTGGTTCCAGATATATTCCATATATGAGGCGGCAGTCAGGAATGTGCAGGGGGCACATGTCGCTGACGGATCCGGTGATGAGCGGTGTGTGTGTGTGTTTTGTGCCGTATGTACCTCACACTGAGTAAGTGCACACCACACAACCGTACAAAGTGAAAGTGAAACTTAAGACTCTTTACTAATTCCTTTTAGTCTCCAGGTATTGTGCACCTCATCTTCCTTTTCACTACCTTCAGAAAATTTCATTTGAGGGGCCAGGACATTAGTTTAAGGGGGCATTGCTCACTCCTGGCTACCCCCCCCCCCCCAGAACCAGGCCCGGCCAGACCTACTATAATGATTGTATTAGTACAATGATCAGGGCTCTCAAGTCTCACGCATTGGGCATGAGACACAAACATTTCAACCCATCCACCAAGTTGCACCGCTATTTTTTATAACAGTGGAACGAATACCAATCAAGTGGATTTCCCATAGAGTTCAGAAGGCGCCTGCCACACACCAGCTAATCAAATAAAAAGACTATAGCTACCAAACAGCCAATCAAAAAGTAGCATTGCTGTATCTGGGTAAGGTTTAGATATTCCTGCTGCAACTTCACGCTTCACATTGATCTCTCTCTCTCTCTCAGACACACACACACAAACACACACACACACACACTTGCACAAAGAAATGCTGAATTAAATAAATGTTTTTATTTGTATGACTTCTTGTGTCATTTATCGGATCAGACCCCCGTCCCCACCCCAACAAAACTCCACCCCTACTACCAAAATCTCACTCTGAACTCAGTTCAAAACTTGAGGGCCCTGCAATAATTTTACCTTCTGTATGATGTATGATCAATAATTCCAGAAATCCCATAATGTATGATAATTTGACCCCTTCATTACGCGACTAAATTAATTAATTACCAAACACAAATAGGATACGGATCCTTTGCATAGTGCTGCATTTGTTTTTATTCATCCTCTCATGTGTCTCTCTATTTGTGAGGCAGGACTTTGATTCAATTTATAAATGGTGTTCTGGCCCATTCAGTGCAGGGGTTCATCCTGTGCTCCACATATGTAAAGACGCTTGCTTTTTTTCAAGGGTTCTGTTAGATCATTTAAAAGTAAAACTGGGTTGCTGCATGTAATATGTATGGTTTATGATAATATTTTACTAAAGCAGATGGTCTGAGCCACATCAGAAAAAAAATTGGTTGTATATGATAATTTTCCTTCAAATATGATAATTTTCAGCTGCTGGTACGATACGGGACTCACTAAAAACCAGGAGTTTCAATCAGTGCACCTGTTTTCATACAGAAAACAGGGCACCTTCTGCACAATTTTCATCTGTTTTTAAAATAAATGTTCTAATGGGAAAGTTATGTTGCAATGTATTGTGTGTTGTGTTTGGAAAAAATGACATCGGAATTGGCCAAAACCAGTATTGGCCATCCAAGTACCCTGAAAATCGGAAATTGGGATTAACCTAAAAAATTATAATTGGTGCAAGTCTAGTACAAACTGACATGCACTTCCTGGCAAACAGTAACAGACTGAGTGAAAGATTTTTGTTGTGAAGTTTTTGCAAGATCTCAGATCAGAGAGAAACTGTGTACACTTAACCCCCAAACCCCAGCATTTACATCTAGTGTCAGCACTTTAAAGGATTACTTTTGATTTTATTGTAAGTGTTGCAACAAATTTGGTAAACATGTGTATCACACTGGGATCTACAAAAATGTCCCGGGATCGATAATGTCAGACAAATGGGAACTCAGCTATTTCGCTTTTTTAGACATTTTTGGTGATTCCCTGACTTTCTATTTTAACAAACTCCTCCTAGAGATTTAATTCAATCTGCTTGAAATTTGGTCAGTCAAGTCCAGACCTTTTAAAGATTCCATGTTACGGAGGTGGTGGGTGATTGTGATTTTTTTTCTGTTTGGAGTGAGGTGGCAAAGATTGATGTCTTGCCATGAAACAAATCATTATAACTGTACAATTTTTCTTCCAATCTCCATCAAAGTTGACACGTACAATAAGAGTCCTGCACTAAATGTAATGACCTGAAAATCTTGAATGTTACTTTTAGCACCACTTAATTGTAACAGGAAATATATATATATATATATATATATATATATATATATATATATATATATATATATATGTAGATAGATAGATAGATAGATAGATAGATAGATAGATAGATAGATAGATATAGACCTTTTTCTTTATTCTTCCTAGCAGGCTGAACATGTCTATTTCAGATTTTGTCAGAAAACCTTTCACATGTTGATGATACAACGAGTTCAAGTTGTTAACTTTACGTGACACGATATGCCCTCGGTGGCGCAATGACAACTGTTATCTCATTATAAAGCTGGGAATTGTCATAACTCTGTTGTATGTCATGAAATATATCAAATTTCACATGTAGAATAAAAGCTGAACATAGTAACATGACAATATTGAGCATGACTTATAGGTCCACCTACTGGCAACAGGAAATCATATTTGTGATGTGAATGTCATTTGATTTTGACATGAAATGTACTCAGGTTGTTCTTCACATGATAAACAGTGATGGGTCGTGTCCCTTGTGGCTGCCCTGTAGTGCCCCATAATGGACAACGGAAGTCAAATTTAACTCAGTTTTGCTACATCCTCAACCATGTTGGCCCCCAAGACGCCTTTATTCCCGCAATTAAAAACTCTTCAACCATGAACCACAGGTACATGGGGGCACAAGGGCCCAATCCTAACTGCTTGCAGTTAGTAGTGTTGAATGTGTGTTTTGTGGGGGAGGGGAGTTGTAAGAGTGAGCAGGAAAGGAATAGGCGGGGAGGTAGCGCCTTCTGACTTTTATTGTTATTCCAGTCTTTATTCATCTCAGATGGTGACTGAATCCCATGATCGCCACACACTGCCTCCTTTGTTGTCTCACTTATGCTTTTCTTTCCTACTTTTGCTCTTTCCCTTCCTTGATACCCTTTTCTGGCTCCTTTCTTTCCTTTTTTGTTGATGTTCCTTTTTTTTTTTTAAGTTCTTAAGAAAATGTTGATGATATGATGCTTAACTTGGGCTGTGTGTTCCAAAAGTTTAGAGCTATTTCTCAGTTCCTTTTCACTTTAACAGAAGGAATATGTGGCTTAACTTAAAGTGTCTCGCTGGTACCACCTTAATGTAGGGTGGAGTTTCTCTTAGGTCCATTTTGATTTTCACTGAAATCACTGTCACGTCAGTTTGGTAGACATTGCCTAACCCCAGAGTCTGTGTTGTGTTGGGAGCAGGATGTGAATGAACAGTAGACATTTTTACGAACATCTGTCCTGAGTCTTCTACACAGATCCCACTGTGAAATAGACTCTAACATAAACTTCACAGAAGGATGTACATAGTAGGTAAATACCTTATCACTATAAACTAGGAGAAAGAAAAGGAGGGTGGTTTAGTTTTGGAACATGGCAGCAGAAAATGGCAAACTGTGAAGGTGACCCACTCTCTGTAGCTTTAAAAGATCACAAAAATCTGCCCTTGCAGGTCCGTGTATGTCACAGCCATCCGATTTCTGTTTTGGAAGTAAAAAAATGAAGAACAGAAAAAAAATCGGCCTTTTCCATGTCATGCTTGTTGCAGCTGCCGCTGCCAGGTGGAGCTCCACTTGCTCCGCTTCCCTTCAGCTGTTTCTGCGTTTCAGCTGTTTCCGCAGCCATATAAATTATATATATTCAGCTGTTTGTTACAGCCATATAATATCATATGGTTGTGCTGCTGCTGCTGCCAGGCAGCTGCATGAACCTCCGCTTCCCACAATGCATGTCGCGACAAAATTCTGAAGATGCCTGAGTTACCTATTGGCTCTGTTTATAAACAAATGGTTTGTTTATCGTGCACTGAAAAAAATGTTTTGTTGAACAAACGTAATTTTGTTTCGTCAAGTTTTTGCACAAAATAATTTTATCTGAAGCTAGATTTAATATTTATGTTGATTCAACTAATCATTTTTAAGTAAATTCAAATAAATAATATTAGTAATTTTACCTCAATAACTTTGAGTACATTTCACTTAAATTTCCTTAGTAAGTCCAATTAAACCAATTTTGAATGTACTTAAATAAATTGTTTACTTTTTCAATTTTTTTGTGCCCTCTCAAACCAATTAAATTGTTTAAAACAAAACTATTTATTTCAGTTGATTCTAATTAAATGTTTTAGCTATAATTAGTTCAACTTTTAAAACATTTTAATACTGAGCATCATACACTACACAGATCCACAATATCTGTTTAGGCATCCAACTTTAATAAGATATCAATTCTCAACATCTCATATCAGAGCAGTCAAATGACCTAAGAATCATTTCATATTTGAGCACATGTAAATACTAAGTGCAGAGATAACAAACACTTTAACAGATATATCAATATGTTAGTTTAAAAAAATGCTCTGATTCTGTAACTGACCATTAAGCAAGACAACCTGATAGACATGAGGCAACTTTTGCTCTCAACATGTATAACATGGCTTATAAGACCTGTAAAATGCAAAGTGCATAATACTTGTTTTAACTTTAACCCTTATCTTTTAAAAGCATCTACTAAAGAGATAAAACATGAGAAAGCAGAAACCTGCTGTTCAGATTCTGTCAACCATAATCGTAAACATAACCATGAGGATGGAATGAACAATATGAACACATTTGTGACATATTTGTGTAGGCAGCAGACTAGCTCTATCCCTGTGACATGCAAAGTCATGGTTACCCTTCCCTTCCAACAAAATACACCTATACCTTCAATTACTGGTAAGAACATTACCAGGAGAAAAAAATCACTATCACAAATAACAGAATAAACAAATAACCATATCATGTCATTACAAGTGTGGCTGAAGAATTCCTACCGTCCAACACTGAGTTTGTTGTTTAAACCAAGGACCCTGGAAGAGCTTTTCCTCATCCATCTGCATGAGTCCTTTTGGAATGAATTCATAGTAATGTCTCAGTTCTTTGGGGTGGGCCAGGTTTAGTTCGTAGTAGTGTCTCAGTTCTTTGGGGTAGGCCTGATTCAGTTCGTAGTAGTGTCTCAGTTCTTTGGGGTAGGCCAGGTTCAGTTCGTAGTAGTGTCTCAGTTCTTTGGGGTAGGCCTGGTTCAGTTTGTAGTAGTGTCTCAGTTCTTTGGGGTAGGCCTGGTTCAGTTCGTAGTAGTGTCTCAGTTCTTTGGGGTAGGCTTGGTTCAGTTCGTAGTAATGTCTCAGTTCTTTGGGGTAGGCCTGGTTCAGTTCGTGGTAGTGTCTCAGTTCTTTGGGTTAGACCTGGTTCAGTTCGTAGTAGTGGCTCAGTTCTTTGGGGTAGGCTTGGTTCAGTTCGCAGTAGTGTCTCAGTTCTTTGGGGTAGGCTTGGTTCAGTTCGCAGTAGTGTCTCAGTTCTTTGGGGTAGGCCTGGTTCAGTTCATAGTAGTGTCTCAGTTCTTTGGGGTAGGCCAGGTTCAGTTCGTAGATCACTCCATGCATCACTGCACAGGCCTGGGCTTCAGATCCAAGATGATAACTGTCCAGGGAGATAACTCCTTAAAAAAAAATTCCAATGTCATCAGAATGTCCAGGATCTCCATTGTCCTTGCTGATGACATAAATGCCCATGGTGCACTTCTGCATGTCTGTCTGGATGTCATTTCCTTTTGTGTCCTGTATTTTAAGTAAATAAGAGAAAAGGGAAACATGTAAATACTTGTCCACACAAGCAACATTTTTGCAGCAAGTTGTTTAATGAGTATTATGTGATCCAAAGTGTGCTTCAACTCCACACTGGGATCTATAATATACACTATATTGCCAAAAGTATTGGCTCACCCATCAAAAAAATCAGAATCAGGTGTTCCAATCACTTCCATGGCCACAGGTGTATAAAATCAAGCACCTAGGCATGCAGACTGCTTTTACAAACAAACATTTGTGAAAGAATGGGTCGCTCTCAGGAGCTCAGTGAATTCCAGCGTGGAACTGTGATAGGATGCCACCTGTGCAACAAATCCAGTCGTGAAATTTCCTCGCTCCTAAATATTCCACAGTCAACTGTCAGCTGTATTATAAGAAACAGGAAGTGTTTGGGAACGACAGCAACTCAGCCACGAAGTGGTAGGCGACGTAAACTGACGGAGCGGGGTCAGTGGATGCTGAGGCGCATAGTGTGAAGAGGTCGCCAACTTTCTGCAAAGTCAATCGCTACAGACCTCCAAACTTCATGTGGCCTTCAGATTAGCTCAAGAACAGTGCACAGAGAGCTTCATGGAATGGGTTTCCATGGCCGAGCAGCTGCATCCAAGCCATACATCACCAAGTGCAATGCAAAGCGCCGGATGCAGTGGTGTAAAGCACGCCGCCACTGGACTCTAGAGCAGTGGAGGCGTGTTCTCTGGAGTGATGAATCGCGCTTCTCCATCTGGCAATCTGACGGACGGGTCTGGGTTTGGTGGTTGCCAGAAGAACGATACTTGTTGGACTGCACTGTGCCAAGTGTAAAGTTTGGTGGAGGGGGGATTATGGTGTGGGGTCGTTTTTCAGGAGCTGGGCTTGGCCCCTTAGTTCCAGTGAAAGGAACTGTGAATGCTTCAGCATACCAAGACATTTTGGAAAATCCCATGCTCCCAACTTTGTGGGAACAGTTTGGAGCTGGGCCCTTCCTCTTCCAACATGACTGTGCACCAGTGCACAAAGCAAGGTCCATAAAGACATGGATGACAGAGTCTGGTGTGGATGAACCTGACTGGCCTGCATAGAGCCCTGACCTCAACCCCATAGAACACCTTTAGGATGAATTAGAGCGGAGACAGAGCCAGGCCTTCTCGTCCAACATCAGTGTGTGACCTCACAAATGCGCTTCTGGAAGAATGGTCAAAAATTCCCATGAACACACTCCTAAACCTTGTGGACAGCCTTCCCAGAAGAGTTGAAGCTGTTATAGCTGCAAAGGGTGGACCGACGTCATATTGAACCCCATAGACTAGGAATGGGATGTCACTTAAATTCATATGCGAGTCAAGGCAGGTGAGCAAATACTTTTGGCAATATAATGTAGTTTAAGCGACAGGAACAAAACATTTTACCATACTGACTTTAACAGGTAAAGCAGCACTAGAAGCTAAGCTACATGTCAAGTAATCTATTATCATGCACTGTAATAAGAGCTGATTCTTTTACACACACTAGACACCTCTGTCAATATGAAAGACCCAATGGCAAACCGCAGCTACAGCAACATTTTTAGAAACCTTTTACAGGTTAAGAATATAAGTTACATTCAGAAATGAAAAGCAAATACACTAACTTACCATATACTTGTGGATAAGATGTCCATCATCCTCACCAAAGTAGAGGCAAAGTGCCTTGAGGACTGCTGCCCTTCTCCAATGAACATCACTCGTACCTTGTGTGAAGAGATTCCACTGATTAAAAACATTTCCAAACACTTGAATAATTCCAGAAATATTTGGAATTCTCATTTTCAACCTTTGGTTATACTGTAAATAACCTTATTTCTTTGATTACAAAATAATAATGTGTGATTATGTAATATGTGACATGTATAGCTTGTCCCATCCTTTCTGACCCCAGAGCAACCTTAAGAAAGATACTGCACTTATACAGACCTATACTTTATCTATCCTCAGCACAATTGGCAGATCTATTATGAAATTAATGTTCAATTTAAACTGACTGATTGATGTATCACTTCCAAGTTTGACATGGCTGTGAGGGATCTGTTTGTTAAGTGTACTTACCCAAACAATATAAAGGTCCCAAGCTTGGGTTGAAAATCCATTGAGTTAGACCTGCCAAGTAAGAACACAAATATACAAAATTGTGAGTAAAAAGTCTACATTGCAACTGTGCCTCAGTAATACATGTGTAACAAAAGACAGATTAGAGTTAAGTAAGGAAAAAGATGCTATGTTATTTCAGGTATTTATTCACCACGAGATTACTTTCTGTGCTATACTACTGCGAAATGACTATAGTTCACCTTACAGCATTCATTTATCCCACATTTCATTTTAAGAAATGAACATTTTTAACTCATTTATTAACATTTTAAATCACAAATTAAAAGAAATGCATTGATAGTAAATACAGACATTTTCAAATAATTCTCATGTTCAAAACAAGGTCTTATAAGTTGTTTATGTTTTGTTTTTTGAGGTTGTAATGTCATGTCCCTTGTTGCATGTCTTATATCTGTAACGGCCACATCTAGTGAGTCAAACCTGTGCATACTAAAAATAACCTATTCATAGCATTACACTGACTTTTCACAGCATCCAAAGCATGCACTGCATCAACATCAATTCTCCAAAAATTATACATAAACTAGTCAGACACCTTTGAAACGAGTTGGCTCTTTCAGTGTTTAACCAACTATAATGCAGAAACATACACACAGTAAATAAGTAAGCCGCAGAACCAAACCGGACTTGGTACTAAACTGAGAAGACCAACTTGGAGGTGATAATGGCTGCATAGGTGTGTGTGGTGGACAGCAGCAGCAGCGCCACCGCTTCTGCCGCCCAGAAAAACAAAGGCCCTCCGATTTCAGCAAGCCAGGCAATTAATGCACCCGAAACACAATGAAAAAATTCGGAGATTGTTGGAGCAGGAGTCCAGTTGTCTGAAAAAGTCTGGCTGAGTCATAGCTAACTCACCTCACCATCTCTGATAGTGGCTAGGTAGCGGCTTAGAACCGAATTAAACGTAAAGTGTTAACGTAAAGTAAAATGTATAAACACTGTGGTTAAAGTAAAGCTAAGACACATTGATGAATATTAAAGACTTACCCAAAGTAGGTGGCAGGTGTCCAGAGTGAGGAGGCTAACCGACTTGTATGCGCCAAGATCCTGAAAAGGCGGCGTGTGTGTGCGCATGCGCCAAATTCAAACCTCCCAAACAGGAGTCCCCTTGCTGGTGCGTTCATGGCTGTTGGAGAAGTCATACTTTCAGCGTATGACATTTCTCTTTTTCTCTCTCCCTTGAATAGCTGATGTACTTCTCCAGAAGTGTTTTTAAATACTCGAAAGACATCCTAGCAAACATCAACTTACTGTGGCCCTCCTCAGAAGTTGAAATTTCTGACCCGGATCTTTCCAAGTTCCGAGTGTAATCGAACGCAGCATTATGGGCAAATTAAGATGAACTAATTTTTTTCGAGTTAGATTTAATTGAACGAAATACGTTTGCCATAATTTTGACTTTTTATGTTGGAATTATTTATATTTTATTAGTGGAGTCAAATAATACAAATATTTTATTAAAATATGCTTGATATTTATATATAACATTTACTAGGGGTCAAAATCATTTTTTTCAGTATGGATGACACTCCGAAATTGTTCACCGTGAGGGCAGAGATTCAGGTGAGTAATCACAGAAAGACTTACAGATTCGTGATACTTAGGATATAACTGAGGTTTTACAGATTTGATGAAAAATTGGTGACGAAAGCCTCCTGCAGCTTTGAATTTAAAATGAAACATCAGACCATTTTTTTAGTTATACAATGGAGAGAAACACTGAAAAAAACAGCTTTTATGTTTTGTTTGGTGTTGTTTCTCCAGCACGTATTCCAATGGATGTCAAGTGTCCTGTCAAAAACTTCCATCCATAGGATGGAACTGTCTGTAACAGACAGGGTTTTGTTTTGGTGCTAAATTCCAAAACATAATTTGTGTAGAAAAAAGCTTTACAGGTATAGCTTCGTACTACTGCACATACCTGATAAATCGAAGAGATCACTGTCACTGCATGGTTTTAACATCAAAGGTTGTGGTGCGAGCAGAACCTCCTTACTATCAATGAAGAGCACTGTGTTGCTCCCTGGCGATATAAAGCATGGCTGATTTCTGCATGGGTCGGCACATTTGTAAACAGCTCCATAATGAAATCTGCCAGAGGCTCGAGTGCAGCCATCGTAGATAAACCAGAGATACTTTAAATGACTTTGATAAAACTTATCACCATGCACTACCACTTCACACTTCTGATGTCCTAATAATAAAACCAAAATAATAACTTCATATTTTTTGTTTTGAATGTAAAACAATCAGAGTAAAATTACACACAGGTATGTTAATAAAACCAAAATGTGGTTTTTCTGATTTTATTTTCAAACGGTATAACGAATGAATGCATCGTACATGGATTATTTACCTCAATTCCAGTTTTCAATTTTCCACCTTGTTTCCTGAGGTCAGTTAGAGTCATTTCCCATTTTTTGTTTTTTTGATTTTATGAAAAACAACAGGATACAAGTCTGTTTTTCGTTTACCAATTTTAAAACGGAAAACAAAATACAGGTCGTTTTATGTTTTCCTTTTTTTTTTTAATTTCAAAATGGAAATAGATTGGCAGCAACGAACACGGGCCCTTGCACACTGGACCTTTTGAGCTTTATCTTTTAGCCCCTTTGCTTTTTCCTGTCAAAGCACTATTGTAGCATGAAAAATAAACCTTTCTACTGTGATTTCAAGTCTCCCATTAATATATCAATGAATAAAAGTGAAATAAAAAAATAAAAAAGATGTGCCTAATTTGTACAACTCTTTGGCTTCATATTGTGAATAAAAGGGATACCCAAACTTTTGTAGTCCACTAAAATTAATTTTAAGTGTGCCCTGTACAACAGCTCAATTGCAAATGATTATATTATGTATTATTGGTGAATGTATTGAATGTATTATAAGTGAAATAGAATAGGAATTCAGAATGGATAGAGAATGCAGCTCCACCAGTCAAGTAAACTTTCTGGCCAGTCAGGATTTCAACCTGGTCATGTCCAGAAAAGAAAAAAAGGCACATTTTTTTCATTTTATGTTGTTTGTTGTGAGCTTTTTAATCAAGATCAGCTTAGTTGTGGTTAATGTTGTATTGTATACTATAATTGAACCTATAGTAATGACAAAACGACGGATTTTATGCTTTCACTTCATTTGTCAGGACATAATAAATCGTCTGGTCCTTAACAGGTTCTAAAATTATTTAA
Organism: Sphaeramia orbicularis; assembly: GCF_902148855.1. NCBI lineage: Eukaryota > Metazoa > Chordata > Actinopteri > Kurtiformes > Apogonidae > Sphaeramia > Sphaeramia orbicularis. Next base: position 53,604,222 of record NC_043972.1, read on the forward strand.
ATCTAGACTTAAATGGGAAAAACACACAACAGATAACACCATGCCATTACTTATTCAACCAAAGAAGCCAAAAGGGAGAAGTAGAGTGTGAAAAAGTACACCATTACTGCTTCCACAGGCATTTACAAGAAAAGTAGCAGCCAGAGAGGAACTGCCACAAAGCAAATACCTTTGATTTATTGACTATCAGCAAGTGCAACCACGTCTATAAAAGCAGTCTTGGCAGTTTGCTGGTCTGGAGCATTCGGATGTGTGTTAACACAATGCCAGGGAGGTAAGACAAAAGTAATGAGCTTACAGTGAGAAAGAGTTTTCACAAAGTGTAAAACATTCAAGAAAGTTATTCATCATTGGATTTTATATTACTTGCATATAGCAAAGACAGGAAAGACACAAGTGCATGCATGTGTACACACACTCGCACACAAAAAAAAAAAATTAAACACAGGCCCCTTTATCATCTCCTGTGTGGTATAGATAGACATCTTCATCTGTCTTGACCTCTAACCTCTTCCAAGCAGTTAGTAGTTTAATTGACCTGAGGTGTCAAGTATTACAACCTCAACCTTTAGGACAGGGGTCAGCAACCCTGGTCCTAGAGAGCCACTATCCTGCATGTTTTAGATGTTTCCCTCTTCCAGCACACCTGATGGTCGTTACCGGGCTTCTGCAGAGCTTGATGATAGGCTTATCATTTGAATCAGGTGTGTTGGAAGAGGGATACATCTAAAACATGCAGGATAGTGGCTCTCTAGGACCAAGGTTGCTGACCCCTGCTTTAGGATAATCATGTCTACTCTTGTGGCAGTAAGGAACAAGCCAGGAACAAGAGATGGGCATAGGCCACTTAAAGACCATTTAATTTCAGGAGTTTTGGTAACTTCTGTGTAGCAGGGGGCATCAAAATGTGAACCCCCTCTGCTTTTTGTAACTGCACATGGCTTGTGATACTCCAATTACAATTTCCCAATTTTTCTTTAAAATTTTTTTTGTTACAGAGTTGGTAATTTCAGAGCAGAAGATACTGATAATCAGGCATGCGAGAAGAAGACCATTCAACTGGAACATTCCTATTTTATTTGGCAACCCAAGCCTCGTTCAGGACTCCATTTCAACCTTGATTTTTTTTTTTTTTTTTGACCTGCCATGCATGTATTGCTTGATGGGTACTTTTCAAACAATCTGTTCAGCACAGCACATGACCCCTTCCTGCACTGATTCACACAACTCACTGCTGAACAATGTCTCTATATGCTGAATTTACAAATGGCTAATATTAGGTCCAATTAGGAGAAGATAATGTTAGAGGTGAATGATTATATTTTCTTTTTCCTGTTAAATAGTATGTGTTGCTTTTCACTAGGATATAGCAAATGTTAAAAATAAACAATATTCAAATGAAATTGGAAACATAAACTGGTCTCACTACTTTTGCACAGTTGTAAAATGGAGGGTGGTTCACATTTTGAGATGTCAAGGTGAATAGTGCGATGGGTAATGGGTTAGCTAATGTCTAACATTGGCTTTTTGGCATGGTAAAAATGTCATCAGCATTTGCATGACAAGATCCTATGATGGTGTTGTTAGTGTAACTTACTAACCTCAATAACACTAGAGGTGCCAAGAAAAAAAGATGACCTGACCTCTACTTGTGTCCCTGACCATATGAAAGAATAGACAAAGATGGATGGAGACAGAGAGGAGGGGTCATTTTGTGTCTCCTCTTCTTATGTGTTGTTTGTTAGCTTTAATGGGCATGGTAACACTTAAAGCTCTTAAACTAGTCTGACCTGTTTGACCTCCATGACACAGAGGTTAAAAGCCTACTGCTGACAGATAGGATGACAGGATGATATGGGAGAAAGAGGAACGAGCAAAGAATGAGGAGAGAATGGGTAGCAGAAAGGACAAAGCAAAAGAACAGAAGATCGATGTTTGAAAAAGGGACAGAAAATGGTTGGAAAAGGAGTGAAAAGGTGTCACTGACCCTCCTTTTATCTCTGTTCATCTAACATGTGAGACCTCAACTCGCTCTCACCTATGTATGTGTTTGCTTGCGTACTTATACCATGGAAACATTAAGTCTCTACACTGCCTCATATATGGAGTTATACCAGCATTGTTATTATTTTTATGGATATGCTATGATTAAAGATGCCATTAATCAGATTCCAGATGAAATCCAAATATTTTAAGTGCAGCAAGCTTACAAGTTTGAGCTTAAATAAATGAACTTTTCCAAGTGATCAGCAAGTTGTGCATTTTCCTATAAACCCAGCAAATAGTCCATAGTTGTCACAATTGGTCAATTTAGTAAGCATGTGTATCAGTCAGTGATGGTCTTTGTTGCTGTAGCAACAGCCGTAGCAGTGAAGCCCAGACCTTTCTCTCCATGGCTACCACCCCCAATGTACCCTGTGTGTAGTCTGGGTTCTCCTCCTAGTTGACCATTCCATCTTACCAATGAGGTGTCCAGGAGACATCTTGACCAGATGACTGAACCATCTCAGTTGGTTCCTCACAATATGGAGTAGCAGTGGCTCTACTCTGAGCACCTTCTGGATGACTGAGCATCTAAATTCCCAGTGTCTGTTTCAGTCAACTAATCTCACTAAAGCACATTTTCAGTGTCCCTCAGTTATTTGAGATGAGCTTGGGTCTAGAGGACTTTGTGACATTTGTACACAGAAGAAACATAATGCTTTCTCCTTATGTAATAGGGTAACAATTTGAATTTCTGGATGCAGCCATGGACTGTGAAATTTTCAAGATGATCCCCAGTACATGTGTCTATATTCATCATGGAGACATGATGATTTTTTGTGCAATGATGTTTGAGGGCTTGACAGTCACACACAATCAGCAGTAGTTTCTGGCCTTAGCGTTTGCATTCTGAAGCTGCCAGTTCCTTGAATCTTTTCACCATATAAAGTATTGCAGATGCTGATTGACAGAAATTCATTGCTATTTTACATTGACAAATATTTTGTTTTCTTTGTCTATTTGTCAGTTTTTACAAAAAAGTTTGTTCCTTTTAGGAGGATGCTGCTTTTATGCTCAATGAAGATGTTTTTTGTGCTTTTGCCAGTTAAAGGTTGAAATTAGTTTTTAAAAAAATCATACATTTCAGCTGTGATTACAAATGTCCCAACTTTTGTGGAAATAGGGTTTGCATAAGTGATACAAGATCTGCAAACTCCAATCCAGACACTTTCCACTGGGACACACACACACACACACACACACACACACACACACACACACACACACACACACACACACACACACACACACTTAAAGTTCAGTCACCTGTAAAAGTTTGTGCTCAGGAGCATCTTGCCCTATTACACCACTACACACCCTGTGACTGCATGAAGCCATTAGATGTAATATAACCCCCACCCACCCACCCACACACACACACACACACACACACACACACACACACACACTATGTGTATGTTTAATGTTAGGGTTGCTGTGCTCTGCTCACTCTTGCGCTAATTTACAAACTATCATGTCACAAATAAATGTAAATAACCTGTACTAACTGAAATTTCTGAAAAATAAGTGCAGTTTTAACAACAATAATCTGTCTCAACTTATTTATACATGTGCATTACAGATCACAGTGGATCTGCAAAGGCAAAAAACATTCAGTAACAGGCATAATTTTGTTAAAATTGTAATAAGTGTAATTTTTGCACTGGTGAATTCATTCCATGGGCCAGATTGGAACCTTTGGCGGGCAGGTTTTGGCCCGCAGGCCACATGTTTGACACCCCTGCTCTACACCTCAAAAATGCTTATTTTGCAAATGTCTGTGTGTATGTGCATTTTGTGTTTCTTGCCCTGTTTCTTTTCCCTCTTTCAATGCCATGGTTTAATTAAAACTAAACTTTTCTATTCCAAATGGTATAATAAAAAAATGTGTCTATGTAATAGTACATACTCTCCAACAATGAGCAACAACATAACATGACATTTTCTGAAGGTATGGCCTAACATTTTATCAAAATGATAAAATATTTGTTCTTAATTATTTACTTTAACTCTTTAACAGGCATCCTAACAGCCTGGTTGACCTTTTGTGTGAACAAATTTCTGCGATCAAAAGCAAAGCTGATTTCTGGCAGTAAGTCTTTACTCCCTCTACTGAAGTGAGAGGTGAAATCCTTCCCTTTGCAGTATGGACCACCATAGAACCTTTTATCAGGAAAAATTACACATGGTTGTCGATGGTAAGAGACTAATCTGGATTTCCTTTTCTTATTTGTCAGACAGATGGAAAAAGTTAATTCTTTTACCTTTATATGTTTCAGCTACAACCTGTAGCCCTCCTCAGAAGGGTCAATTGTTGTTTCTGTGACGTGTCATTGTCAGCTGATTTATCCCGGTTTGCCAGGCAACAGGGGGCAATTATGCCCCCTACTGCCTGGCATCCCACAGAGGACAGCATTCCAGGTGTAGGATCCTTCATCCCTGTTCATGGTCCTCGGGGCCCGTTTTCTTATTTCTATGGCCTCCCTGATCCATCTGTGGTATTTGTTGGTTTCAGAGTGGATGACTGTGGCTTCTTCCTAGTGCATGATATGGTTTTGTCTTTTGCAGTGATCTGTTATCATGTTGATTTCATGTTCTGTTGTTCTGCCTTTTCTTTGGTTTTGTGTGTATGTCTTGCTGCTGTCTCTTTCTCACATTCTTTTCTGTACTCATTTTTCCTTGTGCCAAATGCTCTTCCTGTTTCTCCAACATAGGTCTTATTCCATGAGAGGCAGTGTATTTCGTAGATGATACTGTGTTTATTTTCTGTGGGTATTTTGTTTTTTGGGTGGCACAGTAGTTGTGTCAGTGTGATGTGTGGTTTTACTGGGGTGTTAATGTGATATTTTCTCATTGCTCTTTGGATATGTTCTGTGGTGCCTCTGATGTTTGGAAGTACAACCATGTTAGTGTTTTTGGTTTTTTGTGTGTTCTTTTTTGTTTTGCTTGTTCCCTGCTGTGTTCCTTTGAGATTGACCTGTTTTCTTATTTTTTCTATGGCCCATCATAGATAGTGGCAGTTTGACAGTGCGGTTTTTATGTGTTGCTCCTCTTCTTCTCTGTGTGTCTGTGACTATGGTGGCCCTGTCATATAATGTTCTGATTGCTGATACTTTGTGCGTGGTTGGGTATTCTGAAGTCCATAACAGATATTGGTCCGTGTGTGTGGGTTTCCTTCCTTATCCCACACCTGGGATGCTGTATTGTGTTGGATGCCAGGCAGTAGGGGGCAAACCAGGATAAATCAGCTGACAATGACACGCCACAGGAACAACAAGTGACCCAACAAGTGATTTAACTTTTTCCATCTGTCTGACAAATAAGAAAAGGAAATCTGTATAAGTTCTAGTAGACAGTATGAACCTAATTGAACTATTAAGAGACTAATCATTTTTTGATCTAGCGTAAAGCATGCCATTCATTACATATATGATGTTTGTCAATTTAAAAGGACATTGCAATACATTCAAATCACAGTTTGACATGAAACTAAGATGTAAAATTGTGTCTAATCATCTACAGTACATAATATAATGAAAAGATTCTTAGAATCTAGAGAAATCTCTGTGCACAAGGAACAAGGCCTTAAGTCTGTTTTGGATGCTCGTGATCTTTGGGCCTTCAGGTGGCATTGCATCAAACCAGCCATGATTCTGTGATAGAAATTACTGCATGGGCTCAAGAAGACTTCTAGAAATCATTGTCTGTGAGCATGGTTCACTATGCCATCCACAAATGCAGGTTAACATTTTATAATGCAAAGAAAAAGCTATATGTGAATACTGTCCAGAAACACTGCCAACTTTTCTGGACAGGAAGGTCATTAAAGATGGATGGAGGCAAAATGGAAAACTGCTCTGTGGTTAGACAAATCTAAATTTAAAATTCTGTTCGTAAAACATGGCTGCCACTGACTAAAGAGTAGCCTAACCCTCCAGCCTAATATCAGTGCTCACTTAGAAAGTGTACATCTCTGGTGGTATGGTGGTTTATTAGTGCCTATGGAATGGGCAGCTTGCACGTCAGGAAGGGCACCATCGATGCTGAAAGGTACAGTCAGGTCCATAAGTATTTGGACAGTTAAGAAATTTTATAATTTTACACCACCAGATTGGAATTGAAGTGAAGCTTTTTTTGTTGACTACACAACACTGTTGTTGTCTGCAGTATACATTAACTGTTGTACATAGTAATAATTACCAAGAAATAACCAGAAATAACCCAAACTTACCTGGTACTGTATGTCTCTTGTCATCGAACTCCATTATTTGATGTTTCAATGGCTTACACATAGCAGAACAGTCGGAACAGCTGAAGAGAGAACAAAGAATCTTTGTACTATGGCATGACCAAATAGGTATGCCAAACAGAGGGAGTTAAACATAAAGGCCTTCATCCATCCGTCCGTCCATCCATCCATCCGTCCGTCCGTCCGTCCATCCATCCATCCATCCATTTTCTTCTGCTTATCTGGGGCTGGGTCACAGAGGCAACAGTCTAAGCAGGGGTGCCCAGGCTTCCCTCTCCCCAGACACCCAGACATTGTCTCTCCAGTGTGTAAGAGGTCTTCCCCAAGGCCTCCTCCTGGTGGGACATGCCTGGAACACCTCCCCAGGGAGGCGTTCAGGAGGCATCCGAAACAGATGCCCGATCCACCTCAGCTAGCCCCTCTCAGTGTGGAGGAGCAGCGGCTCTACTCCGAGCTTCTCCCTGGTGACTGAGCTCCTCACTCAATAATAAAGGCTTAATAGTAATTTTCATTTCTAACCAGAAAATCACTCGGAGAGCGCAGACCTCTTGCCAAGGCAGATCAGTCCCCCCACCCACCATCACCATCAAAATTTAATAATTTGTTCCTTGTGGCAGTATCAACATTTCCTGAAAATTTCACCCAAATCTGTCCATAACTTTTTGACTTATCTTGCTAACAGACCAACAAACAAACAAACAAACAGACAGACAGACAGACAAACTCCGATGAAAACATGATCTCCGCCGTTCCTTGGCGGAGGTAATAAAAGCCTCCTCCCACAGCCTTACTTGATATAATATGTTAATTAAGAAGGAATATTGTTGACGTATCTTGTCTGCAATCCTATATCATAAAAGGGAAGTGGACTGTGTGAGTGCCTCTGGCATCACACAAAATCCGGAAAGAGCTGACTGCTGCAGTTTGGCATACTTACATATGTGTGGCCAAGAAAGAAACTAACAAAAACGGCAAGTAGATAGGACCAATATTTCAGGAGTTATTGGGAATTTTGTAATACAATGGCCTCCCAATGGCCAATCACATTGCTATGCATAGAATCATCATTAAAGTGGGTTACCTAGCAACAGATAAACACGTTGCCATGGTGTCATATTTCATTTGCAGAAACAGACATGTCAGCTGGTAGGTTATTCAGTTGAAAATGCCAGTGGAGTTTGACCCCATGGGTCAATGCACTACTATTTGTATATTTAAAAAACAAACAAACAAAGAAAAAAGTTTATTCCCTTGGTCACTAATACTTCACATTTCTTGCCTTGGGCTACCCTAAACTTATCCATTCCTTTAATGGATCTTCTGAAAAAGTTGCAATGCCAGGAACACAGTTCTAACCATAAATGTTTTCCTCTCAAATGCATCTCTAAGTTTTCTTGTTAAAATGTTAATTGTTATTTATCCTATCATATTTATTAATGAGCTAATCATAGCTCATGAAATACCCAGTTTTCTTGGTCTCATTGTCTTTGGGTGATACATTTATATCAGTGACGTATACTACTGAAAAATGCCCTTTTTAAAAAAAATCTAATCAGATGTTGAAAGATACCCAAGAGCAAATAGGTCCTCTGTTACTATTTTGATGGTCATATGTTGTTTGCATTTTCTCTTTTTAGGTGTTGGCTCTTCTACAGTAGTGACGTTTTCAGTTTTCCTTAATGGTCACTATCCCCCTGCTGACCTGACAGGAGACATAACAGTGTCCTACACCTCACCAACTGGTAAGTTCCTAAGTATACAAAATGCTGCTTTCCATGATCTGTGAGTTACCTTAGTTGTAGTAAAAACCATTAACACTCAATCAGACACTGTTTCCTAGAAACAGTTGTAGTATTGAGCTGTGCTACATGAAGGGGCAGGAATTGAGGACAGGAGACAACCCACCCTTTTCCTTCTGACCATGGCCTCAGACTTAAAAGTGCTGATTGTCATCCCTGCTGCTTCACATTTGGTTGCGAACAGCCCCAATGCAAGCTGGAGTTCACAGTATGATGAAGCAAGACCACATCATCTGTAAAAAGGAGAGGTATGATCATGAGGCCATCAGTTTGGATATAGCCCCCATTCCTGGGCTGCACCTTGAGTTTTTGTTCATAAAAATTCTGAACAGAATCTATGACAAGGGGCAACCCTGGCAGAATCCAACCTTTATTAAGAATGAAGCTGACCTACTGCTGGCAATGTGAACCAAGCTCTGGCTCCATTCATACAGGGACTGAATAGCCTGTAACAGTAGGCTATTGACCCCATACTGTTGAAGCAACCCCTACAGGATACCCTAAAGGACACGTTGAATTCCTTTGCCATATCCACAAAGTACATGCGGACTCCGGACTCTGTAGAGAGTAAAGAGCTGGTCGAGTGTTCCATGACCAGGATAAAAAGGGCATTGTTCCTTTTGAATCCCAAGTACAAATATCATCCAGACTCCCCATTTCAGAACCCAGGCATTTACTGCAGAGGTCGAGGAGTCTCATTCCCCTATAGTTGGAACACACCATCAAGTCCCCATTCTTAAACAGGGGAACCACTTCTCCAGTCTGCCAATCCAGTGGCTTCCGTGCTATATTTAAGAGGCATGTCAGGGTAGCTCCACAACATCCAGAGCTTTGAGGAACTCAAGCTGGATCTTGTCCATTTTTGGAGCCCACCCACCGGTGACTTGTTTAACCATCTCAGACACCTCTGCCACAGTGATGAGTGATTCCTCCACTGAGGTCTCAGGCTCTGCTTTTTCTACAGAAGGCACACAGGATCAAGGAGACCCACTGATCAACAGGATTAAATAGATCCACTGTCTACCAACATAACTAGTTGAGGTCAACAGGGCTCCATTCATACTCTAAACAACAGTTTCCCCCTTCTGAGTTGCTTGATGGGCTGCCAGAGTCTCTTTGAAGACATCCGATAGTCATGCTCCGTACCCCACTAAATTCCTCTCATATCTGAGTTTTTGCCTCTGCAAATGCTACAGCTGCTGCTTGCTTGGACTGCTGTTACCTATCAGCTGCCTCTCAAGTCTCAAAAGTGAGCCAAGCCTCATGGGATTCCTTCAGGTTGACAGCAATCTTTAGTACCAGTGTCCACTACCAGGTTTAAGGATTGCTGCCACAACAGGCAATAACAACTTTGCGCCCACTGCTGAGAACAGACACTTCAGCAGTATAGGTGCTGAGCATGGCCCATTTGGATTCAATGTCTCCCAACTCTTTCAGGACATGGTTGAAGCTCTGCCAGAGGTGGAAGTGGAAGATCTTTCAAACAGGGTTGTGTACCAGGTTTGTCAAGCAAACCCTCACTATGCATTTGGCCATACTGAGTATGACTAACAGAACCCAAACTGTGACTGGAGGTGAACCCAGCTATATCTAGCCAGTATCTCTCAACCTTCTGCACGAGCTTGGGCAGTTACCCCTTCAGGGAGATGGTGTTCCATGGCTCCATGATCACAAGGGCACACAGCCCCTCCACCACACTGAACGGTTGATTTAAGGGCAGGAGCAAAATAAGATATTAGGCCAAAATGAAAACAGCTCCTGAAGATTTCACACAATGCAAATGTCACCCTTTAAATCAAGGGTATTCAACTAAAATAGCAAGAGGTCCACTAAGTCATTTCTCCTCTACAGCTGAGGTCTGAACAGTTATAAATGCAGGTCTATGCTTCTTCCCAGAGGAAAGCATCCAGCAATTTTAGTAGACAACAAATAGATTTTCTCAGTAACATGTTTAACTAAATCTTAACACAAGGTATCAGGTTTTGAACACTCCTTTCTTGTTCTGTAGTCAGCATATAGATAGATGTAGGTCTTCTGTTGCCTGAGGCATTCAGTTAGCAGGTGGCTCACTGGGGGCCGGGTTCTTGATATATTCCTGGAGGCTTGCTGTTTCCTCCTGGATAGTGGCTCTGATGCTCACTACTCCTGTGTTTCCCTCTTTTTGCTTCTTATACAGCATTGTAATGCGCTTGTAAGGCTAGGTCTACCAGGCCTGACCAGCGTCCTTTGCTAGATCCAACTTACCACCAGATGGTGATCAGTTGATAGCTCTGCACCTGTCTTCACCCATGTGCCCAGGACATACAGCTGCAAGTCTGATGAAATGACTATATGGTAGAACATCCACCTACAGCCTAGGTTACATTAGGGTGTCCCTTTGTAACTGGTCTGCACTACATAAAACCAGATACCAGAAACTATGCCTCCTTCACTGCTTTGCTTCTTTGTGAGCTTCCTGAATATTTTTGTTAACTTTTAACCCTTTCTTTCTTTTCTGCAGACCTTAATCCCAGAGGTGAGTGTATGGTTAGTAGTGCTGAATAGAGTAGGCCATGTGGCAACACAGCACACAATAAGAGACAAATGTACTAAGCCCATACACATCTATATTAGTTCACTGCACTGTGTATTAGGAGATATTGTGTAATATCCTAAATATATTTTATGCATGCATGGATAACTTTCCAAAATTACTAGCTACCAGTTAAAATTATTAATGGTAGTAATGATCGAGCACATACAAATGTTCCTATCAGGAATATGTGTGGCTTTAATTATTAATGTTTATTTACAGAATGTATTGGCTAAAATACACAAGCCCAATTTCCAGTGGCAGTAACTGACCACATAACATTTAGTAAGCAGACTTTTTTAAACATGCCATAATTTTGATCAGGGTATATGACAGAGTGACGTTGGTTACTTTTTCCCAAGAGCTGGCTCCATATCTTGGTGGAAAACCCTACAAGTATTCACTTCTCCAGTACAGTACAGAGTGCATTCCAATACGCACTCATATTGTATACAGGAAGAGACTGCTGCCTACTGTTTATATTACTGTAATGTGATACTTGGCGTGAGTCTGTACAGACACACATAAACTTGCACATACACATGTGCACACTTGTATACACATGCATATTTCCTTACTGCTGTATAGAATAATTATATCCCCATAACTCACACACATGAAGGCGGACAGAAACACACTCTAGCAGCAGTAGTGGTTGTAGTTGTCAACTTGTGTTTGTTTTAGTGTCTGAGTTTGTGTGCTTGGATTCAAAATAGGATGTCCTTTAATCTAAAATCTGCAGTGAACTTAGAGGCCATGCAGAGGTGCACACACTTTGCAGTCTGTTTATGTTTTACTCTACTGGCTGTGTTCATATGCATCTAGCATTACTTAGCCGGTTCACTTAACATTTGGCATAGTGATCAAAGAAATCAATGCTGCTCAGTTCCTCATTCCTGTTTCCTAACTGCAAAGCTCTAATTGGCTCATTGAATGCTAAAAAAACATTTAACACACTGGTGACTGGTGTGTTCTCATATGCTTCACTTATGACCATAGTACTGAATAAAGTTAAGTTGCATAGACTGTACGACTGTGCATACGCTTTGAACAGAGCTGTCATGATATCATTTTTGAACTACTGTTTGGAAGCCTTGTCTTTATCTTTTGGGTCTCTTTGGTTTCTGGAGCCAGAAATGATCATATCTGGATAAAAAAAGGTGCATCTGGATGAGTGCTAGGGTAGGCTAATGCTAGCTAAAATGATAAAGGGGTGTACTTAATGGTCATGATCATGTAACTGAATCATAACTACAAGTGAGCTTTCTGTCAGGAAAAAGTAAGTTTAATTGAATGCACTGAGATGACAGGCATCAAAGATTTCTGCTAGTCTTAACATTAATCTTGCAATTCTTTAAAGATAGGCCACCACTACAGTTACTAGGGAGTCAGAATAAAGTAAATGAAGGGAGGTCAATGTAAGTCTGTTGGAACGAGGCCAGCAGCAGTGGCCGGTGGTATTACACTTTAACATACATTTGCATTGGCTTCACTCTCAAGCCATGGTTGTTGTTTACTACTAAGTCAGTCTTTGAAGCCTTTCTCCTGTCTTGTCATTTTTTGACAGATAAATGCAACTTACTGGAGATAAAGATGTATATCTATAATCCATCTGTCATCTTAATATTTAATTTAGGCATACATACAACACACAAATGCAACTTTTAGTTTTGTGCAACTATCAACATTACATCCATTCCGATCTATTCATCACATTTGGACTAAATGGTATTATTATACAAATAATTTCAAGTAACTATGAAACTATGCAGGGCCCTGCAGAGAGCTATAAAGGGGCAGGGGCTCAAACTTCCAAAAGGGCACATGAAAATGAATAACCACCAATTACATATGATTTGAAATGTTTAATAAATCATTACACAAAGTATACATTTTTACATTAGTTTGGCAGACAGCTACAATAACAATATGTAATAACTTATGAAGTTGAATAAAGTGATAAAAATTAGGTTTGAAATTCTTTCTTGTTGTAGCCTCCTTGCAGGCCAGGTGAAGATCACTCTGAAAAGGATGGTCTCACTGGTCTTGAATAATCCCCATCCCAAATGTGACAAATTCTGGAACTGCAGACATTTACAGGAAGATAATTAATGTGTGTGAATGGTGTGCCTAATGCCCATGAATAGTATGTAATGTTATTCCTTATATTGTGCTTACCAGTAGTACTTTTTTTCACCCAGTTGGTAAGGGATCCGCTACTTTTAGCAGCTTCAAGTAGCTCCTTTCTTTTTTGTTTAATGTGTCTTTGTTTGCGAGGCATCTTCAAACTAAAGAACAAAACAATAAAATATATGAGAAATACAACAAATACACCCACATACACACCATGCATGTCAAGTTATTTTATTATTCATGAGTGAATGTAAGGGATGAGTGAGTGGTTGGTGGTGGGCAGATGTGGCAAAAACAGTAGTTTGCCACCAGTGTGAATGGGAATAAATACAAAATCCAATGAAAAGTGTCACTGAGTTTCCAAAAAAGATATATAATACTAATGCTACATCTTCATCATCATCATCATCATCATCATCATCATTATTATTACTATATTTATTATTATCATTCAGTATTATCATCATTAGTATCATTATCAGTATTATTATCATTCAGTATTATCATTATTTTCCAGACTCCACATTCCAAGCAAGTCCTTGGAAATACCTTGTTAAAATTATTTGAAAACTGTGGGCTGGCTGTTGCTTATTTTCATTCAATAAATTTATATGACTAATTAGACTAGACTCAGACTGCACCTATTCTGTGTACAGTAGGCTGCATTAGGCTACTGTAAAAGATGTGCATTTTCTACAATGTAAAATATATATTTCTCAGTCTCAAAAGTGAGGACTATTACCATGTGTTACAATTTTGCGGCTAAAACTCAACAGTTTATGGAAATAAAACATAAGCAAGTGTGTGTGACTGCTTCAGCAGGACTCAGACTCAGGTGGGCACCCAGCTGTTAGAGCCTGCTAGTCTGTGAGCTAATGCCATGACGTGACGATGATATTGAATTATTTACTCACTTACGATCGGTTTTTGGCCCCAAAACTATAGATGTTGAAGAACAGGACCAGAGCGACAAGTGAATGTTTTGGGCAGATAGCGGGGTGGACTCTCACATACCTTGAATCGCGGCACTTCCCTCCTCCTCATTCATTATCCAGACCAGGACATGTGTGCGCGTGCGTGCGTGTGTGTGTTGCAAACACGGTTGCACAGGAGGAAGGGGCGTGGCGTGACAGAGATGAAAGGGCACCATGACCAGGTCCAGTGACAGCCAAATTAAACCACTCGTAACATTTATTATCATTGATCAAAATTTTAGTCACCAAAATTTTAGTCATGCAGTTTTTTGCGCAAACAAACAAAAAAACAAAAAAAAAACAAAAAAAAAATAGCAAAAAGGGCACTTGTAGGCAGAGGATCAAAGCAACAGGGGCTCAAGCCTCCCCGGCCCCCTGCTTTGCACGTGCCAGAAACTATGTGCCTTCAGATGTAAAAAAAACAAAACAAAACAAAAAACCAAACCCTCTTCCTTCATCTAGCTTTTGAGACCCCTCTAGCCTAGCTATTTTTTTGATTGCCATCCTCATCCTGATCCCTCTTGACCACCTGGTCCAATCCTTAAAAAAGACAGTCCTCAAAGTAGAATTAATGGTAGCTGAAAAGTCAGATAGATGTTTGAAAGCAAAATTAGTACTCAAACGGGAGTTTCAAAGGTAGGGGAAAAAATGAGTTGAATTTTAGACAATACTGAGATCCTATGCCATAAAATATATGTATGTGTAATACAGTACACAACATAAAAAGTAATTTAATCAGTAAATAGTTGATTACTATCCAAAATATGGTTTGAAATACATACATTATATTTTTGCTTAAAAGGAATATGATCCTAATGATGCAAAGGTTCCATGTAGCTTATTTACATTTCCCTCCCAGGTTTACTGCAGACCATTTTTCCTAAGGATACAGAGATGTTTTTGATTATTGTTAAACATTTTCCTTCCTTCCAGGCAGCCAGAGGTTTCATTCAATTCTGTATACTATGAAAATCAACTTGAAACATGCATGAGTTGGATAATTCTTCATAGTGTACATCATGTCTACTTTTATTTTTGTCATTGTGACTCTGAAACACTATGGTGGTGCTTTGGACATATAACAAGACAACAAGGTTTTCATTTGTACAATCTAAATTCCCCAACAGTTTAGATAAAATGTAAGTAAAAACAGAATACAATGATTTGTAGATTTTTAAATCTCATCATTCTTTATTAACCTCCCAAGACCAAGCTATGGGTTTTCTGTCCACAATTGTGGACAAGAGTTTCACAACTTTATCAAAAAAAAAAAAAGAAAAGAAAACTGTGCACCACAGAAGACATTTCATAAAAATTTTAAAAACTGCATCTGAAAAAACTGTTGCATCATGATGTTTCCAATATAGGCACTTATTTAATAAAAAAAACAAAACAAAACAAAAAAAACTTGTACTTTGCTGACATATCCTTGGTCTCAGGAGGTTAACAATACAACATACAAAACATATCTAATACTTAAACTGACACACTATATCACCAAACATTGTTTTGTAATGATTCAGTAAATTTGAATTTGTTGGCTCCAACACGTGGGACCTGGGAAAGCTGGGATACTTGGTTGCCATTGTTTAGATGTAGTAGTTGGGCAAGCACATGGAAATACAGAATTTAATTGAGAAAAGCTGTAGTCCACTTATTTCTAAAATCCTTATATGATTGCAAAAATATGTGGATCACATTATTTTGCCCAGTGCATAGATGCTACATTTACCTGCTTGTGACTATGCTCAATATCCAATAATTCTCAATCCGTTAAGGTCTTCCTAAAAGAGATCTTATCTTTTGTTCATTCTTTTCTTCATTGTAGCATTCTTTTCTTTATGTCTGCATATATTCAAAGGATATTCATTCATTCATTTAATCATTGTATGTCTGGAATGAGAAGATGTTTAGTAGTTGTACATTAGGTACAGTAATAATGGATAATAATTGCTACCTATAATAACCTTGAACATTTGATAAGGTAACTTTCCTTTTTCACCTCCTCTGTTTTCATTTCTGCTGTGATTTCTTTATGTATTTCTCTCACGCTGGTTAATTTTCACCCATTTTTCCACTCGGCTCAGGTTTTGCCTTCCCCCTGTCGTTTCCTCACCTCCTCCCCTGCTACCGTCACTACATCTATTTCTAACAGCTGTTTTACTCCATCTCTCCTTCCCTTTCTCTGTTATTCTAGGTAAGTGTGAATTTCTGCCAAGCTCAGCACTGCTTAAGCTCAGGACATAGTTCTCCTCCCACTTTCAGAATTTCCCTTTCACATCTTCCACAAACAGAACTCGATGTTGAGTCTCTGTGTGCAGATGCCTATGTAATCTGAATATCTGCAGTGTTGATGTTAAGGAATCTGTCTGTCTGTCCGACTGACCGACCTCTTTCATCTTTCTGTCTCATTTTCCCCCACTCTGTCTCTCTCTTTCTTTCTACTTGAAACTAACAAAAATTATAATAAATAAGAATATACTAAAACTTAAGTAATGAAAATTAGATGTCATTGCTTTTGAATTGTGGTTTAACGGAATCATTCTAAAAAGTCAACAAATGAAAGTGACCTGGACAATGGTACCCCTAGAAAAGATTGAAAATAATTTGATCATGACATGTTAAACTAAGGTGTGTCCTGTAACTAGCATCACAGGTGTCTTCAAAGTACCTCCTTAAAGGGTGAAAAGTTTGTTTGATCTTATGGTGTGTACCACACTGAACATGTACCACATAAAGCTGAGGAGAGCATTGTCTCAGGAGATTAAAAAGAAAATAGCATGTGGCAAGCATGTTAAAGCTGAAGGCTATAATTTAATGATTTAATAATTTAATTTAATATTATTCAAAAGTTTAAGGCCGGACGATATGAATCAAAGAGATCCGAACATCTTCCAAAGAGATTAGAGGTGAACTCCAAGGGCAAAGTACGTCAGAGTCAGATTGCACCAACTGTCATTGTTTGAACCAAAGTGGACTTAGTGGAAGACAACTGAGTAGGACTCCACTATTCAAAGGAAAACATAAAAAAAAACAAAAAAAAACAAGACTGGCATTTGCCAAAATGCATGTTGACAAGCTACCAAGTTTCTGGGAGAATGTCCTTCAGACAGATGAGACAAAACTAAGCAAGTCACATCAGTTCTATGTTCATAGACACAAAAATGAAGCACACCAAGAAAAGAACACCGTACCTACTGTGAAAGGAGGAGGAGGCTTGGGTATGTTCTGGGGCTACTGTGCTGCATCTGGCACAGGGTGTCTTCAATCTGTGCAGGGTGCAATGAAATCTCAAGACTATTGAGGCATTCTGGAGCAGAATGTTCTGCCCAGTGTCAAAAAGCTTGGTCCCACTCACAGGTCATGTATCGTCCAACAGGATAATCACCCAAAACGCATAGCTAAAAACACCAAAGAAAGGGTGAGAAGAAAACATTGAACTATTCCTCTAGCCTTCTGTGAGCCCTGATCTTTGGTTCATTTATTTGTGTATTTGGACCCTAATAGTTCATAAAGTTTGAATTTGAACCTTCCAGGTGCTGCAAGCTATCTTTATATTCATTCCGGCAAAAATTGAGTGGATTTCTACAACCAAATTTACACACACGACTGAATTTACACCATCTCTTGTTTACAAACAAAAGAAGTCCTCCATCTTTGTTCTTCTCACTTGCTTTGTCCTCTCCATCAGATCTAAACAGATGTCAGAGATGATATTGTTTAACCTCAGTAAAAAAAAAGTCAGACTGCACTCACAGTTAGAGGTGTAAGAAAATATTGGTTCTGCAATATATCGTGATGCTTCATTTCACAATACTGTATCGATATTAAAAAGTACTGTATTGATATTTTTAGGTATTTATTCAAATGCAGATATTGTGGAGGTTCATTCTTGTTTTTTGTTTTTCTTTTTTGTTTATATTTTATTTATTAGTGTTTAGCACTCTTTTATTCAATAATGTTAGTTCCTTTGTTGGGATTGCACAAAAATAATGTTCTCATCTTAGTTATGAATTAACAGAATATGAACATTTGAACAGGATCTTAAACTGTAATGTGTGTAAAACATAATTGAAGTTTTAACACAGGAACATTTTGTGACATAGCGTTAGATCCTGTTGTGATCAAATAAAAATGTGTTTGGTGTTTGTGCATATTTCTGGTGTAATTCAATTCTTCAAGGAAATAATCTAAAATATGTCAACAAACA
The DNA here is from genome assembly GCF_902148855.1 of Sphaeramia orbicularis. NCBI lineage: Eukaryota > Metazoa > Chordata > Actinopteri > Kurtiformes > Apogonidae > Sphaeramia > Sphaeramia orbicularis. The sequence goes on from NC_043972.1 coordinate 53,622,202, forward strand.
AACAATTGCCTCTTTAACAGTATTGTGATATATTGTGATGTACCATATCGTGATCCTAGTATTGTGATTTGTATCGTATCGCCAAATTCTTGCCAATGCACACCCCTACTCACAGTATACTCCCAATTTTGTTGGGTATTAAATTGAGAGATTCATGAATCTTCCAAATCTTCTTTTTAAATTTGCATTTGGTTAGCTAACCTGATGTGTGAGTGTTATTTGTGGATTAGATGTCAGAAGGGAATGGTAATGTAGTACCATGAAATTAAAAAAAAGAAAAAAAAAAAGTCAATATAAATTATGTGTTGACACAGACTATTGTACAGATATGAACATGCTGTATGGATGACATCTACAACTATATAAGATCTTTACACAGTGTGAGAAAACTACCTCTAGAAGAGCATGTCCAATCAAAATTTAATCATGAAATATTTATTCGTTGTATTAATATGGATTTTTTTTCTCATATCAACTTATTGATATCCAGATTACAGTTTACTGCCAGGTATGAACAAGGTTTTGAAGTTAAATGTCAGTTATTTTCTGACAGAGAACTGAAGCTGGTTGACAGCTCTATTTAGAACCACTAGATCCTTACATTGTAGCAATTTTGCCTTGTAAACCACTGTCTTGATCAGTTCATTTATTTAAAACACCAAAGTGACACAGGTTGTAGAATTACATGTTTTGTCTGGGAAGTCTGGTAGGTTTAAGAATAATATAGGACTTCACCGGGGTGAAGGGCTGTATGGTGGCAAGAAAAAGCAGCAGTAATATTCTAAACATGGTGTATACTCAAATGGATGTAGAACTTTACATGGACCTATCGTAGACAGCAAAATCAGGACAAAGACTCCAACTAACCTTCTCAAAGCCTCATATGTGTCTTGTAATTCTATGACATGTGAATATCCTTTAAATACAGTACTCACATTAGGACATCAGCCCTTCATTGCTGGCACAACCTGTATCTGCTTTTGTAGTAACTTTCAACTCAACTCCTTGAATGGGGTGAATAACTCCAGGTTTGCTCAGAGAGGTCCTCCCTTATGTACATAGGCATATACATTAAGCATTTATACACACATGCATGTAGGCATGTTATACAGCCAACCTTTTATGTCCTACAGAAATTGAAGTTTAATTTCAATCAATTGAATATAAAGTGAGTTCACTTCTCTCTCTGTCAGGAGTTCCCAGGATTCTCCAGTCCAAGTTTAGTCTTCCTTTGGCATTGGTGTGTGTTTCTTCCTCCGCGGCCAAAAACACCAAGTTTAAAATCACTGTGGACACCAACCAGCCTCCAGTTGACCTCAGCTCCATCTTCCCAGGTATGCACACAATCAATCATATGCACACTCATACGTGAAATGATCGTTCTTATAATTTCTGTAAAACATGCTTGTAACTTTTTCACAGTATAAAAATCACAGTGATTAGAGGCCTTAATTATCCAGCTAACAAGCTAGATATTGATCAAATGAAGCATATATGTGATGACACATTAATGACATGAAAAAACACATTGCCTGTTTGTTGCTAATGTTTTGTGGCCTTGAAAGCAAAGAAGTAATAACATCTATGACAACCTGTGTTCCATTTCCCTGTTGAAGTTACTCATCACAGATCATAGATGGTGTGCTTTTTATGCAAGATGGCTTTGTTGATTTTTAAGCTATTCTGCATTATAACAGGCTATCATATTTGAATTCCTGTCTTTCTGTCTCTGTTTATCAGTCACATTCTTACTATCTCTGTTTCTCTGCAGAGTTTTCAGACAAGTCTGAACACAAGGATGGCAATAGTTTGGCTTTGCAATTCCTCTCAGGAGCCAAGGTTACCATGGTGGCCTCTAAGACCTCGCGTGAGTTTTCTAACATTAAAAGATAAATGAGAATTTTTCTGTATAAAAAAATACTTGAACTTAAACTTGATTGATCGCATTGAAAGCATCAAATTTCATACCTTTCTTTATGTCTTTGACATTATGTATCGTTGATACCTTGACTACACTTTACAATTTTTTTATGCCTCAGGAAATTTTGATTTACTTTGTATCTTTGTTGCTAGATATTTAATTTTGAGAACTTTAGTACCTTTTAAAGATAAAACAATTGCTTGCATCTTAGCTGCTTAGCCAGATAGTTCAGTATCTTGAGTACTTGAGTATAAGTTTTATATTTATATAATTGAGTTATATATTTCTTTTTCAGAGCGTTACCGTATTCAGAGTGACAGTTTTGAGGACATGTGGTTGGTGGTGAAGGAGTTGGTTCAAAGGTTTGACTTGCATTTTTCCAAACTGGGGGTCAAAGACTTCAAGAAAAGTTTCAGTGGACCACTCCCCCTGCAAGAGTACTTCCTGTCTGTAGACAACCATTTTCAGGTACACATGCAGAGTTACCACTCCAAGTGTGTAAATTCAGCCAAAGAAAATATTGGAAGAGCAAATTTGAAAAATACAAGGTGTGCATGATGAACTTATTCAGATTTCTGCATATTTGTTTTAGTTACGTGTTAGTGCTCAGCAGTACCAGGACTTGCTGTCAGAGAGGGCTGTCCAGTTCAGAGCTATTCAGCGCCGCCTACTGACCCGTTTCAAGGACAAAACTCCAGCACCTCTGCAAAATCTGGACACTCTTTTGGATGCTACTTATAACCAGGTCAGACACACACAAACACTTCTTTGTCTTTCTGTTTCTCAGTTGTACTACTCTTATATACTTAAACTTGTATGTACTCATGGCTCTTGCAGTCCATGGCTGTTTTACCTAAATTTCCTGAGTTGTAAATCCAATATTTAATGTATGTAAAAATGACCAGTATAGGGTGTGGTAGTAACACATTCATTTTGCTAATTGCAACCCACCATTAGACAAAAGGTAGACTGTATGTGACTGTAAAGCAGTGGATACAGAATATCATGCAGAAAACTCAACTGACATACTGAGAAATTTGGTCAGTGTATACTATGTATTGATATTTTTGGTATATTAAACATTTAAAAGTTTGCCACATACCACATATGACTCACTGTTTTGGACAGAATCAGTGTACCAATTGAAAATCGTATAACCTTTTGCATGAGGACTTGGAGACAATGGAAACCCTCTGACATAGTTTTTTTTTTCTGTTTCCCACTTGCTTTTACTCTTGCTCTGACATGTCACTGCAGATTTACAGTGGTAATGTAGTGTTCTGCTGATTTATGAACTTCCTGTCTTGAAGTGATTAGCAAACACACCCTTTGTGTTCCCCACATGTACGCAGGCATAATGTCACAATTGACAGATAAGACCTGTAACTGATACACCTGTATCCACTTGCCTATTTATAAACTGCTTTTTGTCTATTCCTGCTCTGTGTTGCATTGACTCTGTGGATGTGTGTATGCTATAGTAGCACTTCTTCCCATTAATTTTATACATTATTGTGACCAACAGTAATCTATTTTGTTAAGCAATAATCTCATAACAAACTGAAAACAGGTCTCACTCTAAATCATGTAATGTTGTAAATTAATTTTATTTGATTTTACAATAACTAGTGATGAAAATGAATCTACAAGCACTGCCAATGTTATACATCTGTTTGACTGTTACAATGATGCACAACAAAATGCTGAGCATAGCCAGACCCAGAACCACCTATCGCTGACCCAAGAGACAAATTCAATCAACTCAGTTAGATAGGCTTAACATTAATGTTAACAGAATAATTGATGTAAAGAGTAAAGTTATTAGTTATTTACATGCTAACTAACTAGTCAGTAGCCAATATTTGTTTTTACAGTGATTTGAGGACCTCTGCAATAGACACACCAGTAAACTCTGTAGTATTAATGAGCTTGTCTTTTGAAAAACAGAAACTTTACTTTCACAGACAAATTTGACTTCAGATAATCAGCAAATATGTTATCAAGGTACTCTGTGTGTCTGTCTGTGTGTTTTTTACAGTGAAACTGGTCCCAGCTTTCTTTGATTCCACTCAGTTTTGTTGCAGACCACACCTCAAATCCATTTTCTCACACAGTTAAAAGTAACTTTAGAACTTGCAGAGCAAAAAGACAATGCTGATGGTGCATAATGCATTTGTGAGTAAAAATAAATTACCATAGTAGCACTACTGACCTCTTCATGATTTTATTTTATGATGTCAGTAGTATGACTAATTAATATAATATACATACAATTTTGATTATCATTGCACAGGGTTGCAAAAATGGTCTGATCACTTATCTTTTCAATTTGATTTTAATTTAAAAAAAAAACAAAAACAAAAAAAAAAACAGCTAAGTAAAAGGATTACTTTTGTTGGTTTATTTTATGAAGGCCACTTTGAGTGATTTTGCTATTCCAATTTCAATTGAAACTGGATTTTAAAACAAGAAAACAGACATTAAACTTTTTCTTGCTCTGATGAATTAGAAAGTTGAACACTTATTAATGTCATAGTGAATGTGTGCAAGACAAAGTGATGGTCCCTTGACCCTGCTGTTTATTATAAAGGCTGGCTTGCTGATCATCAGCTCCACCAGCCATTAGCCTCCTCATATGCTCTGCTGCAGCAGCGTGACATCATCCTCTCATTAGTAATGAAATCCCTTCTTACATCACTGTTTGACTTTCTGTGATCAGGACCACAATCTGTCCATACTGAGCCAGCACAGTGGTTTAACTTAACAATAACAACAAGTTCATTTACATTAAACTTTCTTGAAACAGAATATGTTGGAACTTAATGAGTGGAAATGAATGACTGTATTTAAATTTTTAACTCAATTATTACCCAAATAAACTTTGTTTGGCTTGGTTGTTGCTAGGGCAAGCTATCAGGCAGCCAGTTGTAAATATATCTGCCTCTGGCTTGTGTGAAACACTTCAACACTTTTATCAGCATCAACTTAGTGTAGTCATTTGTTATCACCAATGTTTTTAGGCACTGTTAGGCATATATAAACATCAAAATGATCAATGTACATGTAACTAAAGGCACAGGTCCACATAGTTCTGTAATTCAAAGACTTCAACTCACCATGTTATAAAAAGGGACAAAAAACAAATACTGCTGTCAGACAGGCAGATAGACAGATATACAGATATACAGTGAGATGTATATACAAACAATAATGAAAACATAACTTGTTTTACAGGGGTAGTGAGAAGGGTTTGATGGTAACACGTCTGAGGTGTCTGCAGTTACTTTGCTTAGCTGGCACCTGTGGAACTGGAGCAAATTCCATCATTGATCACTGTGTTCAGAGACTCATAGAAACATATCTTTATGTCTTCATGCGCCATTGCTGACATGCACGAGTGTAAGCGGGACAAGAGAACTTGATACTGCATCCTTGGGCTTGTGTTTGGCAAAGTGAAGATGTTTGTAGGTGGACCAGAATTGGCACAATGGGACATTTCAAAACTGCATCTGAAGAGAGAAGAATATATATATGATCATTATTAAACAATATTGACTTAAAAAAAACAGCTGACAGTGAATCCCAGCCAATAGCACCTAGCACCTGAGTCACATTACAGACTAAAATCTTACAAACAGCAAGAATACTACATAACTAGAAACTGCAACCAGTTATGAGTGGACCCTCACGCCCCCCATGAAACTCAGGGTGGGTCATGCTCAAAGGGTTTTGCAACTGTGGAAATAGAGGCGTCTTGGAGGCTGATGTGTTTCAGGATGTGGATCAATTGAGTTCAATCAGATAGTGTGAATTTGATTGGCTTTTGCCAGTAGGTGGTGCTATGAGTCAGATTTGATATTGGCATGTCATTATATTTAGGGCGGGACTCTTATCAAAGACATCCATTTTGGTACTGACTAGAAGAAAAACGGTTTTCATAACAGTTTCGTTTTTCTTGTCGAGACATCAAAATTTGCCACCCCTCCCTGAACACATGGAGTGATGACTGCACACCATTTCCATAACTTTTAGTCTTCAACCTCTTAAGACGCGATGGGTCAAATAGGACATAGATTCAATCAAATCTTGAGGAGGAGTTTGTTAAAAAGAAACATGAGTAAATTGCTAAAATTAGCAACAAAATTAAAAATGTCTAACTTCCTGTTGGTTTGACATCATGAGCCTGGTTGACTTTTTTTTTTAGATCTCATTACGATACACATGTGCACCAAATTTTGTTCCAGTTGGAGAAAGTAACCAAGAGCATTGATCTTTTCTACAGAGCCATTTTGAATAGAGCAGATACATTAGGGACTAATTTAGACTAAATGTCCATAAGATGTTTCTCTGGTCTTGGGAAGCAGAAATTGAACACTCAGTGCAGCTCACTTAACCTCCTAAGACCCAGCTATGGGTTTTCTGTCCACATTCATGGACGGACAAGAGTTTCACAACTTTATACAAAAAAAAGAGAAGAAAACTGTCCACCACAAAGGACATTCCATAAAAATTTTTAAAACTGCATCTGAAAAAAACTGTTGCATCATGATGTTTCCAATATAGGCACTTATTTAATAAAAAAACAAAAACAAAACAAACAAAAAAAAAAGCTTGTACTTTGCTGACATTTCCTGGGTCTCAGGAGGTTAAAAAAAACAACAGTATTTCTAAGGCTTATATTGTAGATTATCCCCCAAACACTGATTTCCCTAAAGAATTTCAGGGAGCTGAGACAGCTGAGCAAGTCACAACTGTTTTTCTGCTGTGATGGATCTGTTGTGCTTTGGTACTATGATGGGCAGCACAGACCACCAAGGCCCCTGCCTTTGGCTGCTGCCCAGTTGCACAGGACCCATATGCCCCCCTCAGTGGGTTATTCATTGGGTGACCCTACAAGGGGCTAGTAGGGTGGGCAGCAATTATTACATAATCACCATATTGCATTGAATTGAAACTGTGAAACAGTACTTTTATATTTGAGAAAATGGTGAAATTACTAGAATTGGGTTAAGAATGGTCTAATTTATTATTAAAATAAAAATACTGGATAAAATCTTGAAAGTTACTTTAAAAAAAAAAAAGATTTGGTGATATTAAATGTGATGAGGGATTAGGACTAAAGAGCTTTGGAACCTTGAAGCCTTATGAAAACCACTTACAATGAGGGCAATTAGAAAAAAAGTCTTCAGTTGGCTAGGGAACGTAAAGACTGGCTGGTAGAGTAATGGAAAAAACTCATGTAATCTGATGAGTCCAGATTGAGCCTGTTTCAGGGTGATGGGTGCATCAGGGTGAGAAGAGAATAGTTGGTATATTCAGGGATGCCAATGACAGAATTCAGTGTCATCAAATTATGAAAGAGTGGCCCAGATTGTATAAGACATCATTTTCACATATGGATTTGCCTCCACAAAGATCTTATCCTCAATGTTATTGGGGTTCTAATCTTTGTGCACTGGTCCAAGTGCAGTGGTCTGAGTCTGCAGTCATCACTGCAAGATGTTGGTGAAAAATTAATGCCACTCTGGAGTTGTGGTTATTGTGGTGTTATTGCATAAGCTTATCAAAATCATGCCACGTTGAATGTGTGTCATCACCACATTCTGCCTCATTCTTTTACTCGGCATCATTTTGAGATTTCAATCCGTGCTTTTATCACAGCTCGCTTAGACTACTGCAATGAACGTTATGTTGGGCTTAGCCAGACATCACTTGCTCAACTGCAGCTGGTTCAAAACACTGCTGCTCGACTTTTAACTGGAGCTAAAAAACAGGACCATATCACCCCAATTAGCATCAGTTCACTGGCTCCCAGTTTGTTTCTGAATTGATTTAAAATTATTTTATTTGTTTTTAAATGCCTCAGTGGCCTTGTCTCGCAGTATCTGCCCTACACTCCTTCACACTCTCTCAGATCAGCAGATCAGTCACTGTTAGTCGACCCTAGGACAAAGAGGAAGCTGAGAGGTGACAGAGGTTTTTCATCGCTGCTCCCAAACTGTGGAATGAACTACCTTTGCACATCAGGCAGGCTGACTCCATTTTTGTTTTCAGATCCTCTCTTAAAACATATTTTTCTCTTTGGGTTTTAACTCATTGTGAGAGGTTGGCTTTTATTGTTTTAATGTATAATTACTTTTATTGTTTTTAGTTATTCTTTTATGTGTTTTATTTGTTTTTATGCCTGTGTATAGCACTTTGGCCAACTGTGTTGTTTTTAAAGTGCTTTTTAAATAAAGTTGACTTGACTTGACTTTACAGCGCTGAGTTAGCAGAGCATCAGAGCTGTTCTTTTTTTTTTTTTTTTTTTTTTTAATTTTGGCCAAAATACATTGCTTTTGATTTTTTGCTTTTGTTCTGTATGTGGTTAATATGCTTTGTATATTTAACCCAAATTATATTTGCCATTTTTATTTTTTAAGAACAAAAGGCAAGTATAAATGTAATGAATTTTGTATTTCAGAATTCTGTGCCTGTAAATTACTTATCCTCTTTATAACATATATTTGTACAGTTAAACTTATTAGACATGGTGGCAAAAAGTCAGCAGAGTAGAGAGTAATAATGTTGTCTATAACCAGTATATATAAATCAAATATGCTATATTTCTGTCGGTGTTTTACCTATAAATCATAATGTGTTTTCTTGATTTTGTGTAGTTCCAGTTACCTGTCAAAAAAGTCCTTAACAGTCTTTCTTGTCCAATATCTCTGTTATATCATGACTGTGCTCAAATGCTTTCTTTTTTCACCATTGTCCACTCCTAGTCTTTCTCTCCTTCTCAGTCTCCCTCTCTTCCTGCCATCTGGCAGCTTGCATGCGGGAAGTCTCTGACACACTATACGCTATGTAATGTATACACACCCGCCATAATGGATCCTATCGACAACTAGTCGGAAGAGTGATGAATGCGTCAAATTAATAATTCATTGCAGTATTAGAAATCTTGCAGCTGAGAACAGAGCCAACTCAGCAATTTGGCTTCTGTATCAGGGTGAAATTCTTGGTCTGAAAGGAGTTTAGCATAAAAAAAACAAACAAAAAATGAAAATCAAAATTTTGAAATAGATTTATGTTTGTTACCTTATAATGAAAGTGTGATATCTGTTGCCTCCACATGTTGCGCTGCCATGTTTACACAGTATTTACAGAATGGACTTCTCTTTTTTCATTTTATAATAAACAGCAACAGAGTTTGACTATTTCCAGTTTGGATTTATCTGTAGTACTTTTAAATTGCAGCACCAATATATTTATAACATGACGATGCGGCTCCATATTAGGAATCACACTGATGACAGTAGTGAAGGAACATGTGCCTAATTAGAAATCCTGGAAAACCAGGCACCTTTTTCTTTTCATCTTGGAAGAATGTGTGCTAGTTCAATTTTTGCATCAATCTTGGGTGACGTTGGGATTTCTCCTTTGTTAGTGGTGTGCATCTCCACATGTAGTGGCTGGCCATCATAGATGAGCTGTCAGAGATAAGACCAACAAGCACCCAGTGAGAATTCTTTGTGGCTAGCTGTACATTTATGCAGCAGAGGATAATATTTCCATTGTTCATGCTGCCTGTACTATTTTATTCATGAATTCCTGAGAGCTAGCAAGCTATGTCAGACTTTATACAGTATGTGTGAATGCAGGAAACCTTGTCATTAACTAACCACAGTGTAGTAGATTCCAAAATACACCCACTTCTTTTAATATGATTGATAAGTTTTGAAATAGAATAAGAACCATGTATGATTTATGTTTGAGTGGCTAATATAGAAGATAAACCAGCCATGGATCAAAATCATTACCTGTTGTTTTGTTTCAGTCATTTGAGTATTCCTGTCTTCTGTCCTCATGGGAGGTATGTTATTGCATCTCCCTTCAGTTCTTAAAATAGGTCAGTCATCATATTCTCTGTATTTCACACTTTTTCCTCACCTTTGATTAATCTATGCCAGTCAAAAATGAACTTGTTTGCAAGTACTTCAGTACTCACTCACCCAAATTTGAGGGGAAACCCCGGAGTGTCACCATATGAAATAAAAATTAGAAGCCCTTAAGCGGAGCGGGGGGGTGGAAATGGATGAGGAGAGGCCAAAGGGGTCAGGGGGAAAAAAGGGACACTTTGCAGTTTCCATAAATATTTTTTCCAGTGCTTTTCCTCTTGGGGTGAAATGTCTGTCATTTGTTAGTATTAGCATTAGCGCAGGGCTAGCAAGCACCGCTGTTCAGGAGGCAGGGAGGGGGGCTTGCTAGCCAGACTGGGTTGAGCCAAGCCGAGCCTCCCTGTAATTATGAGTTCAAACGCTGGAAGAGGGCAGCTTGTTGACTGACGGGGGTGACTGACGGGCCGTCCAGGGGCCTACAGGGCCCCTAATGGAGCCTTCTGGTAGACAGCAGCTTGATTTATCTGGCCCCAATTGGAGCTCTAAACATGGCTAAACACAGCTAAACACAGATTCCACTGTGGACCACCACCATTAATGGCCAGCCTCTCACTCCCTGTGTTTTTCTGTGTGTGAATAAGGAAGTTCAAGTTCATATGTATATATGTGTACTCATGTTTCATTTGGCTGTGTGTGTGTGGTTGTGTGCGTGTGCACATGTGTATTCAGTTTTGAATGTGTGTGGGTACTCATATTTCTGTTGATTTATGTGGACATTTGTGATGGCATGTACGGATGTGTGTTCTTTCGAAGAACTCTCTCTCTCATATATCTTTATCTTTACCTTTATCTTGTGATGAGCCACAGTAAGGTCAGCTGTATCTGTTTGTACAACTACACACACACACACACAGGGCCACGTTCAACAGATGCCCATATTTGTTAGAAAAACAAAAAATTTTTTACATTAAGTTGTAAATTTACACGAGAAAATGTCAAATATTGTCTGGAAATAAAGTGGTATATTTATGAGAAAAACAAACATAAATTTCAATTAAAAAACATAATGTCATAAATATATTGTTGAAGGTTAACCTGCTTTATTATCACCATTGCATCCCAATACACACACACACACACACACACACACAGTGCCTAGCTTTAACACAAAGCGCGCGCACACACACACACACACACACACAGTGCCTAGCTTTAACACAAAGCGTGCGCGCACACACACACACACACACACACACACACACACACACACACACACACAGTGCCTAGCTTTAACACAAAGCGCACACACATTCACTACTGAAGGCACTCAGAGACCAACTCCAGAGCTTTGTCAGCACCATGGTCCTAGATTAACCTATATGTACTTGGATGGATGGACGGACGGACGGACAGACAGACAGACAGACACTTTATTGCAGGAAATTATTTGGTTATGACAGCAGTAAAAACACACTGACCCATCCCAACAGTACTTGTTTTTAATTCAGTGATACTGATATTAAAATTTAATGTTACCAATGAGATAACCTTTGCATGACTGGTCAGGAGTGGGATAGCATTGACTTTTGGAGGACTTGAATGTATGATATAACATCATGAGGGCAAACTTCTCCCATTGCTGCAGCCAAAACACTTCAAAACATACAGCTTATGGTTGGCAACCTCTTTGTTCCATTTTTATTATACTGATTAGATAACAGAACAAACAAAATTTTCCTTTTTAAATTTTACATAAGGTGGCCTTTATAATCCATTGCAAGACACAATAGTATTAATGTAGTAAGAACCCTGTCAATACTTCGTCATCACAATATCACCAGAATCTCTGTGGAAAAAGCTTTAATTCACTTCCTGCTTACAAGATGGATCAGAGCTAATTCCGCCTCTAGTATATTTTAGTTTAATTCCCTTAGGCACAAACCTTTTGAGTTTTATTATCTTTCAGAGATTTTATTCAGATTTGGGCTCATTAAATGCATTGTGGATAGGTTAGCATACAGTTAACACTGGCCCAGCACAATGGGCCTTTTTGAGCCTGATTTTTGTATAAAAGTGATGGGGGAAAAAAAAAAATCTCCACTGTTCTGAAATGCCAGAGGATTTCCTACTAGATGTGGTGAATTTATTATGAACATATGGATTTGGTCAGGAATAGGGTAAAGAGGCTGGAGGAGCGTCAGTGAGGGTGGAATGTAAAGGAACATATGAGAATTAGAATGATAAAGGTGCGCCAAAGCATATAGATATAGGAAAAAGATGTGTATGGCCATGAGACTGATTGATAGATGGAATAAATGAGTTTGGAAAGTCAATGATGCTGGTATCTAAAGTCAGTTACTAAAAATGTTGGAAAATTAATTCAAGTCAGACACATAAGACACCCTAAAAAAACAAGAAAATGGGGCCAAGAAGCACAGGTATTAGTATCAAGGTCACATGATTTGGTTCAGGTTAGTTGTCATGTTTAACCAGCCTGATCAAAATCCATAAAGGCTGCTAATGATGCAGGAAATGCTTCCCAGAGGACAAGCAGTTACCTATTAGTTATGATTATTTTCAATAAAACAATGTAAACTCATAACACATATTAGGATCTTTGCCCTTACCTGTCCCAACCTTCTAAATATGTCTTGTGTTGTTTAGGAACCTATGTGCACCCCAACAAAGAAATTTGGTCAGTGAGTGCTTGATAGAATTATTTGTCAAACTGATGTCATTGTAATATTTACCACAAAACCATATATTATTTTACACCTTCATCTGCATCATTACAACAGTGTAACTGTATTATATGTTTATACAGTTCTGTAGCTGTTTCCTGCATCTCGGTTAGCTCATTTAGTTGGAAAAGAGAGGTTTTCATTGCTGTTTACTTACAACTGTTCCACAAAATGGAGACAAAGTAACAAGAATGGGATGTGAGTGTTTATCTGTATGCACCTTGTGCTTTTTGGATCAGTTAAAAATGCTGTTGTTTGGTTTATGCTCAAGTTCACGATGATGCACTCAGAAGATACCCTCCAACTATTGACAAAGGAAATTGCATGTAATGCCTCGATAGATCTAAAAACAAGGCCACAAAAAGTGAATTTAAAGACATCATGTTCAGATGCTTTGTTCCTTTTGTTTTATGTGGTTCCTACTCACTATGCAAAGCTAGACTGGCAAAACTAAATAACATTAGTTCAAAATCTAGAATCCATCCATCCATTATCTGCTGCTTATCCGGGGCTGGGTCATGGGGGTAAAAGTCTAAGCAGGGATGCCCAGACTTCCCTCTCCCCAGACACCTCCTCCAGCTCTTCTGGGGGGACCCCAAGGCGTTCCCAGGCCAGCCAAGAGACATAGTCTCTCCAACGTGTCCTAGGTCTTCCCCTCGGCCTCCTCCCGGCAGGACATGCCCGGAACACCTCGCCAGGGAGGCATTCAGGAGGCATCCAAAACAGATGCCCGAGCCACCTCAGCTGGCCCCTCTCGATGTGGAGGAGCAGCGGCTCTACTCCGAGCTCCTCCCTGGTGGCTGAGCTCCTCACCCTATCCCTAAGGTGCGCCCAGCCACCCTACGGTGGAAACTCATTTCGACCGCTTGTATCCAGGATCTTGTCCTTTCGGTTATGACCCAAAGCTCATGACCATAGGTGAGGGTAGGAACGTAAATTGACCGGTAAATCGAGAGCTTTGCCTCTTGGCTCAGCTCCTTCTTTACCACAACCGACTGATATAGCGACTGCATCACTGCAGATACTGCACCGATCCGTCTGTCAATCTCACGCTCCATCCTTCCCTCACTCGTGAACAAGACCCCAAGATACTTAAACTCCTCCACTTGGGGTAAAGACTCTCCGCCGACCTGGAAAGGGCAGACCACCTTTTTGTGGTGAGAACCATGGCCTCGGATTTGGAGGTGCTGATCCTCATCCCACTCGCTTCACACTCTGCTGCAAACCGCCCCAGGGCACACTGAAGGTCCAGGTCCGATGAGGGCAACAAGACAACGTCATCTGCAAAAAGCAGAGACAAAATCCCGTGGTCCCCAAACTGGACCCCCTCCGGCCCCTGGCTGCGCCTAGAAATTCTGTCCATAAAAATTATGAACAGAACCGGTGACTAAGGGCAGCCCTCCCGGAGTCCCACATGCACCTGGAACAGGTCTGACTTACTGCCATAATGCGAAACAGGCTCCAGCTTCGGTCATACAAGAAATCTAGAATGTATAAAGTAAGCAGGGTAAACCAGGGTAGACCAGGGTAAACAACAATTTAGCTTTTTTTTAACATGAAATTAATGATGCTCTCACCATCATAGTGGTGATGGTGTGTTTGGTGTCCGCCAAACATAGCGTCTAGTCTGATGGCTGAAAGAAAAGCTCCCTTTTGGTCTCATGACACCAAACAACCTTCTTCCAGTCTTCCTCATCCCTTTGAGCAAACATTTGTCAACCTCCTATAGAAAGGAAATTTTGGGCATCAGTTGTTGTTAGCACAGTCTCTCCTGTATTAGCTGTGGAAGCTTTTAACCCCATCAGTGTAGTCATCAGTGTCTTGATGGCAGCCATCTTGAGGCAGATGGGCCCATGCCATATTTCTTCCATTTTTTAATGATGGATTTAATTGAACTCCAGGGGATGTACAGTGACTTGGACATTTTTGTATCCATTAGGCTACCCGAGCCATTCTTTTCAATAACCTGTTGTCTGAGCTGCTTAGACTATTCTTTTGTGTTGGTAGTCTAACTGCTGCCAGAAATACTGATTAACCAGTTACTAAACCTTCCAAACACAGGTGTCTGTACACTAATGTAAGGAGGGGTTTGAAATAACTGTTCTAATGATAAATGGTAATTTGGCCAAATTAGAATGCAAAATATTAAAAACTAAATTGAAAGAGAGCAGTGGTGCAACCAGATGGTGATCCACCAAGGGTGAGTCCAGACCTCTGCATGTCCGTCCCCGCTCCTGAGGCAGAACACACACATACACAGGCGGCAGCACAGAGCACAGCCAAAGGCAAACAGCATACAGACAGGCAGTGACGTGCAGTGGGGTTCATGGCTGGGGAGGCACTGACTCTTTCAGAGCCAGATCTACAAATATATGGTGGCCTGAGAAACTGGAATAGAGAGAGTGAGCAAAAGGAATGGCCTGGGTATATGGGCTCTGCAATCAAGTCAGCATAGGTAGACTGGCAGGAACTCAACAGGAAACCTTCAAAAAGAGCCATTTCAAACTAAAAATAAAAAAAGTTTATGGTCTTTCCTTTATTTGTACATGAAATCCATGCGCCGATCCTTCTGGACAAGAATGTCTA
The DNA here is from genome assembly GCF_902148855.1 of Sphaeramia orbicularis. Taxonomy (NCBI): domain Eukaryota; kingdom Metazoa; phylum Chordata; class Actinopteri; order Kurtiformes; family Apogonidae; genus Sphaeramia; species Sphaeramia orbicularis. Next base: position 53,637,333 of record NC_043972.1, read on the forward strand.
TGACTTTTTTGTAGAAGTCCTCCTTGTTGTTCTTCAGTTTTAAAAGTCTCTCCGACTCAATGGAGATCATCGCAAGGGATGAAAGTCGTCCTTGATCAGTCCTGTTCCGACTGTATGATTTGATTTTTTTCAATGCTGAGAATGACCTCTCTACTGATGCTGTTGTCACTGGTACTGTGAGCACTAACTGAAGTAACTTAGTGGCCTCGGGAACAGGCTAGATGAGGTCATTCTGGGCCAAAAAGCTGAGAAGCTGTCCAGGGGACTTGCATTTATTTCTCACTGTTTGTGAGCTATACAGTCCGATGAGATCTGCCTTTAGTCTCACAAAGTCAAAAAACCTTGCATATTTTGACAGGCTCTGCAGTTTCGTGTCATCAAAATGTTGTGACATTTCACTAATTTTTGTGCAATCCACTAAATCAAGGGAAGCTAGCTCACCAAAATGATTAAATCTAGCCTTCATCTGATCACTGATGTTATCAAGAATGTTAAAAAACTCTTGCTTCCTTTCATCTGACTGACTCTGTATGTCCTGTGTCTGCCAGGCCAAGGGCGCTGCATTTCTGCGCAAATCGGTCATAAAAACTGTTAAACTCCAGTCTTTTGCGTTCTAGAACTTGAAGTGTGTCACCAATGTGCGCACAACAGTATTGGATATCCAACACTTTGTTTTGTAGCACTGTAAAAAGGGCATCTGTTTCACTAAAAATGTCCTCATATGTCATAAGTGAAAAGCATGTTGATGCTTTTGACAACCACTGATCATATCCTCTTGCCATCATCAGAGTTTCATTATCCCAGTTGTCAGGGTTTCCCAGCATAATGTGGAATAAAGCACGAAGATCATTTTGGTACATGCTTATTGTCTGAACCAGCCTGGAGTTTGAGCTCCATCGTGTGGGTGCTGCTCTGGGTAAACGCCGCTTTACCACCTCATCCATTAAGTGGGTGCGCTTTGTGGACTTGCTAAAAAATGCCCCTAATCTCTCAGCTGTTTTGAAAAAGACTCGACATGCAGGTATGCACTTTGCTGAATGCATTAGTACAAGGTTCAATTTGTGCGCGTACCAGTGGGTGAACATGGCCTCGGGCGATTTTTCATTAATTTTAGCCTGCACCCCATTAAGGTCTGATACCATTACAGAAGCCCCATCATACGTCTGAGCTACAAGCTTTTCAACACAGGTGTATTTCTCCAACACACCCATAACATAACTCGAAATAGCGGGGGCTCGTCTGTCTGCACTAACATCATCAAAACCCAAAAACGCCTCCTTCACTTCACAAGCTGCTTCTGTTTTGGCTACATAGTGCAAAATGACAAGAGATTTGAGCCTTGTTTGTGACATCGGTTGTCTCGTCTACTTCTACTGCAACAAACGAGGCTGTGTTAATCTCGTTTTTAATATAATTTCTGATGACATCACCGACTGCTTCAATTAGATCGTTTTGTATTCTATTTGACAAGCCAGAAAACACAGTGGATGTCTCTAAATGTCTAGCTAGCCTTTCGTCTTTCTCAGCAAAAGCATACAATAGTTCAACATAGTTGCCACGATTAGCAGAGCTTTCTTTTACCTTTGCATTGTGTACGCTAATGTTGAGTCTCCGCTGTTCATCTAAGGCCAAGTCTATCCTGGAAACCCCAAAAGTTTTCAAAGCTATCTGGCTTTGAATGTGAGTGGATGATAGTTCGTGTCTGCCGAGGCTTCGAGGCAAATTCTTCATGTCACCATATCCATTTTGAGTCCAGACATTGTCACTCGATGAAAACAGAAGACATGGAAAGCAGAAAAGGCGATTTCTCCTCGGACACCCACACAGCCAGTTTTTTCGGATGTACCACTCCGTTTGAAAAGACTGGGTAATGTTATGTGTAGAAGTCTGAAGCAAACCTTTCAGCTCCGGCGTTGGTCTTCCTTTTCTTATCACTTCTTGCTTTGAATGAAAATATAGATTTGAGAATTTTCTCAGCTCAGAAATGTAATCCATTTTTGATGAGGTGAATTAAAGAGTATAAAAAAGAACGAAGAAGATTATAAGTGCATGAATCTGTGGACTCACAGGCGCCATCTATCATGAGGCAGGGGTACTGTTTGCCTCCCCTAGTGACTTTTTCACTACGGTTTTATGATTAATCTGCGAGCCTAAACACATTACAGAAATACATTCCATAAGTTATGCAGATTTTGGAAGGATAGAGCATACAATCAGAGAGTTTGAAAGCATTTTAACTGCGATATACAGAGGGACAGCGGCACAATATTTTCATCGGGTATCAGCAGAGTTCATGAGGGGAGGAGACAGTTCTCCTGGAGGCACAGCACAGCGCTGCCTCACGGCGCATCTCCTCCCTGTATTTGAACGGAGCATGCGGAAATTCTGCTATTCTAATTGACAAAAAAAAATAATAATAATAATAACAATATTGGATTGAACGGAAAATGAGTTTATAGGACATACCAGCTGACAACTATCAACATTTATTATATTTTATAGTCAACTTTTTTTTCTTTTCAAGATTGACAAGGGAGGCTCTGCCTCCTCTGACTGCACGTCACTGCAGACAGGTACAAGAAAGATGCATACACGCCCGGTAGGGCTCCTCACCCTACCGCTGCGTTGTTCAGGCCTCGTTTGCGGAGCTTCACCGGAGACCCACGCCAGCTCAAGCACCTCGCTCTGCCTCTTCGGTTCCACCTGTCCGCACCTAACAGATGGCACACACAAAGGGCCAGCACAGGACACACCGGCGCACCCAAACCCCCAGGCCAAAGGCCGTGTGATTGAGCTTTTCTAGTACTTACAGACAGGGAGAGCTCTCTGCTCTCCCGCTGCTTAATTCGGCCCCACAGAGTTCTCCACACGGTGCGCTCCAGTCCGTGTTCCTGTCAGTCTGTGTAGCAGCGGTCAACTCGTGAAACAGGGTCCGGCTGCTCGGCCGCTGCGTGTGGGTCTCACCATGGTGTTGGTGGCCCCTCTCCGGTATCTGGCTGGTCCTGTGCGTGCCGATGTCCTCCGGTCGATTCCTCGCTCCTTCCCTCTGACATCTCCTCCCACCTCTGTTGTTCCCTTGCCCCGCCAGACACAGGTGTGTTGATTACCGAGTTCCGCAGATAGGGCAAGACAGTCATGTGTTTGGGGTGTTTCCATGGCAACTAACTATGGATGCGTAGCAACTCAAATACATACACAATGAGAAAAACAAATGCAAACCAAAACATGCAAAAGGTAAATTAAATAAAACACATCAAGAAAATGTCACACCAAAACACCATCCCTTTGGCTGGATCACACTAACATTACTAAGAAATGGGGTTTCACCTTGAAATTCAAGAGTTTTGTAAATTCCGGTTAAAAGAGCCAAATTATATTGACCACTCTATCCCACAACGCATAGCGTGTCTCACAAACATTTTGGAGTAAAGTTCTGTGTAAAGTATTGTTTTCATCTGTAACTATATTAACTGTATTATATTTTAACATTAAACAAATTACCAATTATACTGAATTATGATCATTTACTGAAAATCTTCTTAAATAAAACTAAGCGTAGCATTCGTTTAGGCAGACATGTAGTCAATCTCTGCCAGCGTAGCACGTCATAGATATCAGTCAACAGCGAAACCTCACCCTATTGGTTAAATCCGACTCAGGGCCCCTTTTAAGCTGCTCCAGCCTTCCCACTCTTTCTGCTCCAGCTGCAAGCTGCCTTTGTGAACCACCTCCACCCCAGCTCCTCCTCTTGTAATGCAACATTTGCATTAATCTTGTAATCCAACTCCTTGTTCTGTTCTGTTCCCCATTGGGTCTTGCTTCACTCTCCCTGCTGTCTTCCATGTAATCACACGGGAGGGCAGTAAGGTTCACTCTTCTTGTCTCGGGCTTTTCATATATGTGCATGAAAGGGCAGGGAGGTCCCACAGCAGAGCCATACAACCAAATATAACTTATTGTGAATTAGACAGAAGATATTTGGCTGAAGCAGCCCTTACTGAACTAAATTGACAAGACAAACATATCTTAGAGCAGAACAGCCATGAATTAGATACATGTTACAAAATAAATATGTCTATTTATTATGTGATTGCTGGTGCAGTGATGTAATCCTGGCTGGCTTCAGCTTCAGCTTTGGTGGCTCTGAGGTGGATCACGTCCCACATGGTATAGGGCCTTGTTACTGGCTATACCAGGATAAACCAGGAATTCTGTCCGTTCTTCTGTCCGTACAAGATTTTTGTCCAACCCCTTTCTCGGATACTGTTCACCCAATTCTTTTCAACACTGACACACATGTTCTTTACCACTAGAAGAGGTGCAATGCACATTTCAATGTCTGAATTTGAATTTTTTATTTTTGTTTTTTTAATTTTACAAATTTTTGAAAAGTTCAATTTAGAAGTTTTAGCACTATTCACCTGATTTTTTTTTTTTTTTTTTTTTTTCAAATTTCATACACATATTCTTTATATGTGCCTTTCTTTCAATTTTCACCTTTTTTGGTGCAAATTTTTTGAAAAGTTTTTGAAAAGATTAAAAGTTAAGACTCAAAAGGAATCCCTGGATGGGCAGGGTATCAGTGAGCAGGAGGGGCAAAGTGTTGTGCAACTGGGCGGGGGTATTCGTGAGCACCGCTTACTTTTGTTTGTTTTCCCAAAACATTGTCAAAGTTAATTTTTACATTTAACAACACTTAATTTTAACAATATTTTCTTTACTATGCATTTAAGCTGCTTTAGCTAAATTCAGCTGTAGTTTAACAGCGGTTTAGCTGCAAGTTTTCAGCTGTCAATACTCACATAATCTCAGAGACTGCAGCTTGTTAAAAAAAAACAAAGGTTTAAACAGGGGTTTTCTGATCTTTGGATATAGTTAATATTACTCTCCTTGAATATAAATATTTTCTGGCAAGTTCCTCTTAAAGGGGTCATATTTTTCTAAACCTACTTTTATTAGTCTTTGGTTCATTTATTTGTGTATTTGGACCCAAACAGTTCATAAAGTTTGAATTTGAACACTCCAGGAGCTGCAAAGCTATCTTTATATTCATTTTGGCAAAAATCAAGTGGATTTCTACAACCTGTTTCAATTGCCTCTTAATCTGTTACATTTTATAACTAGTTACATCATGACTTTTGCACATAGAAGGTCAAGACTTCTGATGAACATTTCTCAGAGTACGACAAAATTATTTGTCAGCAGCAGTGGTTGTAGTTCATGTTGAAAATATGTCCAAACTTCAAGCCAGTTACCTAAAATGTTCAGTTGTTGGTTGTATTAACAAACTCAAGTAGCTGAATGGGACAGCGCAGCACAGCCACCAACCTGGAGGGGATGGGTTCATTTGCATTTAAAGGGCCAGCACTCAAAACGATCTTTCTCATGTCATTACTCAAAAATAGAGTGAAGATGGACCTGTGGAGTTTAATTAATGAAGAATTCAGACCCAAGGATAGCATTTACAGCTTATTTAGACCACAGGGAAATGTTTTAAAATGCATAATTCTATTTAAAAAAGCAAAATATCAGTCCTTTAAATGACTGTCATCACTTGAGTCCTATTGTAGTCTATTTATTCATTTTTCAGAAATATTAATTGTGTTGGCTGATTATATTTAAATTAAATGACAATATGTGATTATATTAAAAACTTTCCCCCTATAGCTACTTATGACATTGGTTCTGTTTTTTTCTGACATAGATTCAAAACCCCACACTACTTTTTTCTGGTAAAGAAGTACTGCTGTACCTTACAAAGCCAGAGCAGAGGGTTGTTTATGTTCTGTTTTGGATGTGGGAAGTTTTTGCTTGGCCATTGAGTAAATAAAATCAGCTTTGCAACTCAAAAGATAGTGTCTGGAGTTACATGCTATTTGCTACATTTACCACAGGCACATAAACTAAGAGGGTTTCTGTGACATTCTGAATCAAAAAACCACAGAGGTGATGATTGAAAATGTCAGCTTGTTACTTGTTACTCTGTGTTCACCACTGGATGTGGTGACCTTGACTGGCGTGATAAAATAAAGAGAGTTTAAATAAATGCAAGACGTTTTTTGCTGGAAAATATGGAAGTGTTTTCCTGCCAGGTGAAAAAAAAAGAAAAATAGTAAAATCTTTCATGTTATAGGGTGATTGTTGTCCTTATTGTTAACATGTGAAACTCAAGCTTAGTGCATGGAGAATGGATAAGTAAATAAATAGAGGAATATGGAGCATACAGGGTTGGTATATTCACAGTTCACATTCCACATGTTCATTCTGGGGTCTTGAGTGCATATGCGCACATAAAAATTATTCCATACAAATGCCTATTGTGACTTTTTAGCCTCAGACTGGACAATAAAATTGTAAAGTTACATTGCTACATTGCCCTCTTGCGTTGAATTGTGGGTTAACTTCTGATATTATGAACAACATTGTAAAATTCTTACATTTTACTGTTGAGGTATTGATAATTTTGCACAGGCAGAGTAACAGACACAGCATCTGAGTTACCATTGTAATTAAGTCTCACTTCTATCTGTGTGAGCTGTTTTGAAGCTCTGCTTTTTCTCATGGGGTATCATATTGTAAGTATTATGTCAATGTCAACTTTATTGTTCTGCCAAGTTCTCAGTTCTTAAGTTTTTTTTCTCCTTGTAAGATGGACAGTCAGTGCAAGAGTTGCATTGCTGTAGCAAGAATCCAAGCACAATCAAAGTAAGCACAGACCAGTTTCTGTCACTGTAATAAACACAGACTCACAGACCTGTTGGCTTCATAAATTATTTGCTGATTATGTGATTTGTCTGTGGAAATAATGTGCATATTTTTCAAAAGATAAGGAATGTCACTGCTACGTTGTTTGTTTTGTGCTGCTGAGAAGCTGCCCAGATCACTGTAAAATGTTGATACTGACAAAATGTTATTGGTTAACAAATGAACAATCAATGATAGTAGCATAGCTGTTAACATGGTTAGCTCTCATGGTTTCAGAGGTTGTAATTTTAGAACAGTGGAACTTCAACATCTCACTCCAAGTTTGTCCCAAAATAATTTTGCATCATTAGCAACCAACTCAGAGAGCTGCACAATAGCCTAAAAAAAACAAATCTGACATCAAAGTGGATGGTAAAAGATGAAGCACATCCACAGAGTGGTCCATACATGAGGTTGTAAGAATGATGGAGCTGAGGAGGAAAGGGTCACTGTGATTTTGGACAAACTTTTATCTGGTAGTCTAGCAGTATGGATTGTGTAACTTTTAGTAAAACTGAACTTTGAACATAATTACACTTATTTATTTATTTATTTAAAATGAACTAAATCATTAGTAGAAAGTAATTTTTTTTTGTCATTTGAGTAAAAAATAAAAAAAAATAAAAATTTTTTTTTTTAAAATACAGCCCTAATCAATGAATCTACAGGCCCTCATGAAGTAAAGGCTTTTTACAATTTCTAATTTTTCCAACCAAGTGAGTGCCTGCATTTTTCTTTTTCCTAATGATATTCGAATGAGTTCAGGTCAAAGGTCATGTTTAGTCATTATATGCAGCTAGATATGTATTAAAGGCACTATTTAAGTACTATATGTATGAATTAGGGGCGACACGGTGGTGCAGTGGTTAGCACTCGTGCCTCACAGCAAGAAGGTCCTGGATTCGATTCCAACACCAGTAGATGGGGGTGGGACCTTTCCGTGTGGAGTTTGCATGTTCTCCCCGTGTCTGCATGGGTTCTCTCCGGTTACTCTGGCTTCCTCACACCCATGGGCAATTTAGATTACCCATAGGTGTGAGGGTGTTTGTTTGTCTATATATGTCAGCCCTGTGATGAACTGGCGAAATGTCCAGGGTGTACCCGGCCTTCGCCCTTAAGTAACTGGGAAACGACCCCCATTACCCTAGTGAGGATAAAGCAGGTTCAGAAGATGAATGAACAAATGAATGTTTATTGTTGTTTTTCATTGTTTTATAAGAATAGGCAACAACACCCACACAATAAAACAATCCCTATCACCCCCCGACCCCCACCCACACAATGGTACCCCACTCCCAGTGCAACAAAATATACTTGCCAGTCACAACTTAATTGTCTATACAGACAAGTCCTTTATAAATTGCAAAAAAGGTGTCCAGATCTTATAAACATCTTTGATCTTACCTTTAGCCAGGTACGTCAGCTTTTCCAGTGCCAGGTTACAAGACATTTGTTTAATCCATTGGTTAGCTGTGAGTCCTTGAATATCTTTCTATTTCAAAGAAATATCTCGTTTGGTTTGCAATAAGCGAAATTTAGCAATCAATCAATCAAATTTTATTTATATAGCGCCAAATCATAACAAAAGTTCTCTCAACAGTTATTTTAACAGTTTCCTTTTTCTTCTGATTACTTAAAACTGCTCAGAGAAGATGTGCAAAAACACCCAATTTTGCAGCCACACAGATAACACATTCTTTTAATCTAGAAATTAGCTTAAGAGTCTCTCTCCAAAAATTCTTAAGTCTCTCGCAGCCCCACATACAATGAAACAAAGTGCCTATTTCCCTATTACACTTAGTACAAATGTCAAGAACATAAGGATTAAAACGGTGTAGTTTTACAGGGGTGACGTATATTCTACACAACCATTTGTACTGCAATAGTCTGAACCTGGTGTTGATTGTCTGTGTTTGAGCTATTAGACAGGCCCTCTCCCAATCCTCTACAGAGATTTTTGTTTGAAGATCATTTTTCCAAGCAGATAACTGAGAAAGAGAATTCTCCTTAGTACTGTACCTGCCAACAGTGCATCGTAAAACTTTGACGGAAGACTTTTGTTATGACAGTGGTTCTTTGTGATTCTTTCAGTTGTGGACAGAGAATGTTCTGATGTAGATTTAATTTGTGTAATTATGTAATTGCTTAATTGTAAGTATTTTTAAAAATGTTCCCTAGGCAAATTATATTTATCCATCAATTGTCCACAACACATTAGAGAGCCCTCAGTAGAGCTGGGAAGAGCATGCCGTATTGGATATTCATGGCCCGGAGTCTCTGCCAACAGATGTGGGAAGAAGCTCACACACTGATTTCCATATTTCATCTCTTTCATTTTCTGTTGTTCAAAAACTTCCCGTTAACTGTCCTGGGCTGGGCATGCTTGCTCAAGTTAACTTGACCTATCCTATGTGCCTGTTTGATGACCGAAGCCACGGTGAATGCATCACCCAGTGCTTTTGGAAGCCAATCCTCCAGGAATTTACAGAGATCGGAGCCTTCAGTCTTTTTGGGGAGACCAGTGAGTCTCAGATTAGAGCACCTTCATCGATCTTCTTGATTTTAGCCCTCAGCTTATCCATTGTTTGCTCTAGTTTAACTTTTTCCTGGAGAGCGACCATATCTTCTTCAGTCTGGGAGATTCTCTCTTCAGCTTCACCGATTCTCTTTTGAGTGTGACATTACATCTCCTTTAATGCTGTGAATAGATTCCAGCATGTCATTGGATTTTTTCACAAAATGTTCTTTAAGTGAGTAAATTGCCATGAGTATTTCTCTATTTGTAGGCACAGCAGTGGTTTCTCTCTTACCGTATTCCCATCTGGACCAATAGTCGGATCTGCAATGCTAGCGGTAGCACTATTAGCAGTAGCGCTAGTGATGTTGTTAGCAGCAGAGCATAGCGTGTTGGTTTATACTGCCACTTTAAATGATAGCTGTCCAAGTTTCTGATTTTTTGATGGCGTAGTCTCTCTTCAGTTCCTCCCAAGATTTCTACCGTGGAATAAGTATTTTCGACCGTCTTCATGAGGAATCCCTCAGGGATCTCAGAGCGAGCTAAGTTCCTGCATCCTCTCACCAGCACACCATCTTGCACCCCCCAAGAGGTAGAATTTTTTATGCCCACAATGGCTGATGGAGGAGAGGAAAATGTTTTGGTCCTGGACATACTTAAAAATCCATTTTCAAGGCGGACTTTTCCAGAAAAGCCAGACATCATGACACAAGGGTGCGTTCTTTCACCATTGTTACTCATCTTGTACACAAACGTGTCAAAACTAATTTTAAGGATTGCTTCATCTTGAAGACTGATGACTGTGATCGTAAGTCTGCTTCAAAGCAATGAAAATAGTCATGGCCCTATTGTTGACAGTTATGTAAAATGGTGTGAAGATTCATACCTGCAACTTAATGCCCAAAAAACAAAGGATATGGCCATTGACTTTAGGAAAAACATCAATGCACTTGATTCAGTAATTATAAAAGGGCAAACTATTGAGAAAGTGCAATCTTATAAATATCTTGGGACTATTATTGACCCCAAGCTGAATTTTAAACAAAACTGTGAGGCTGTATGTAAAAAGGGACATCAGTGTTTATTTTGTTTGAGGAAGTTATCCCGCTTTTATATTGAGAAGACAATGATGACACTCTTTTATCAAGCTTTTATTGAATCTGTTTTAGCTTTTTCTGTTGTGTCATGGTTTGAACATTTGTCTCTCAAACAATGGAACTCACTCAACCAGATAATCAAGTGGGCTAGTCGTCTGACTGGGGAGTCACAGCTGAGTCTTTGTAATGCCACACTTTGTTATTTTGTGGTTTTTGTATAGTATTGGTGGTCTCTATAATTGTGATGTCATAGTGGTGGTATTAAGAGGTGGATTAAGTCCAGTAAGTCCCCACTGAAGGCCCAGGTACCAAGTGCATGGCCCACCATTGGGACGGTTTAACAGACACGTGTTCAATATTAGTCGCTAACTTATGTACAATCTCTATTCTAGGCACTGTTGATGTTATTAATCATCACCATGGTTGCATGATGTCAAATGTTTCATCTAATTCCCTAAGCTTTGGAGCTTAGGGGATGGTCATTTCTAATGAGGTGTGTATGTAACCTTACATGACCGATCACCTCTTACATTTCACTTTCTCCAAAGTCAACATGTCTGCCTCTGTATGATGTGTGTGCTTCTTTCACTTCTACCTTCTACCTCACAAACAATGGGTGATTTATAAGATTACATGTATTTACTCTGTAATCAGGGCATGTGTGAGAGAGTGCGGCAGCCTTGTGACGCCAAGACAGGAATATTTATCTTGTTGGAGTGAATTCCCAGACTTCTCCTCCTAATTTTCCCCCCTCTGTTGCTTGCTTAAACCCTCCTCCACTTGCTTCTATCTCTTTCTGTTCCACTCCTCTTTTCAAAGAGGACCATTGACAGAAAAGCAAACAGGCATGGTGGGCACAGCAAACACACATACACACACACACACATACATACACACGCACACACACACACACACACACACACACACACACACACACACAAACACACATGCACACGTACACATACACACATGTACACGTACACATACAACTGTCAGGGTCGTGTTTGTGGGCATAACGTATTTAATATGGACTTTATGTTTGTGTATGAAAGTGAGTATGTATGTCTTTAAGTATGTGTACTGTATGTGGAGGTCATATTACAAAACCACTAGTGTGTTCAGTCATTTCAGTCATCTAAGGGACAGTAGACAGAAGCAGTTTTTAATGGCATCTGTTAGAACTACAGTACATTAGCATCAAAATGATGTAACATAATATTTACTTTACTTTGCATGAGCATTGTTGACTTTCAGTTAGCATTAGCTGGTGGAGGTTCCTGTGTTGGAATTTTGGTTTGGCGTGCCAAAGCTCTTTAGCTCAAAATCAGCGTTGTTTTCACAGCGACCAAAACCAAAACCATCAGACCTGTAAACGCTACAGTCTAGTACAACCACACACTTGATGTAGTCCAGACCAGAGAGACCTGTGAAACCAACACACACACAGTTGTTGATGAACAGTAGTATAAAGTGTCTTAGTTGTGTGTGCACTGTCTGTTTGCTGTCTATACAAAGTCTGTGCAGTCTCAGTCAAAACAACACAATTTTTATCCTTTGAACAGCATCAACTTTTTTTTTTTTTTCAGGTCAGAGTACTGGAAAGAAATTCAGCTTCCATACAAGTGTGGTCTCTGTAATTTATATACTCAATCAGCAGCATATTTGAGCAGTTATGTTCTGTCTGGTAGATTTTGCTACTTATATATTTGCAGGCCTGTATTAAGTTACAGGTGAAGTGATTCCTGTGATACACTGTTGACATTCGAACTGAAGCCAAGCATTCAACACCTCACTTCAATGCTCTTTCAGAAGCTCCACACTCAAATTGACATTGTTTGCCCTGTAAATGTTGCAAGAAACATATTCACACGGAGTCCATTTTGGTTAAGTGCCACACTCAAGATAGGAAGCTATGCTATCATGAATGTTTGGTGATGGTCAGAGGGGCAGTTTGGCACAGATTGGCAGCCACGCTTCTGTCAGCCTGCCCCAGGACAGCTGTGGCTAGAGATGTAGCTTACCACCACCAAAGTGTGAATGAATGAATAATAAATCAATAATGTAAAGGTGCTTTTGGTGCTTTCATTCTGATTATTATTATTACTATTATTATTATTATTATTATTATTATTATTATTACTATTACTATTATTATTATCACATTGTGAAATTCTATGCAAATGCACAGATGGTTCAGTGTGTAAGATCTAGGTAAGTTAAACTGCAGAAATAGAATACAATATTACAAATTATGTTTTCAGTAATGTATAATTACCTAACAACCAGAATCATCATGTTTTTGTTCCCTTAGAATGAGCTGATGTCTATAAAAGAAGTCACTGGTTTACAACACTGTTTCCACAGTAGCTGAGAACAGACTTCTCCTGTTTTCCTGTTTATTAAAGGTAGTCCTACTATGGGTTAGAGTTAATATCTTCCATCTATCCTGTCTAATTCTTTTGAGTCCAGTCCAGTCTTGTCCTATTCTGTCGAATCTAATACAATCACAGTTTTTAGGGGAATATTCTAAGCAAGGATGTCCTGACCTTCTGCCTGATGGCACCCTCCAGCTCCCCTCTCCAATACTGATTTGAAAGCTTGAGCTTTTCTCTTCACCTCAGTTGATAGGTACAATGTCATAGAGTTTTGTGTGTGCCATTTTGTGTGCATCATTTAATGTGTGTGTATGTGTGTGTATAATTGTGAATAAATCACACATTGTTTGTGGTTTGAGACCAAAACAAAGGAGTTTAATCTTGGCAGACAAAGTGAAGTCTGGACTTCAAATTAGCCCCCCACACAGTCTTTTTCTCATGTACATAATGCCTGTGTTTTCTCTGTGTCATGTTGGTCATATTGGCACATCTGTTCTGCCAACACAGCCCTAATAGTCCTCCTGTATATGGTACAGCATCAAAATGATTCTTTTGCTATGTCCACACTAACATGTTTTCATTTTAAAATTATGCTTTAACATCTCAAAAATAATTCTAATATGCCTAAAGCAAATGACTGGGGGGCCGGTAATACTGCTGGAAACGGTAATTGTTGCAAATTGGTAGAATGACATGTTTACTAAGTGCAGTCAGTAGTATCATAAGCCCCTTTTACACAGCAGCTCTGTTTCACCTTTATTCTGGAATGATGTTTGTGTAAACAAAATGGTCCCACCTTTATCTGGGCTTTGTAATGCCTCTGGAGGTAGTAACAGAGCCATAAGAGAGTAAGGTGGAATCATGATTCCGAAATGCTGTGTAAAAGGAACATCACTTGTTCTGCAGCCAAGGTCTGACGTTTTGATGACGGCAACCCCAGCGCCTGACAGGCAGTGGGTGCTTATGGAGGCACTGGCATGGATTCTGTGGCAGCTGCCCTGGTGTCGTGGCTTCGTGGCAGGGATGGCACGGGTGCCGCGGCTACATGCCACTGGTGCTGTGGCTACATGCCATTTTCACCCATAGCACGAAGCCGTGGGAGCCATGGCATGTAGCCGTGGTGGCTGCTGCAGAATCCATGCCAGTGTCTCCATATGCACACTATACACTGCACTGCGTCACCGCCCCTTTGATTCTGGAATGCAGGTCCTCTGTAAAAGTCCAGCCTGTCTCACCTCTGTTACTCCTTTGGCTTGGCTGTGTAAATCGGTCAATGGTGGAAAAAGGCCACCATCTCACCTTTTTCTCGGATCTCTGTGTAAAAGTGGTTGTAGTATAAAGCATAACTAAATTCCCCGCAGCTGTTTGCAGAGAAAACAAGAACAGAAATATTTGCAATTCAGTATGCACTTTGAATTAGCAGTAGGTCAAGGATGACATTTTGTCTTCAGAGGGTCACTTGAAAGGAGCACAATGAATTAGGGAATGATATGTATGTTTGTATGTATGTGGTAAGACCCTGTCAAGCAGTAAGAATGTGGCTTTATGTGTCATCACTTATAAAAATGTTCATTTTTATCCTTCCACTTCTCAACACAAATCAGTAACTTTCACACTAAATCAGGGTCTCCAGGGTCTACAAAAGTGTCTATTCCAAGTCTCCTTGAAAACTAAATATAAATGTAGCAGAAGTCAGTGTATGTTACTTGCAATGAGCATAATCCTTTGTTGGTGTCAGCAGATTTTCTGTCAAAACTTGAAACTGAATTGCAGTAACATTTTTATACTCATTGTTATCAAAACTACTTCGTGTCAAGGGTTGGTACACATCTCTACTTTTTCGCATGTATGAGTGGGATGATGTGCACGTACAGTATACATTTCTTGCGTCTGTGTTAATCATATGTGTTCATATTTAGTGATATAAAGTGTAGATGCACATATGTGTATGGATAAAAAAAAGCCTATGTGTAGGTCTTTGTGCACTATATGTGTGTGCATGCAGCATGGGAGGTTGTGAACTGTAATGACAGACTCTGTGTGTGTGTGTGTGTGTGTGTCTGCGTGTGCGTGTGTGTGTGTTTGTGTTTGTAATGAGTAGAGAGAAAGGTTCTGTGTGATTATAGGCCTCTCTTAGGACCAGAAAGACTAAATATGGCTCAGACTAAACACTGTCTCCGCACACACACATGCTCACACACCGCACCACAAACCATATACACATTGGCAACACACAGTACATATGAAGAGAAAAGCAAGTCTGAAAATAACCCAAAGATATTTTTATGATCAGACAGGACGGGAGTTATCTTCAGGGTGAGTGTTCCTGTCCTTTATAGTGTGTGGAAATGTCACTGTTAGAATTGGCGATTCAACTTTATTCATTCAGTTGTCAAAGTCGGAGATTATTTCCAAATGGATTTTACTTTGTATTAACCTTTTGAATCGTTGCTTAGTTATCTTGTCATGTATATTTTAATGTTGGCAGAGAAGAAACCTGAAAACAACCACCAATAGAGTGGAAAGGTTTTGGCTTAGATAGAATAAAAATTGATCAGTGATACAATTAATCATACTGCAAATGAAGCCCAAGTAGATAAGTCACAAGTTAAAGAGTTGGTAATAAATCAGTAAATGAATACAAAGTGTCTTTAACAACCCCAATCATGTTCCTGAGATGGCTGTATCCATCTAAACTCAGTAAATTTAGTGTTGAAAAATAACTGTTGAATATGAGGAAATGTGTGAGGCAAGCCTGTTAGTTTGTTTTGTTGCCCTGTTGACATGTCAACTGAGTTCATACATATTTTGTCTTTAGAGGAAGGTTTAAAACAAACACAGACAGTCCATGTGCTTGCAGCTGTTCTGGTCAAATGGGCCCTTGGGTTAAATCACATTGCATGTTATTAATAAACATATTTAACTGTGTGTCAGTGTGTGCATAGTCTCTTTGGGAGGTTGCCCGAGTGTGTTTCAGTCAGCACTGATCTGTGTGTGTGATTGTCTTACCCCTGACTGATTTAAGGGCCCTGCTTTGGGAACACAAGTGTTGTGTCAGTGTATTTGTCTGAACTTTGACCTTGACCACACTTCAAAACAGCTGTATGCCGTGCTTTATGAGGTGTGAGTGTGTGCTTGCTTTTGTGTGTGTGTGTGTGTGTGTGTGTGTGTGTGTGTGTGTGTGTGTGTATGTATGTGTTGTACATGCCCACATCCACCATCTACATTCACTATCAGTTTCACTTAATGGGACAGTGTTTATTAATAATGCTGATAGCTGTTTAAATCTAAATTGTTAACTACTGGTTTCTTCACAACATTTGTAGCCTTATTTATCTGAACGGTAGAAGGTACCAGGTCTTCATTTGAGACAGAGGCTTGTATTAGAGCAGGCCCTTAT
The DNA here is from genome assembly GCF_902148855.1 of Sphaeramia orbicularis. NCBI lineage: Eukaryota > Metazoa > Chordata > Actinopteri > Kurtiformes > Apogonidae > Sphaeramia > Sphaeramia orbicularis. Next base: position 53,653,464 of record NC_043972.1, read on the forward strand.
TCCCTCTGTGCAATAAGTTTAATAAGTCATAGTTTAAATTGTAGTTTGAAGCTTTCTTTTTGTTGCTCCTATTTGCACTGTTTAAGTCACTGTTTTGCACTAATGATACAAAGTCACTGAATGTTTGGGTGGATTGATTTTTTGACAGGGCTTTGATTGTGAAAGTATTACTACATTGTGACACTTACTTCTTTGGCCCCAACACTCTGGGACTTCCCATATTGAAGAGGTTGAAACCCTGGGAGTCATGATTCAAAACAGACCTTTTCATTTAATCTACCCATAACCATTGTTGTTCCGTGGTATTGCATTTTATGAAGCAATTTTTAACTCTAGTTTTGGAAGGCATCATGCAAGAAGATTAAGTGATCACTTCAGTTGTCTGTCGGTGATACTAACTGACAAATAGGAAGAAAACATTGGTTATAATCTGTGCTTTTGTGGTTTAATAATATGTAGCTCCTGTACTTGTAATCTATGTAGATATGAGATGATTCTTGATGGAGTGATGTCTGAGGGATCAGAGATCACAGGTTCAACTTGCCACCGTGAACAGATATACAGTATGTTCACATTGCGCTGTTGGGAAAGATAGGAAGAAATGTTTTGTACCAAATGATGTTTATAATCCTCTGCCTACATCACCTGTTTATCAGGTAATATCACCTAAACCTAACCCTGTACATTTAATTTTTTTAAGTTAAAGAAAAAAATTGTTGAATGAGATTCTTGACTCAGTATTACATATTATCTATTTTTCGTCAATGCTCTGTTTTATTACTCACAGGAAACTGAGAAATCAAGTAAAGATGCTGTCGACTAGGTTTGGCAGAAGCAGCTGGACCCTCATGGTATCAGGTGATGTGGTTTGATGTTACATCAGTTTAAATCATTCTTAGGCCATATGCGATAATTTATTACCTCCGCTGAGAAGGTTATGTTTTTGCTGGCGTTGGTTTGTCTGTCTGTCAATGTGCAAGATAACTCAAAAAGTTATGGACGGATTTGGATGAAAATTTCAGGAAATGTTGATACTGGCACAAGGAACAAATGATTAAATTTTGGTGGTGATTGGGGTGGGGGGGGTCACTGATCTGCCTTGGCAGAGGTCTGCGCTCTCCGAGTGCTTTTCTAGTTTTATAAATGTTTTTTCCTGGAACATTGGGTGAGGTTATTTCCTTCCAATTTTGAGGTTGTCTTTGACCATGTCCACACCTCTCTTCTAAAATGTATAGACACCACAAAGAGAGGAATCAGACAACAGACACCACAGCCTGTTCAGTCACTAATATCTTATGAACAGAAATAATGGACAAAAAATCTTTTTGGAATAGTGTCAGATCCAAAAAGAATTAAAACACATTCTAAAAAGGAAAGACAATATAACAGTGATAAACATGTCCCATCTTCTTTGAGAATGCTGCAGGACAAAAAGGGCTACATTTGGGTATATTTAAAAAAAATCCAGTTAAGTTCAACAGTAAGAACATTGAAAATCTTTTCTATGTACTTTAATCAGTTAAAGCAAGGCTCAAATACATGAACAAATAATAGATTTGAGTTTTATTACATATGGAAAATGTCCTTGAGTATTTCTCCCTCTCCCACAATTAAGTGTTATCTATTTTTCATTGAAGCTTATAATCACGGTTTAACCTCTGAGTGAAGGTTTAGACTCATAAAGGAGTCACTGTGATATATATAGAGAGAGAGGTATAAATTGTGATCTGTATAAGTATATATGTAGAAATAATGTGAATATTTTTAGATAAGATATTTGTTCTAATTATGACCAAACTCTCCAGTCCAGTCTCCACCCATTTACTCCTCCCTTCATCCAGCTGTTCTGACCAAACCCCCTAATTATTTCAATTCTGGGTGGGCCTTGACTAAGCCAGAAAGTGTGGGATTTTTTTGTGTGTGTATGTGTGAATGGGTCACCTCTAAACCTTTGTAGGTCAGCACCCACAGCCCGGGGCTACCAGTGGCCTGGGACTGGCTGGGGTGTTAATCCCATGTTGGGTGTCACTGTGGTTGGTCAGGCTCTGTAATTTAGTCCCCTGCTCAGTCTGGGGCCTCTGGACCACCCAAGCTCACTGCAGTAACTACTCGCTTCAGCATACGTGTCTGTGTGTATGCATATGTTACACAAAAGGTGTATGTTTAAACTTTTTTTTCTGCATTCTGTGACATGCAGTTGTGTGTAATGGGTTATTTGCATTCTGCAGGTATCCAAGTAAGTATTGGTTAATAGTTACATTTTCTGTAACTTTTTACATTTTGTTTTTTCATGGGTTCTTTGGATCTTTGATGGTGTATATTTTGCCCATTTTTTAAGTACCCGTGTGCAAAAGTGTTATCCAGACCTTCTTTTTCTGTTTTCATCTGCCCATACTTCTGTGATGTTCAAAAAGTGACAAATTCATTATTGATTGAGAGAGGGGAGCATGGGGGAGCCATGGAGTGAAGGTAGATCCCTCAAACACGATTTATCAGGAGAGAATAAAGCCCTTTGTTCATGACCATGTGAACATGTGTGTCAGAGAAAAGTAGAAGGCCTCTCTCCCGTCCTCTATGAACTTTACCATCCCACGGAACACATAAGAGTTTACTGGCTCTTTGACAAAGCAGACATAAATCATTGCACCGTGTTTTACCAGACATTTGTACCACTGAGCAATAGCCCCTTAAAGCATCTTGGACAAGATTGATTGGGCAGGGAGCTTAAAAAAAAGATGCTTTGACTTTTCTTACCAAAGAAACCCTTGTACCTTCTCACTTATATGTTTTACATGTCAGGTGTTTACCATGCTCAATGTTTTGTAAAGATCACCTTGAAGTGAAACTGTACCATTGTAAGCATTGATTTTTGAAACACTCACAAAACTTCATTACTTCCCCACTCATCAAGCTCTGAGTACTGGTACTGAAATTTAATTAGTGTTGCAGTGTGACTTGGAGTGAATTTTGATGTGTCAAACTTAACTATTAACCCTTAAGGTGTTTATCTCTGTCTTCATTAGAATTACTGCCTTTGTTGTGATATTGGGCTGTATAAATGAAATTGAATTGAACCGATTACAAACACAACATCTCAACAACAGCTTGACAAAATGTTTTTGTTAAAAATTTTTTGACAAGAGGTTGTTCTGTTAGAATGTCGTCATATGGGAATAGTTCAGTTCTTCCAACAAACTCTTGCTTTGTGAAAACTGTTCAGTTTCAGTTTAGTTAACAGGAACTATTTCCAAAAAACATTAAATCAGATAAAATATTTGTTGCACATCCTTATCTGTTCAAGGACAAATAAAAGTCATTCACATATCAAAAGTAGCACCTAAAATTTTGGAGGTGCATGTTCCACAAAAAGTTCCAAGACTATCCCATCAGCATAACTTATACTGAAGGGTGACAGGGTCGTGAAGTAGTTTGTCCATGTAATGTTGGCATTGCTGGTGACCCAAAATTCATTTTTTAACCTCATAAGAAAACACATAAAAATCTATACATGTTTTCAGACTAGCTGGGGGTTGATTCCATTCCTTAATGGCTTTGAGAGAGAACACAGATTGTCTAAAGGCAGAGCATCTTTTCAGTGGAGGAGGTGCAGTATTGACTTTTTTTAACACAAGCCAAATGTCAGACTATGAAATTAAATTCTGAAAACGTAACATTTTAGTATTTATCAAGCATAAGACAATGATGATATCATTGTTATTTCTCATCCAAGACTTTTAGAGCCTGATTATAAAGGGGTTTTGAGGTTGTCTCACCTGCTTGAGACCAAAAGGACACACAGCAATTACATTTAAATACACCCCTGGAAGTGTCATCAGTGAGTTTCTAATATGTCTGAACATGGCTATGTTGTACTTAGTTTTTCATCACTTTGATGTGCTTTTTAAACCCAGGAGTTGTGTCTAAAAGCACACCTAAGTATTTCACTTTCTAAACATAGTGTATTTTTGACCATCAACATAAACATTTGGAGATGTGTAATGCTGTTACTTCTTGGTAAAACAAACTTTAATAGTTTTCTCAGTAATCGGTGCAAGTCATGACAACTTAAGCCAATTTCAAACATTATGCATTAAATTTGACAATTTCGTCACCACATACTCAGCCTTTCTTTGATGGATTTTTATGACTGCATCACCTGCCTACATTAGGATTAAGCGACTCAAAGGCCTTTCGTAGGTCTGAAAACGCAGCTCCCTCTAATCCCCTTTTGTCTAAACTAGGCTTTACAGGATCTGTGAAAGTAGAAATATACAGCATTAGTAGAATGATTAGCTCTGTGATCAAATTGCATATATGATGGAGTAAACTGTTCTTTTTGAGGTCTTCTATCAGCTGTTGGATAATTACTTTTTCTATAACTTTTGAAAAAACAGGGAGTATACTGCTGGGTCTACAATTACTTACTTCCTGTCTGTCACCAGCTTTATATACAGGAGTGACCACAGCAGTTTTAGTACACTTTCTACATTCCATCGACTTATTTATGATGGAAGTAACAGGGGTTTTTATGTTATCTTTATGTTTTTTGAGAAACCCAGTCAAGTCCCAACCGTCTGTAGCTTTGAAGTTTGCAAAATATGATATTTTTTATTTGGATTGGACTCATCTCGATGGTTAAAGCATAACGCTACACAATTTTGTGATGAATACGATTTCCTCACCTGTCCACTCAGTTATTTTATTGATTGAAAAAACTATTATTGTAATTTTCAACCACAAGGCTATCAGCATCAGCCTAAGTGAATTTGCCACTGAGGATCAATAAATTTAATCTGTATCTTATCTGTATATTGAGAGGTCCCATCCATCCTAAGTTCTATGGTTCCACATTTAGTGCATCGTTTTACCACAGTTTTTTAGTGTTACCATTTGCTTGTTTGATAATATCAATAAAACAGTTTAATTTGGCATTTCTAAGAAGAGTTTTGACTTTGATTCTAAGACTCATAAATACTAGTGGATCTGTTACCATGTTAGCATGATTTAGTAATTTTTGTAAAGCTGCATTTCTAGACTTCATTAATTCACACAGGACATCGCTCATCCAACGTAAAATCCCTTTTCTTCTATGCTATGAAAGTGTAACTTTGGAATATTTGGATAATATCTGATACATTCTATTGTCCCAGTCCAATTTGTCTTATTTCATTTTTAAACTCAAGTTTTTCTTAGGAATACAAGAGCTATGTGTATTTGTGTCCATTTTATTGGTTATTTGTAACAAGTTTTAGATAATTCCTGTGCAATTAATGTAAGACTATGGCCATATAAATGTGCTATCATATATTGTAAGTTTTTGAGTACAGGGTGCTTTATTTGTGAAGATTAGATCTATTGACGCTGGGGGTAATTTCACAAGTCATGTTAAATTTGCTAGTGACTTGTTTTTGTTTTTTTGTACTTTGACTAGTTTTATATAACCTGTTGTCATTTAAATCTCCCATCAAAATACTTATTTTGCTTCCCACTTACTAAAAACATCTGTTAACAACATTATGCACTATATTAACAGTCATCTCAGGAAAAAGTATTGGTGATTTCAACATAGTGTCAATAGTTCAGTTCATTTAATGTAATATATATATATATATATATATATATATATATATATATATATATATATATATATATATATATATATATATATATAAAACAAATATTTCCATATTAATTTACATAAATTTCTCTGCATAGTGAACATAGTACACAGTAGCTTTGCTGCTCTCCACTGCTCAGTCCAAAACTTTCCATCATTACTGATACTAGGAGAGTGTTGTAAACTGTTTTGATTTGATCCCTTAAAATGGCATTTTTATTTCATGGACAAGGAAATATAGTTTCAATATTTTATGAACTTAATTCAGCAAAGCAATTTATTTAGATCAAAGCATAAATATAATGTGACAAAAAAGAAAGAGAAAAGACATAAGCGATAGTAGGTGGTCATAGTTATCAGGTTGGTGTGGTCCAGGCCTTTTGCTGCCACATTACAAAGTATCAGAGTTTGCATCAGGTCAGATTGACAGATCCTATCAACTCATTCCCCAATTCTCCTTTATTTCAGGAATAAAGAAATAATATTAACAATGAAAATTATGGAAACATTTGAGTAAAAACAACTCTCTTTTTCAACATCTGTCTGACCTCATTCTTTGCTTTTTTTCTTTTTTTTTCTTTTTTTAACATATTTAATCTCCTTGTGTCTTTGTGGCACCCCAAACTTTGTGTCTTACTCTGTTTTGTCACCTCCTCTCCAGCCCCCTCCTCTGTCTTATCAGTCAGAGTGTAGACAGTTATCAGTGTTCTGTGTTTGCTTGTTTTGACCGTAGACAATAGTGGTTACTGTCTGACTGCTTATCCGTCACATCACATGCTGGAAGTTGAGATGCTGATCACTCCAGTCGCCAAAATACCAATGTGCCTCTCCCTGTCTTCCTCTTTAAAGAAATAAAACTGTTTCACATAATTAAGATGCACTGTAGTAGTGGTTCTCAACTGCTTTGACTTTGGGACCCACTCTTACCCCTCAATGACAACCTACGACCCAAAATAATAAATTTATTTACTGAAAAGATGGTTTGATTTGAACCTGAGATACAGGTTTAATATGACCAGCAGGTGGTGATACTAAAGATGGAAATATTTCCTTTAACACTAAATTAGGTGTGTTTTAACCAAAAGTAAAAAGTTCACTCAGTTAAAACTTAAAAGTGCATTCAGTCACTTATTCAAGCGTTCTACTTTGAGGTTTTTGTCCTCAGTGTAGGTAAAACCATATCTGTTGTAGTCGGCATCATACCCAAGTTTCGCCATGATTTGAATAGAAACTTTTGGGTCTTCTTTTATGCTATGAATTGTGTGGCAATTATTAGCATTACTGCGCATTACCGCCACCTACTGTTGGGGAATGTGAATGGACAGCATTCAGTTCCATAAAATATAAAGTACACGCGACCCACCAGTTGAGTCACTGTACTATAGTATTAAGTAAGCTGTGACTGCAGTGTACTTGTAGTATTAGCAGCATACAGATGCAGCAGGGTCCTACAAAGCAGTACCTGTCCTACAAACAGTATCTGTATGTCTGCATGTTTCTCATGCAACTTCAGCCTTAAGGAACTTAAACACATTCTTATATACTATAGATATGTTGGCTTCTTCTCACTGCAGTTTGAACGTGTTGTGAAATGAAAAAGCGGTCCTTCTTGGTGAAATTAAATATGTCATGTATCTGTATGTATGTGTAGGTGTGATACTACTGAAAATATATGACTGAGTGTATGTTTTGTGGCCAAGCTAATAACATATTGCTGAAGACAGAACAGGAAAGAAGATGCCATGTAAGGTCCAGACATAGTTTTATTTGACTTATTTGATTTACTTTTACTTTTGTCAGAGCCTCTGCATTGTATTGCTTTGATGTACACTAAAGTGCAGTGTGTTGAATCAAATCATGTGAAATTATTACCACATCACAATAGGGGTGATTTGCATTGTATCACACAGTGATTTACAGTGACGTCACAACCGCAAGTTTGCGGTAAAAATACATGCACTCTAGTGCTTTCTAGACACAGAATATCACATTACTGAAATACTTGTACTGATCCAAAAGTTTAGAAGTCTGATTGTTTATCATAACAGGGGAGGTAGAAGAATGATTCTTCTGTGTTTTTGACACACTAATGTTGAAAAAGGGCAATTCACATCAGTCAGTAAAGTCCACCATGTTCAAAGTCGTCATTGCTTAGAAGGGACACAGTTATAAATTGAAGACATGTCCCAAGAGAAGCAGTCCAGGAGACACTGAGTCTGTCCAGTCATCGTTTCTCCTTAGGACTGATTTATAGGACAGAGCAAGGTAAACAGCACAGTGGTCTGACATGCTAGTGGGGCTCTGCGAAAGGATTTATAAGCCCCCTTAACCATCCCAAAACAAAGTTCCTAACACTTGGAATGGTGAGTTGGACAAGTCACATATATACATAAAAGTTCCCCAGGGATTGCCCTAGTTTATTATGATTAAAATCACCTATGACACAAATCGGTGTGTCTGGTGCAATTGCCTGAAGCCGTTGCACTGTTTTGGTCATGATTTGAGTGGCAGTGTCAACATTAGCCTTTGTATGAATATAAACAACAGTCACAAATGACTGGGAATTCCCATTAAAAGGGATGAAAGGTGTTCAATGTTAAGTATATACTGTGGCTCTCTGATGACCACCGTATTACACCAGTTCATGTTTGCACATAGACACAAGCCCCCACCAAGTGACTTCCTAGTCACTGCAGGATAAACATATTATATTATATTATATTATATTATATTATATTATATTATATTATGTTGAGTTTACATTCTCTCTCTGCACCACATCAGTTTCCTCTGGTTTCCGCTGCCATTAGAAATAGGTTAATTCTTGTGTTGGTGCCCAGACCACTGTGTTGATAAAGATCTGGAGTTGGTACCCAAGCACCTTCAATGACAGCTCACTTCTCATTATGTGTTCTGTGTGTGTGTGTGTGGGTGTGTGTGTGTATGTGTTGTTTTTTTTGTCTCTTCCATGGCTTTCTTCAATAATGAACCTATCTCTCCATGTTCTAACTGATCTGTCAGTTTTTTTGTGATCACTTGATTTTCCTTCCCTAAACTAGTATTATTCATCCACTCACATTTCACACATTTCTCACCCCTTGTTTTTACTGGGCTGTCCTCTGGATCTATATCAAGACAGGGATATCCCCACCTCAGTAACTGTTTCTCCTTGTGACCTCAAGGCTCAGCTACTCCTACATATGGGCAATTATCACGTAACACAATGAACTGAATGTCATACTTAACAAAAGAGAACACTGATTAAATATGCATAAAACTTTACAGAAACATCACAGAAACAGGGTTCGTTTCCTCAACACACCCCACAAACATGACAATATATAGTCTATGAGTAGGCCTACTTTTGAGCCCTGCAATGAACTGGCAACACATTCAGGGTAAACCCCACTTTCATTCCTGGTAACTGAGTTGCTGTTCAGTGTACTGTTAAAGTACTCCTGTGTGCTCCTCTCTGACTGCTGAGGACTAAAATCACCTCCAGTTGTTGTAAACAGCTGTTCAGTGTGTCATGTCCTGCGTAGTTGTCTGATGTGTGTCCAGCAGCATCCAGTCTGTCTGGTTAGAAGTTTAATGCCCATGTTTAGCTTTAAACAGTGTACTCAGTGACTGTATTCTATAAAACTGAATATCATCTCAATTTGTTGTCCTCTTCTGACATCTAACAGCATAACAAGACATTTTTTCCCTTATCTTGTGCATCTTGCCCCAATAGCTTTCATCTGTTTCTGCTGTGTTTCAGTCTGCTGTCTTCAGGTAGCAAAAAAGTACATGGCACTACTCTGCATTCTAAATAAATGAAAAGAAATTAAGGTTTTTGGATTTAGGATCATTTGTGGCTTTTTTCCACATTTAACTGTATTGTATTGTACCATGACCTGTGATCCAAAAACTGAGGTGTATACAGAACTGTGATTTTTGTGCAACGTGACACCCTTAATGGATATTCAAACAAATGTTGTAATTTTGTCTCTGTTCACCACCTCATTTGAAATTAAATAATCAGACGGGATTGAAGTGTGCACTTTCAGCCTTAATTTAGGAATTACAACCATTTTCAGAGGCTCAAAAGTAATTGGGCAACTGACTGACAAGCAGCTTCATGTCAGAATGTAGCCTCTTCCGTGGTTATTCTTTGCCAAATTAAGCAGATTAAAAAGGTCTGTGGTTGATTCCAAATGTTGAATTTGCCTTTGGTAGCTGTTCGCTAGAATTCTCAACATGAGGTCCAAAGAGGTGTCAATACAAGTGAGGGGGGCGTCAACAGGCTGAAAAAACTAAATAAATCCATCAGAGAGATAGCAAAACTTTAGGAGTGGCCAAAATCAACAATTTGGTATAATCTTAAATAGAAAGAATCCACTGGTGAGTGAGACAACTAAAGTGCATGATGAGCTGAGTCAAGAACACACTTGAGAATATATGTCATTATCAAAGTCTAAGTGTGTAAAAACAGAGATGAATGTGAATACAAAGAGTTAACAACAAGGTGTGCATCAGTGGTAATACTCAAAAGCCTTCCCAGTTCTGGAAAAAAAATTGTCTGGAGAGAAAAAAACAAGATTAACCTAAGGAGAGAGATAAGTATGGAGGACAGGAACAGTTTATAATGCAAAGCATATACCGTGCCATCAGTCTAATATGATAGTGGCAGTGGGTGTGTATGGCCTGCAGTGGAACTGGGTCGTTGGTGTTTATTGATTGTATGACAGCTTGTGGAAGTAGAGGGATAAAATTCTGAAATATATGCAAAACTGATAGGATGGCATTTCATATTACAGATGGATAATGATTCATAACAAACTGCAAAAGCAACCAAAGATCTTTGGAAGCAAAAGTATCGGGATGTTATTCAGTGGCCAAGTCAGTCACCTGATCTCAACCCAATGGAGCATATGTTTCAGTTACTGAAGATTAAACTGAATGCAGGAAGGTTCACAAATAAGTAGGGATATGTGTGTATATATATATCAGTGATGGCTGCTCGTCTTTCAGACAGGGGAAGCTCATTGTCAGCTTACATAAAAAAAAATTGCCAAGTTATTTAAACATACATTCGGCCCTCCGTTCCTTTTTAAGAAAATGGTCAGTGACCTTATCGTACTAAGTAGGCATCTTTTCCAGGGACTGGACCAGTGTCCTCTGAATGTCCAGCAGAGCTAGGCTACTTAGAGTGCCTTGGCCTATTGTGTTGCAAGTATAAGACTTCAGCCTTTTTAAACAAGAGATGCTGCTTTCACTCCGACCTAGCCGACAGTTTGATTGATTTAACTATCTACAAAACAATATTAAACTCGAACAAGAAATGATTAAATTATGTAACTGAAACAAGAAAACACTGAAATTATTTTAAATAAGGAACAACAAGGAAGTACAATGAGTGTGTTTTATTTGCAGTGCAAGAAATAAACGAGTAATTTCGTAGTGGTTTCTCTCTCGATTTCACAGCAGAATGCGCAGCGGTATTAAATTGAACTGTGTCAGTGAAAGAGTAGATCTGAAAACAGCTGTCAATCAAACAGGTTTCAGTCTTTCAACTGATCCTCCAATCAGCACGTGGGATTCTGGCGTCCAGCCCAGCCGAGTTCCGCCCACAGCTCCATTCACCCCCAGAGGCGCCCGGCGTCCGAGGGCGGGACAACATCGTGGCATTTATCCAATTACCGTCCAGTTTTGAGGCAATGAAAAAAACTGTTCCACTCACTCCCATTGAAGCCCATAGACACCCGGCGTCTATGGGCAAATGCACTGAGCAGAGATCGTATGAGAGAACAGCGCAACAGGAATGTATGAGAAGTGAACAACGTCGTGTCCGTTTGATTTGTGATAAAGCTGATTCTGAACAAACTCATCTGTGAGATGAACATGTTCTAACACATTTGTAGTCAATGAAATGTCAACACAACCGAACATATTTAACCATTTAATTTTCGTAATTTTAGGGGAAGCCGGGCTTCCCTTGCAGTCTATGAGAAATTGCCACTGAGATATATATATATATATATATATATATATATATATATATATATATATATATATATAATACTACTGCACTCACACATGTATGTATGTTCAGACCAGACTAAATGAGTCTTTGTGTTTCTCAGCTGGCATTAATCAGAGACTGTGTGGAACGTAGAGGCTGCCAACAATGAAGCCCTTGAGTGAGCCTGAAGCCTTTTATCAATACACACATGCACACATACTTCTAGACCTGAGGTTGGGCTGAGAGTGTGACTGAAGTTGTTTGTCTTCAGGGCCATGAATTGTGTTTGTGTGAGTAAATGTTTAAAAATCTATTCACTCTATGAAAGGGACTCGTATTGTACAAATCCTATTTTCAGAAAAGCTGACATTTTCTAAAATCCAATAAAAACTAAGTTCAGATAAATTAACAAAACTGGGTTCAACAAACTCAGAATAAAACTGAAAAGGATTTGGAATGTAAAAGGAACGATGTTCTGCAAGATTAATTAATATATAAAAGATAAATCAATGATATCAATTAGTATCTGATCACATCCTCACAAATGATGGTATCATGATCTTCAGATTCACATTAGCGATTACGTAAGGGAAATTCAATTGTCCTTAAGCTCAGCGTAGTATAAAATGAAAACAAGTAATTATTACTCCATTGTTTCCTAAATAGTTATTATTATGAGTAGTAATGTAGTCAGTCTGATCATAATCAAAGTGTACAAGTATATTTGCATCAGTTATTAATCAGTATTGCAAAAAGACACCCCCAAAACCATTCTCAAAATGTTTCTTTGGCCATCTTATTACTAGATCTTGCAATCCTCCAAATTTGAAGAAAATCAGATAAAAACTGATAAAATGGCGACCCAATGTAGAGTCCGTACACCAAGTAGTGTCTGTACACCATATCGAAACATGTGGGTCTAATTTTATTCTTTCTGTCAATATATGGAATTTTTTAGCACGCATGCTTTGGACACAACATCAATGCAATAAACAATGCATGGTTATCCTGAGTGCTGAAACATTTGTATATCTTTGTAGGAATTAAATATGGAGGCTATTAGGCTGTAGTGTCTGTACACCCAATAATTTCTGATTTGACAGGGAATCTGTGAAATTTTTAGTAGACACCATAATACAAAAATATTTTGGACTTTAAAAGAGAAATATCAGACAAATAAAATGGCCTGTCTGATTTTTTGATAGAGCATTATTATAATTTTTTTTATCTATATGTGCACCCTTTCTGGTACCCTTGATTGTGATCAGGCTGAGTAAGAGTTGTCTAGTCAGGCTCCTATTGACTAAGGTCCTGTACAGTCTTATTGTTCTGGGGACTAAGCAATTTATGTAGCTTTAGGTTTAATTGTTTAGTATCAGGTGTCTCTGCTATTTCATGCTAAGTGTGCTTTCAGATTAATTGTGTTCGCAAGTGCTTGATTTTGGCATGTCACTTTTCACATGGACAATTTCTTCCATTCCTGTTTTATTCAAAATCAGCCAACACTTCCTTTTTTGTAGTATTAACATTAGTGGTGTGCCCTTACACCACCTCATATCTCAGTTTAGTTTGTTTTAGTGGTGTAGAAGAGTCAAATATCGGATAGACACTGCTGTCTCGATGCTACAGAATGAAACACAATGCAAAATTACATGTGTGGCAGCAATTTTTGCATGTAAATTTTTGATTAAAAATTAACCGTGTTTTTGAGGATCATTACAATGCAGCAAAACATAACTGCTTGGACATTAACAGCCCTAATAAACAAGTTTTCTTAATAATAACAACATACACCAACAACCAAAACCGTCTCTAAACTAAAATAAATAAAGTTTTAATACATGAACAAGCATGCAAGTACTGTATGTTTGTCCTCAAGAATACCTCCAAATAAACTGTGAGGGTTGTATGTTCTTTGATTGTAAAAAAGTTTGTCTAATCTACTTTCAAGATGTGTGTGAGAATCTGAGCATGTGCTTACATCATGGTGTGCAGATCTTAGCGGATGCACCAATTCTCATGTACCTATAAGTTGTAGTGTAACATTACATAAACAAAAATGCCTTACTTTGGCAAATGCTTCTTAATCTTCTCACTGTCTCTTTTACACACAGACACACTCTACTTTAGAGCCTTCCATCTTTGTTTTAGCTGGATCAAATGGCAAGGGCTGAATCCATTTGTCAAACAAACTGCTGGCGTACGTTGGCACTCAGGCCTACCTATCACTCATTTATCTCAACACATACTCTTCCATTAGTCCCAGATCTGCTTTCACCTCTTTTTTTTCTCTCTCCTATTCTCTCCTCCTTTCTCATCTCCTGTTTCACTCTTTCTCTTCATCCAGCTTGTCCTTTCTTGTTGTCCTTGCTTCCATTTGTCTTTCTCTGTCATCACTCATTCGGCCTGCCCCACTCATCTTGACTTCTGTTGGGATGGAGGGATTGATTCCTGGTCAAAGGGTGTAGTTCACCTTCTGAACCACACCTTATGTGTTCATTAGCTTACCCTCCGCTCTGATGTTTATTTAACTAAAACATGGAATGCCTTAAACTCTGTTTGTGCCACTTTTCCTCAGGTTCATCTCAAAGACAGTGTTTAATCTTCATTTGTACCACTTCATGATTCTGAACCCTGCAGTTACCAGAATACCACAACACTTTTTTCATTTGTGAACTTGACCATTTTCACTATTAGCCAGCTGTAAGGGAAAGTCTACTAGAGGAAGATTTATGTTGCCTTCAGTACATTGTACTTCTTAAAGTAATGCACTTTAGAGGAGCGATGACCCTATGCGCTGGCAGAAGACCCCTCTCTTATTGTTGACACAATAACTTTTATCATGTCAGCTAGATGCCCCAAAATAATAACTGGATATTTACTTAGTGAAAGTACATCTTGTGTTTTATGAATATTGACGCAATCGTTGATGACCTAATAATCTTAGACTCCTAACTAGCACCAGTGTTGTGGTTAAAAAATATAAAAATTACACCTGAGTAGTTGGTATACAATGTGACAACATAACAGAATTACAGGTGAAATGTTATTGATGGCACAATGAAATGCATTGCAAATCGGATAGGATCTGATTCCCAGTCAATATGCAAATAAATAAGCCCAAATAAGCCCCTTTAACCAAAGCCGTCAAATTTAACAAAACCTGGTTTTGTCATATTTCTGTACAGAAGTCTGTGTTGCTCAAAGCAGCAACTTTTAAGCCGGACATTTTTCAGTTTTTCACTCATGGAATAAGGAAATGCTGCTCATCAGTCAGTACACTTTACCATGTGGATATGATTGTTTTTACCATTGTTATGCAAGAGCATAAGCCATGTGAAGCCATGAAAAAACTGTTCCTAAAGATGCAAAACATTTATTTATCCATTTTTTAGTAATAGTTGTTAAACATACAGGTAGACAAGACCTAAAATAATACCCTGTTTGCCTTTTGCACACTGATAATAATTATGGGACATACTAACAAAACCCTTATATTCCTCCAGGTGATGGCTTTGGCAGAGGCTGCAGAGGAGAACCGGGCATCGCTGGAGGAGGCTTTTACCCGTTTAAGGAGTGCCACACACCTGCTGCTTCTGCTGCTTTCACTGTGGCAGAACTTGACCCCTGACCAGACCACCATCCTGGAGGCCACGCTGCTGCCACAACAGGACACACCACAGCTGGTACATACACACAAACACAGGCAGCTATTAACATGTCGCTGTCTGTTTATCCATCTGGAGTTGTTCAGTAAACACTGGCCGGACTTAAACACATGCACTGAAAACTTTAGTAATACATTAAGAGCTTCTGATCCCCACACAAACTCATACACACACTCAGTCACACACTTGCTCTCATTTATTCATGATTAATTTTCCATGTATTCAGCATGCATAATATGAGGGACAATAAGTGACATAATAAGAAATAAATAAATGACTAAATAAATTAATGCACAAATAAATTGGTAAACTAGAAAAGCACTTAGAGAGCGCAGACATCTGCCAAGGCAGATCAGCCCCAATTACCACCAAAATGTAATCATTTGTTCCTTGTGCCAGTATCAACATTTCCTGAAAATTTCACCCAAATCCATCCATAACCTTTTGAGTTATCTTGCTAACAGACAAACAGACAGACAGACAGACGAACCCTGATGAAAACATAACCTTCGCCGTTCCTTGGCGGAGGTAATAATTAAATAAATACATGAATAAATAAATAAATGCAGAAATAAATACACAAATGAATAAATAAATAAATAAATAAATGCTAACATTGTATGTTATTATTACCATATTTTTATATTTATTTATTAATTTATTTCCTCAGTTATGCATGCATTTTTAGGTGTATTTATTTATTTATGATTTTCTGTATTTATTTTACATATAAATTATTGCATCTCCCGATTTATTTATGTATTTCTGTATTTCCACATTTATTTATTTATGTATTTCTGTCTCCATTTTGTCAGTGGAAAAGTATATATGTAAATTAGTGGGGGGCCCTAAGTCCACTCTGAAGCAGGATTGGTTGCATCGACGTGATCAGACCTACTACAAGTAACGTGACGGGCCTGTATGTGGAGGATGTGTCGATAAAGTTGTGAGAAGGTGAAAGTGAGCTACCCTCACTTTATCATTAACTATCTGCCCACCCACCCCCCGGTTGAGAACCACTGGTGCACAAGTTTTTGCACATACGGATGGACGACGAACTGATGATAATACCCTGCACCAAGGGCCGAGGGTAAAAACCACAAGTGGAGTAGAGTATTTGATTACTTCTGTCTGGTTAGCCCAGTAAACAAATCCAGCTTCAGAGTGGAGTAAGGACCACCCACTTAATTTACAAATTCTTTTCTTCTGACAACATAGACACAGAAATACGTAAAAAAAAAAAAAATACATGTGGAAATACAGAAATAAGGAAATAAATGTAGAAATGCAATAATACAAAAATAGATTAAATATATGAATTCACAAATAAATAAATATATACATTTAAAAAAGCATGCATAATTGAGGAAATAGATAGATAAATAAATAAATAAATAAATAAATAAATAAATAAATAAATGGTAATAAAAACATAAAATATAAGCATTTAACTTTTCATTTATTCTTTTATGTATTTATTTGTGCATTTTTTTATTTGTACAAGTATTTATTTATTTATCTTTTTATTTATCTATTTTCTTTTATTTATTTTTGGCTTATTGGTCTTCAACCCATAAAAATCCAAACAGCCATTGACAACCAAAACTGACCACTGATCTAAATTGTTTACAGTTTGTTATCTTTTCATGGTCATCAGATATGACCCATTTGGACATTCAGAGGCTTCGTAGTGAATGTGGAAACACTGTCATCTTCTACAACATTGATTCACCAGTAAAACACATGGAGTTGGATCAGTGACAGTGGATGGAGACATGGTTTATGTACAGTTAATGATAAATGTTATTGAAAAAGTCACTTTTTCTTCAGTTTATACTATAAGCCTCATGAACATCTACATGATCAGTAAATTAAATATAGGAAAATAACTACTGTTCACAGAAAAAACACAAAATACAGGGGATAATGTTATAATAAATGGTAATAAATCACTTAAGAAAAGTTAAGTATAGAGAAAAACCTTTTTGGAACTGTCACAAAAGTAGCACTGGGTCTTTATGGGTTAATCAGCCTCCGACTCTGATACTGTACGATTTTGAGCTTGGCGTGCATGTATTTACACTCAAAGCAATTCAGCACCTTATAGACCACACTGTTAACAGAAAACGTCTATTGGCTGCAGTTAGATCACAAAAAATGTTCACCCCGCAGAGACTTTGAATCAGTACCTGTTTGTGTGTGTGTTAGATTTTCCATCTCACTAATCAATCCCTTGAACCTGTCATTACGAGATTCTATTTGCAGCCTTGTGTGGCAAGCAGGCTGTTCCCAACAGTCAGCATATTCCCAGTGTCCATACACTTGTAAACACCAGTGCATTAAAGTGAATCAGCGCTAACACATAAATTGCAGACACAAATAGGTTGAGAAGGTCAGTTGATGGGCCTCAGGGGACTGTTCTGTATGCAAACATATGTGTGTTCTTTGAATCAGATTAACGCTGTCAAATGAATTAGTGGTAATCAGGATGACGTCCAAAACATAAAAATAAACTAAGTGGACTAATGGTCTATTTTCAGAGAGCACTCTCCCTCTAATTTTTTAATTTGACAGCCTACTTTCAAGAATAACCTTTTGGAAGAACTTACAGGTTCTATTTTATGATTTTGGCTTTGAGTAAAATATTAAGATAGGAAAAATATTTGCCTTATATTTATTATGAAAATGGTTGAAAATTGTCAAAATGGGTTGAACACTTTGTCAGTAAGTAAAACAAGTACCTTTGAGGTAGGAGGTAAAATGGGACACCAAAGAGAACAGAGATGTATACTGTTAACAGGAATAGTACATACGGAAGAAACAATCTCTAGACCTGCTGTTTGAGCTTTTTTAGAAGTATGTATTCAGTATAGGTTATATCTCCTGTTCTGCACTGTGCCTGGTCAGCACAGCCAATTGTTGAGATGCTCTCTGTGACACTTGGAAGTAAATTATTGAAATAACACAATTAGACAAATCAACAGCAAGTTCATTTCTATGAATAAACCTGAACTTTACATCCCTGGTGAACACCTTTTCTGTGGGTGAAAAATTCACACTGCTTTAACAGCACGCTTAATTACATTGATTTGCAGCATAATTAGATCATCTATTTCCTCCTTTATACCATAATGTCACAATGTCCTTCATGCAAAATCCTGTCCAAAATATTTTTAAATCAATAAATCATGCTAAATCTATCAAGTTTTTCATTTGTTGTACTTGTGTGCGGAGATCAGTTTGATTTTTACTCGAACTGGAATGTACATAAACAAAATCTGATGAATACTTCAGGAAAATTATATAGACATTAGAAATAGTACAGTAATTGGTATGGAATTATTTTTCCCCACTTTTATATGTGCAGGACACTTTGCACCAGGAAACCAACCTAGTGGTAGTTGGACAGCACTTCCCTATTTGTAATAATTAACTTTAGTTAACTCAGGTTTTTAAAAACGATCCAATTGAGCTGAATATTGTTCGTAACTGCAATTATAATGACAATAGAGAGTGCATTTTGGTAATCGCTGACAGATCAAAGAGAAACATCACTCTTAATAATAAGAATAATAATAGTAAGCTAAGCAGTGATTCAGTGATGCAGCCACTGATAGAACCTCAATTTTTTAAAAATCTGTTTTTGGATTTTATTTTCAGACTCTGGATATGTTTTCATTTGCTAACAGGGCAACATTTTTGCTGAAATATTCTGTGTAACACACTATTTTTGTACAACATTATTGGCTGTCTTCCACATCTGCTTCGGTACATCTTTCTTTGGCTCCTTTCTTCTTGTTTAGAAGGACAAATGTTTGGAGTTAGGGTTTGATTTTCCACTACAGCATGTGAAACATACATGTCAGCCTTTTCACATGCATGAGTTTGCCAAGTTTCCACAGGAGCCTGCTGTTATGCTCAGGAAGCTTTTTGTTCCGTGCATTTGATAACCTGGTGAGGTATTGTGTAAGATTAAATCACCAGCCTCTCACGTCTTCTCCTCTCTTATTTTTGTTCACTCCCCCATCCTCTCTTCTGTCTCTTTCATTCTTATCTCTTCTCATCCCTTGTCTTTCCGCTCAACTTTTTTTTTCTTGTTCTCTAATGTCTGCCTCCCTCTCTGTCATCATCTCATCTCCTTGACCTTCTACATCCTCACTCTGGCTCTCTTTTTCTTGCTGCTTATCTGTCATCATTATTACAGGCTTGATTATCTGTCATTATGGCTCATTAGGGGCCTATCAGCATGGCGACAGGCAGGAGGGAGGGTGAGGGCAGGGTAAGAATAGAGGGCACCTGTCATCACCCCACCTCACCTCCACCTGCCATGCTCAGTGATCCAAATTATCCAGTCAGATGGATGTTTAAGAGTTCAGAGGTTTTAGTCCAAGTCATACGGTGTCCTGTGGTGATGCACACCCAGTACTTGACTACAAGCGCAACACATACCAAACTGTTGTAGTATATTGCTGGGAAAATCTGACAACTGCTATGAGGAAATTAATTTATAGCATTTTACTTCTTCTTGTTAGGTGCAGAAAACCCACTGATTGTTAACAGTATTCTTGTGACTGATTTTCATGAAAAACTGATGAAAACTTGAACAAAACTATTAAACAGCTTTGATTTTATCAGAACATAAATATAAGGACAAGACTAATTTCACACATCTAAGATTGTTTAATGACCACAGCACTTACAACATCCATCCATCCATTATCCACCGCTTATCCGGGGCCAGGTCGCGGGGGTAAAAGTCTAAGCAGGGATGCCCAGACTTCCCTCTCCCCAGACACCTCCTCCAGCTCTTCCGGGGGTGGTGATTACAACATATGATTAAGATATAAGTGTGAGTGTGTTTGAACCTGAACAGTCAAACATATCGTGATTTATTCCAACACTCCAAAATTTGGTGTACAGTCAACATAATTTGTCAATTTATAGTCATAGAAACAACAATCGCTCAGTGACACCTTTACACTCATTTTCATTTTGTTTTATCCAAAATCAAGAAATACATTTGAAGAAATGTGTTTTCTGAAACTACAAATCTGCTCTTACATCTCCTCTATTAAGAAAAAAAAAAAATTAATCACTTGGCAATTTTCAAATTTCTTTTTTTTTGGAGTGTTCATTGATGAGCTATGCAGAATGTAGACTACTTGCTTTCAAATAATTTCATTGTTGCAGAAAGTTTCATCCATCCATCCATCCATTCTCTTCCGCTTATCTGGGGCCGGGTCGCGGGGGTAACAGTCTAAGCAGGGATGCCCAGACTTCCCTCTCCCCAGACACCTCCTCCAGCTCTTCCGGGGGGATCCCAAGGCGTTCCCAGGCCAGCCGAGAGACATAGTCTCTCCAACGTGTCCTGGGTCTTCCCCGAGGTCTCCTCCCGGTGGGACATGCCCGGAACACCTCCCCAGGGAGGCGTCCAGGAGGCATCCGAAACAGATGCCCGAGCCACCTCAGCTGGCCCCTCTCGACACGGAGGAGCAGCGGCTCTACTCCGAGCTCCTCCCTGGTGACTGAGCTCCTCACCCTATCCCTAAGGGTGCGCCCAGCCACCCGACGGAGGAAACTCATTTCGACCGCTTGTATCCGGGATCTGGTCCTTTCGGTCATGACCCAAAGCTCATGACCATAGGTGAGGGTAGGAACGTAGATTGACCGGTAAATTGAGAGCTTCGCCTCTCGGCTCAGCTCCTTCTTTACCACAACCGACCGGTACAGCGACTGCATCACTGCAGACACTGCACCGATCCGTCTGTCAATCTCACGCTCCATCCTTCCCTCACTCGTGAACAAGACCCCGAGATACTTAAACTCCTCCACTTGGGGCAAAGACTCCCCACTGACCCGGAGAGGGCAAACCACCTTTTTCCGGTCGAGAACCATGGCCTCGGATTTGGAGGTGCTGATCCTCATCCCGCTCGCTTCACACTCGGCTGCAAACTGCCCCAGTGCACGCTGAAGGTCCAGGTTCGATGAGGCCAACAGGACAACATCATCTGCAAAAAGCAGAGATGAAATCCTTTGGTCCCCAAACCGGACCCCCTCCGGCCCTTGGCTGCGCCTAGAAATTCTGTCCATAAAAATTATGAACAGAACCGGTGACAAAGGGCAGCCCTGCCGGAGTCCAACATGCACCTGGAACAGGTCTGACTTACTGCCGGCAATGCGAACCAGGCTCCTGCTTCGGTCATACAAGGACCGGACTGCCCTTAGCAAAGGGCCCCGGACCCCATACTCCCGAAGCACCTCCCACAAGATACCACGAGGGACATGGTCGAACGCCTTCTCCAGATCCACAAAACACATGTGGACTGGTTGGGCGAACTCCCATGAACCCTCGAGCACCCGATGGAGAGTATAGAGCTGGTCCAGCGTTCCACGACCAGGACGAAAACCGCCTTGTTCCTCCTGGATCCGAGGTTCGACTATCGGTCGGATCCTCCTCTCCAGTACCCTGGAATAGACTTTCCCCGGGAGGCTGAGGGGTGTGATCCCCCTATAGTTGGAGCACATCCTCCGGTCCCCTTTCTTAAAAAGGGGAACCACCACCCCGGTCTGCCAATCCAGAGGTACTGTCCCCGACCGCCACGCGATGTTACAGAGACGTGTCAACCAAGACAGTCCCTGCACATCCAGAGACTTAAGGTACTCAGGGCGAATCTCATCCACCCCCGGTGCCCTGCCACCGAGGAGCTTGCCAACCACCTCGGTGACTTCAGCTTGGGTGATGGACGAGTCCACCTCTGAGACCTCAGCCTCTGCTTCTTCTATGGAAGACGTGGCAGTGGGATTGAGGAGATCCTCAAAGTATTCCTTCCACCGCCCGACAACATCCCCAGTCGAGGTCAGCAGCTCCCCACTTCCACTGTAAACAGTGTTGGTGGCGCACTGCTTTCCCCTCCTGAGGCGCCGGATGGTTTGCCAGAATTTCCTCGAGGCCGACCGATAGTCCTCCTCCATGGCCTCCCCAAACTCCACCCAGACCCGAGTTTTTGCCTCCACAACCGCCTGGGCTGCAGCACGCTTGGCCTTCCGGTACCCATCAGCTGCCTCGGGAGTCCCACGGGCCAACAAGGCCCGATAAGACTCCTTCTTCAGCTTGACGGCATCCCTTACTTCCGGGGTCCACCACCGGGTTTGGGGATTGCCGCCACGACAGGCACCAGAGACCTTGCGACCACAGCTCCGAGCAGCCACTTCGACAATGGAGGTGGAGAACATGGTCCACTCGGACTCAATGTCCCCAGCCTCCCCCGGGATCTGGGAGAAGCTCTCCCGGAGGTGGGAGTTGAAGACCACACTGACATCGGGTTCTGCCAGACGTTCCCAACAGACCCTCACAACACGTTTGGGCCTGCCGAGTCGGTCCGGCTTCCTCCTTCGCCAGCGGATCACCAGCAGGTGGTGATCGGTTGACAGCTCTGCCCCTCTCTTCACCCGAGTGTCCAAAACACGTGGCCGGAGGTCTGATGATACGACAATGAAGTCGATCATCGACCTCCGGCCTAGGGTGTCCTGGTGCCAAGTGCACTTATGGACATCCCTGTGTTGGAACATGGTGTTTGTTATGGACAAACTGTGACTAGCACAGAAGTCCAGTAACAGAACACCACTCGGGTTCAGATCAGGGAGGCCGTTCCTCCCCATCACCCCCCTCCAGGTCTCACTGTCGTTGCCCACGTGGGCATTGAAGTCGCCCAGGAGAACAACGGAGTCCCCAGTCGGAGCACCATCCAGCACCCCTCCCAGAGACTCCAAGAAGGCCGGGTACTCTGCACTGCTGTTCGGCCCGTAGGCCGAAACAACAGTGAGGCACCTGTCCCTGACCCGAAGGCGTAGGGACACGACCCTCTCGTTCACCGGGGTGAACCCCAACACATGGCGGCTGAGCTGAGGGGCTATAAGTAAGCCCACACCAGCCCGCCGCCTCTCACCGCGGGCAACGCCAGAGAAGTGGAGAGTCCAGCCCCTTTCGAGGGGTTGGGTTCCAGAGCCCAAGCTATGTGTGGAGGTGAGCCCGACTATATCTAGACGGTATCTCTCAACCTCCCTCACAAGCTCTGGCTCCTTCCCCCCCAGCGAAGTGACATTCCATGTCCCAAGAGCTAGACTCCGTGTCCGGGGATCGGGTTGTCGGGCTCCCTGCCTTCGACTGTCACCCAATCCACACTGCACCCGGCCCCTATGATTCCCTCGATGGGTGGTGAGTCCGTCGGAGGGTGGGCCCACGTCGCTCTTTCGGGCTGGGCCCGGCCGGACCCCGTGGGCATAGGCCCGACCACCAGGCGCTCGCATGCGAGCCCCAACCCCGGGCCTGGCTCCAGGGTGGGGCCCCGGCTGCGCCGTACCGGGCGACGTCACTTTCTTAAGATGTTTGTTATTCATAGGGGCTTCTGAACTGCTCTTAGTCTGGCCCGTCACCCAGGACCTGTTTGCCTTGGGAGACCCTACCAGGGGCATAAAGCCCCCGACAACATAGCTCCTGGGATCATTCGGGCACACAAACTCCCCCACCATGATAAGGTGGCAGTTCAAGGGGGAGCAGAAAGTTTCATTGGACTAGAAACACTCTGATGATCTAAATGAGAATGCTTAACCGTGTCGGAGACAGCTGGTGATTTTGGCTTTGCTCAGATGTAGAACGTTCAGAGATGTAGAATGTTCATTCATCACTGAAACATATACCATTGGGCAAAACAGCTGTAATTAACATGACAAACAAAACAAAAAACAATATTTGACGAACAAATTTGTCAAGCTACCTTTTAATAAGTTTTTGTCAAACCCCCACCCCTGCCAAAAGTAACATCTTATTCTATTGGGGAGTAGTCTTCCTCTATTCCTGACTCATTAACATTTTCTCTCACTTTCATATATGTAAAATGACATAAAAACATAGATCTTTTTACTCCCTGTGTTGTTTTCCAATGTGTCTTTTTCTTCTTTCTAAAGGGTTGGGAGGAGAGTTGTGACGCTGCTGTTTCCCACCTCTTGAGGAGCTGCTTGTCGTGGAACCCTAAAGATCAGGCGACCTCACTTGCCCAGATTGATGCACCCATTCTGGGGTTCCCTCAGGAAACTGCCCGCCTCAAGAACCACATCACCCTACTTTGTGATCGCATCGGCAAAGGAGGACGTCTTAGTCTGACCTCTGAGGCTAATGTTCAGGTTCCTGCTCAGGTCCAGAACCTTGCTGCACCTGGTAAGTTGAGTAAATGGCAGGAAAATGATGGAGAAAAGGAAATGAGGGACAGACATTTAAGTAAGAGCAGTCCTTAGCAGCCAGTCCCCTTTGTCTAGATTTTAGGGTTCAACAGTCAAAAACAGGAAGTCTATTTATAGCCATTTCATTTATAGTAGATATGCACACTTTTCAAAGAATACTCATAAAAAATTACATGCCCACTAAAAATACAGAAACTAGGTGTGAATTTAACACAGATCTTCGTGGTGATTCTTCTAGGCTCAAATGAGCTTATTTAGCTCTTTTCAAACGAGCCAAACAAGTTCAATTGAACCTAGAAGAACCACTAAGAAGAACAATGACCTGAGCAAATGAAAACTTACACTGACATTTAACTCAGATACAGTCACAAAAGCACAAATCTTTGACATTTCACATACACATAAATCTACACATGTAAAAGCATGAACATACACCATTGCATACAGTTGCATTTCACACACACATGCACACACTTCAAGGATCATTCATTCTGGGCTGAAATTTATAGACAACTTTCTGACAAGATCATCAACTACAGTCTACCTTTAATGCTGTCTTTTTTTCTCACATAATCTATCCTTCTTTCCTCTATTCGTTATTTTACTTTTTTCTTTCTCCAGTTCAGGTTTCCTATATAAAATTAGTAAATGTAAATTAATCTACATTTTAAAAATGTTTGTACATCGTAGAAATGTATACAAACAAAAGTACCTGCTTTGTTAGTTTTCATTTAAAATATTCAAACACTTACTGATAGATTTAATTGCCATATATAACAGCTTATTGGCATTTCAAAACTATTTAAAGCCCCACACAGTTGCAGTAGCAAGAGGCAAAGAAGCTGTTCCCGTGTTTGTTGCTGCTGCGGCCATAATGCGGCTGTGTGGAATTCAAAAAAAAAAAAAACGAGTGACGGTTTCGTTTAGGTTTTGGTTTGGTATGTAAACAAGTGGACTGTTTGTAGTGGAGTACACTTCGAAGTTGTTCACTGTGAGGGAAGTGATTCAGGTGCATAATCACAGAAAGACTAACAGATTTGTGATAGTTAGGCCATCACTCAGGTTTTACAGATTTGATGAAAAATTGGTGACGGACATCATATACAGCTTTAAGTATGTTGTCATATTGAGAGTTGTTTCTAAAATTCCACTGAATTTATTTCAAGAAACAGTTTTTATGTCATGTTATACATCATTGGTCATTTTAACCTTTGCACTGTAGGAATCATATTCACCTTAAAGAAAGTGCAGCAAATAGAAAACAAGAAATTGAGTGAAAAAGGTGTGAGAATAATGAGGGTTATAAAAGTTTGAAGACTATAGAAAAGTAATTACAGTGATTATAGTGATCCAGTGCCAGGTCCAGTTGAACAGAATGAAATGAAGTAATTGTGTACATGTGTCTAAGCATGACAGAGTGATTGTGTTTGGGTTTATGTTCTCTTCATGCGGTCTCACCACTCTCTGTTTGGTCTTCTTCCAATAAATCACTGAAATCACATGCTTACACACTGCTGAAATAAATGTTTGTTTGTTAGGCACCTTCCCATATTACTTTCTCAACTGCTTGTAAGTGTAAATTTGTTAATGTTTCCAACAACACTAGTGGCAACAGTTCCCCTCTGTGACCGCAGGCACGCGTAGATACCACTCACCACACCCGACTTCATTGGTCTGTGTGCTTGTTAATGTTTTTAAGTGAGAGTAAACTTTTATAGAATGGACTGAAATGCACACTAAACCTGATGTAATAACTCGCTAAGGATCATCGCATCTTTCTCTCTCTCTCTCTCTCTCTCTCTCTCTCTTATGTATGTGTGTGTACATATATATATATATATATATTTCTTGCATATTGGTCAGTTTGTATGTCTGTTTGTTTGTATGCGCTCTAGTGGTCACATTTCAAGCATTAATGATATTTAACCATAATCAAATGGTTTGCCATATTCTCTATTGGACCTGATTACTTTTTGCCAATATTAGGCCAACATACAGCTGAGATATAGGCCAAAGTTCAAAAATGGATATTTCACCATAACTTCCGTCAAAATCATTGTATCGACTTAAAACCAAAACCAAATTGTGTGTTTTTCCATTCTGCATCAAAAGTGACCAAGGCTCAAGCGCCTAATTTGCATTTTCACAAAATGGCTTCTATCTTGAAAACTAAGACAGATATCGACTAACTTTGTATTATTGACTTAAAGGAAGTCGGACATAGTCTTTCATTTGGTACCAACTTTGTTGACCTTTGATGACCTTGAAAGGTCAAACTCACAGTCATGATTTTAAAAAAATCCAATTTTTGACCTTAACTCCCTCAATTTTGCAGATAGAGAAAAACGATTAAAACAGATTATAAAGCGTGAAAATCTAGGCCAAAGTTCTCTTTCAAAGGCCTCCGGCAAGTGCACTGCTTATGGCAGTTTCATCTTTATTCTCCTTAATTTTCCTTTATTTCTTGTAGATTTAAATGCATTTGTCTGGTATATATTTAACTATAGACCTCCTCTCCTGTTAAAATTAAGAATGTATGTTCACAATCCAACTGAAAACAACCAGAAACACAGACTCCACAACCATCACATACCCACACATTCTTATAACGACTGAGTTTGTGTGAGTTGCAGTTATTTTCACAGTGTTCCACTGGTAGCTGTGGTTTGGAGCCTGCATCTATTTTAGACTTAAAGAGAGGGGAGAAGACGGGCTGCATTTGTGTGCATATGTGTGTATGGACGTGTACACATATGTATGTGTATGTGTATGTACATGTGTACATTCAAACCACTTAGAGGAATGGAAAATACATGTAGTAAGTGTAAGTCATGTTTTGTGTGTAATCCTTAACAGTGGTCTTTGCTCTATATCTGTGGTGTTTCCAAATTGAAGAGTTCTCAATTACTTTGCTGTTTATACAACAGTAGAGCCCTATTTTGGCAAAAATCTATCATCACCTGAAGTACATCTTTGAATATTCTAAATTCACACAGAGTTGTCTTTTTTGTTACACAGAATGGATTTGTCAACTAGTGGCAGGTTCAGATTATGAAAGTTAAACCATGCATATCAGCTGTCAAGTGGTCTCACCCACTCACACAGTCAAACATTTTTTAAAGTAATCTGAAATCCTTGTTTTCAAAAGGTTGTCAACTTTTGGGTGTATCATATGTGTGCCTACAAATGATTTGCATGCGGAGGGGGGATTGAAATAGCATAAAGCCCACAGCCAAATTGCTGGGTACCACAGCAGCACTGTCACCCCCATCTTCAAACCACAGCCCAGAATATAGTAGGAATGTGCTGGTGCCTCCACTTTGCAGACCAAGACAGAGATGTCTATTGGAATCAGCCTCAACCAAGTTGTCCAGAACTGACTGTCCTGAGGAGGCCCCAAAGTGTCACCACGCAGTTCCACATTGTTGCACAATTTCCTAAATTTCTGAAAGTTTCCCAACTATATAAAGACTGTCCCATGACTACACAGTCAACTGTGCTTGACTTTGTTGAAACAACAGTTATTGCTCATTCATGATTATCCAAAATTTCCAGATAATTAGAACAGTTCCCTAAACTATCCCATCATTAATTGTTATCCACCAACCAGGTTCTCTCAAATTCCCCTTATGATTACCTAATTAATAATTAATAACCTACTGAGTACCAGACATATTTGAAATGTCAGCTGTTATTGGTATAGATTTACAATGGAAAAGTTGAAGAAATGAAGCCTTACTGGTTATGCAGATTCTGCAGGTCCATCAGAAGTCTAAAATACAATCTGAGTGTAATTGTTAAACTACAGCTATGGCATGTTTTTTCAGTGTATCAGTGCAAATTACTTATTGTAAAGTTGGAATTTCAGTCTGCTTTATAAATGTGTTTTGAGGGGAAAAGTGTACATCATAACAAAAGCTTGGAATGGACACTGTGGTGCTCTATCGTGGTGCTCAACTCTTGTTTATGTTTAATATTGTGCAAAGTTGTGAGTTTGCACCATAACTCTGTGCTCAACTGAGAAATACATACACAATAAAGGTGAAGATAAAGAGAAAGAGGCAAGTTGACAATAATACTATGATCAGGCTGCAATTCATCTTCTACAGCGAAAGAGAAAAAGAGAAAGTGGAAAAGCTATGGGTCGGAGGTCACTGATGAAATGAGGATTGTGTATGTATACATGATGTGATTTTGTTTCAGAATGAGCTACTCCTGAGGTGGGCTATTTCCTTACTTGATGTTGATGTAAGACTGTGGGTAAAACACACACACAGACCCAAACCCGCACATTCCCCATGAAATTGTAAGACAGTGTTAAAAAAGACTGGCCTTAGAAAAACACCTGCCCAATTAAGAGTGAGGCATATCCCATTTCAAACAACTGTGTGTCTGTGTGTGCTCTCACCAAAGAGAACAAGATTGGCTTTAGAAAAGGCCAGGATAAATATTAGAGAGGGCTTAGGGTAATCACATTCACACATGCATGCACACACACACATACACACACACTAATGTAGACACTGGGGGAGATGGAGACACACATACATTCTCAGACACCTTAAGGTAGACAGGACGGGAGACACCTACACACATATGCGTGTATTGCCACTTTCTTGTACATGCAGAATTACATACACATAACATAAAGGTACAATGTACATTGCTGATGTAAATAAAACTAGTATGAAACTGGACACAAAACCTCAGTGAGGACAGGAAATGAGCAGAGACAAAAAGCGAAGGAAGAAAGAGAAGCAGAGAAGGAAAGAAGGGAGATAGATGAAACTGGAGTAAAGACAGTTGAAGATGATGAGGATAGACAGGAAAAATGGCAACTGTGCATATACAAATTTAAAAGGGAAGAAGGAGAGACAGAGACAGTGAGGAAAAGAGGGGGAAGGCAAGAGGAAAAGGAAGAATGGGACAGTGAGTGGGATGAGAATATAGACAGGGAGGAGAAGAAAATGTGGAAGAGGACACAGAGAGAGAAGTGAGGAATGAAGAAGGGAGGTGAGCAGGAGACAAAGAGGTGGGATGGAGGAGAGACAAGGCGTCCAATTCATTGGCCTCAGAAGCTCCCTAAATCCACACTGATCCATCGGAGTCAGCAGGGATTACACACACACAATCTACACCACAATTGTGCACAAATGCACCATGGAATACCGATGTTTCATGGTGCCTTTTTCATTTGTCTCTGATCCTAGTGCATGTTTTCAATTGTGTGTTTGTGTGTTCCTTGGCTATCATTTTGCTAAATGTTGCTGAAGAACTACATTGCTTGGTGGAAGGAAACGTATTTGTTATCAATACATTTTATAACAGAGAAGGGGTCATTTTAGAACTCTGCTTCACAGTGTGCTTAACAACACCTCTTTCCATTGTAACATCACTGTAAACTTCACCCCCTTAAGTCTTATTGCTCCACTATATGTGTAATGCACAGTATGTAAATAGCAGATGGACTTGCCACATTTACCAGTGTGTAGCATCCCATCTGTTTTTAAACAACACTCCATAAAGGTTGGCCATTGCATAGGTACTATTGTACTCCCATAACGATAATTATTGTGTTGCCTCTCCCCTTTAATTCTGGAGGTAAGAAATTTCAAATTTTGATTTTTCTGACCTCAGAACTTTCTTTGGCACAAAGACAGTGGTGTTGTCTCTATCATGTTTTCATGTTTTTTTCTTCACATGATTAAGCTTTAACTTGTTTTATGGCAGGTGGTGTTCACAAGCATCGATTATTGGAAGTGTTCCTGAGCCCATGCAGTGATTTCCATTATAGAATCATACTTCTAATTTTCTAATATACCATAGATGTTGAGATTTTCAAAATCTTCACAATTTGTACCACCAAAAGAGACCTGCGCTAAATGTTGTACACTTCTGCAATGACAACAAAGGCCTTCTCTTCTCTTCTCTTCTCTTCTCTTCTCTTCTCTTCTCTTCTCTCTCTTCTCTTCTCTTCTCTTCTCTTCTCTTCTCTTCTCTTCTCTCTCTTCTCTTCTCTTCTCTTCTCTTCTCTCTTCTCTTCTCTTCTCTTCTCTTCTTCTTCTTCTCTTCTCTCCTTCAGGTGGTGTTGAGCCAATCGCAGAGGTGGCTGGTGATGGGGAAGAGCTGAGCCTTCCACAGGAGGCAACAAAGTTCATCAAGAAGACTCACCCATCCAAGAAAGTCAAAAAAGGTAGGACCAAACTTTTTCTACCGGTCATACCCCATTCTTCTTTTCATCCTTTTCCCTGTTTGGATATGACTATTGTCCAATTCTGTGTCCTCACTGACTGTGTTTTACCTGGACATGTTTCCACCAGCTCATGTCAGAATACATCACCCTAATAGTACATCCAAAGCATTGTCACCCTAGGATTGTCACAAAATCCCCACCAGAGCTCTGACAGATATCTGTTCAGTGTCTGTCACACTGCTGTAATCCACCTCTGTTTTTCCTCGCAGCATACATCACAGTCTTTGTTTTTCATACTTACCACTCTGACTGCTTTTGGCTTACGGGCTATAGAATCTGCATAGTTCATATTCTAGCTGTTGTGAAACTGTAATTTTGACACTCCCAACTGCAGAAATGTTGATATTATGCCAGACTACTGTACGAAAGTGGAGATAGTCGCGTGTAGACAAAGATCCTGTTTATCTTCTGATACAGAGGAACTCAGTTCCTGGTTTTACTCTTCCTGTCAGACCATCCTGGACTCTGTGGCTCTATTTAAAACCAAGCAGCCCAAAGCTAAGTCTGAGCCCTGGTTCAGTGACAGAACTCGTGCTGCTAGACAGGAGTGCTAGAAAGCTGAATGTAGGTGGAAGACAGACAAGCTGCAGGTTTCATTTTAGATCTCAAAGGACTGCTGGCATGAGTACTAGAACGCTGTTGAAGAGGCAAAAATAGAACACTTATTAAACATCATTGCCTCTAATTGTCATAATCTAAGTGTGTTATTTAAAACCATTGATTCTGATCTTAATGCCCCACAGCCTGGCTGTATCAATGCTTCTTTATCGATAATTTATGGTTGCTAACACAAGAGCTCATATCTCAGCTCCTGAGTCTGACCCCTCATTCTCTGTCCCTTACATGGCTGTTTTTGATAAGTTTGAACCTGTGACTTTGGCACTGTTAGAGGATGTGGTTAGCTGTATTAAGCCCTCAGGTTTCCCTCACTTTTTCAAAGAGCACTGGGCAGTCAGTTTTGCCTTTATTAATTGCAGCCTGGCTTCCAGCTTGGTCCGTGCAACTTTTAAACATGCAGTAGTTATGCTTATCCTTTATCATGCAAATTTTAGGCCCATCTCCAAGCTGCCTCTCTAAAATCTTAGAGAAAATTGTTTATATTCAGATGCCAGCTTTTCTGGATGAGCATGGTATCATGGAGGTTTTCCAGTCCAGTTTTAGATCCCCACATAACACAGAGTAAGCATTGTTAAGAGTCTGCAATACTTTGATATCTCGTTTACAGCATCTAGTGAGAATTTGTGGTATTACTTTTGAGTGGTTTAGAACAATGTGTCTAAGTCTCACTGGTCTTGAATCATCCTCCCCTCCCCTGTTACATGGATTTCTACAGGGCTCAGTTTTAGGGCCCCTGCTATTGTCACTGCAATTGCTACCTCTTTGTTCCATTTTTAGAAAACATTGTATCTCCTTCATTAGCATAACAGATATGCTGATGACAATCAGATATATGTACCATTAAGGAAGATAGAGGCCTTCTCTCATAGGCCACCTCTATTATGTCTTGATAACATTAAAGCCTGAGTGCCTGTCAACTTTTTTTTTTATTTTAATGAAAGAAAGACAGAAGTGATAGTGTTTGCTCCTATTGGCCCCTGTGAGTACCCCTCCTACCCCCAAAGTCAGAGGTTGACCTGGCACTCTAGCACATTATGTTAAGTCAGCAGTTACAAATCTGTATTTTAACCTCTTGAGACCCAGCAATGTATTTTTGTCCTCTGTAGGGAGAAGAGTTTCACAGCTTTACTGGTGTCTCAGGAGGTTAAGATGAACAGTGATTTTAAACTGAATCACCAAATCAGTTCAGTTGTGAATTTTAGCTTTTTTCACTGAAGGCAGTTGGCAAAGGTAAAACCTATCCTGTCACAACAGCACTTTGAAACAGTAATCCATGCCTTCGTCGCATCTCGGCTGGATTACTGTACTGCACTTTATTTTGGAGTTACCCAGTCTTCCTTCTTTTGTAGCTGTCTAGCTGAATCAGAATGCTACTGCGTGTTTTTTAACTCTAGAATGGCAGAAGGAGCACATCACTTTTTTCTGGCCTACCTCCTCTACCTGCCTGTGCACTTTAGGGCTCATTTTAAGATTGTTTTATTTTAGTTTTTAAATCTTTGAATGGTCTCACCCTTCCATACCTCTCTGAAATTCTTCACTCCTACACTGCCACTCAGTCCCTCAGGCCAGCTGATCAACTGCTCCTTGAGGTACCAAGGTCTAAGTGAAAGCTCAGAGAGGGGACAGAGCCTTTTGTGTTGCTATCCCTAAAGTATGGAATGACTTGCCTTTGCACATTAGACAGGCACCTTCACTGTCCATTTTTAAAACTTGTCTTAAAACCTATTTTTACTACTTGGCTTTTAACCCAGCATGAGACTCTGCTCTTGTCTTAGTGGGGGTTTTTTTGTTCTTATTTTTACTGTTTCTATTGTTTTCTATTGTTTGTTTTATAGTTATCTTTTTTTATTGCTGTACAGCACTTAGTTTCAGCTGTGGTTGTTTTTAAAGTGCATTATGATCTAATCTATGAACAAGATCTTAAGATACTGACCCAGAACTTCTTTCCCCAATCATCTGGGCTCATCCTTGAGGATAGGCTATTAAAATTAGTCAGAAAGAAATGCCTGGTTATTAAGATTATAGCATAAATCCCAACCTGCCTAGAAAAGTCTTTCTTCTTGGAAATAAGATGCCGTCACTGTTTTCCACATTTCCATGTTTTACATCTGGCTACTGTTGCATTAGTAGAGGATCCTCTTTTTTGTTTTTAAATCTCACTTTATTGCTATAGACAGTACCTTTTCAATTTTGAGACCAGGGCTGGGAGTGTGTCTGGTGTTGCAGAGTTACTGCCAACAAGACTTATAAGCCTTATTGCCAGGGTTTTACTTACTGTGTTTTGTTTTGGGAACTGGACCATACATGTATCATCTCCTAAGTTTCTGCTGTCTCTCATCCTCCCTGTTGTCTCCTTGTTCTCATTCTCAAACATTGTATAAACACGTATAGTCATGGACAGTCATACACATAAAGACACACATACCAGTCTGTAGTTAACAAGTGGTTTCTGGTTTGCACTGACATCAAATCCCTGTTTTATGACAGTTTGTCTTTTTAAACAGGGTGAACAGATTCACTTTGATGGGCTTTGCCTTCATTAGTGGTATGTGGCTTTGTGTGTATGTTCTCTACTGTGGTAAATCCACTCAGGCGTCACTGTTAATGAGAAGTGGAGGTATACATAGATATGTGGTAACACTTATTGCATGTCTGTCTGTCTGTCTGTCTAGAATAAGTATTCCTCCTATTTCACTCTTCTTAAGGTTTCCCAAGTTTTTCCCCAATTAAATGGGGATAGTTAATTTGGGTAGTGTTTTTCTTAGTTAAAATCAAGATCCTAGAACAGAGGGTGTTGTATTCTTTAATGATTGAAAAACAATCCCTGAGAGGTGTGGGGGCTGCTGAGTGAGAGACAAAGCACACACAAAAATAATACCATGGCACTCAAGTGAGTGTGCTTTGCACATGCTGCAAAACATGCATCTTTTCACTGGTTTGCTCAGCTCATAAGGCAGAATTCTACTTGCTTTAGTTAATGTACATTTTGATAGTTTGGACAGAACCTAAGGGAAACACTGGCCCACTTATGATTGCTCAGTGAGAAGCAAATGATTATGAACACCGGATAAATGTCTGTGACCTGACTAATGTTTTGGTTTGTAAATTGGTCATGTATGTGCCTGTAAACTCACATACTTTTCATATAAACCTGTGAGAAATTCCAATCTGGTTTTAGACCTTTACACAGTACTGAAACAGCCCTCCTCAAGGTAACCAATGACCTTCTTTTAGCAGTCAACGGGAGACAGCGCTATTTTAATTCTTTTAGATCTACATAAGTGCAGCTTTTGACACTGTAGATCATGACATTTTAATTGACCATCTTTGAGCACAGGTCGGCATCAGATACGCAGCACTTAGCTGTTTTTTTCCTACCTTTTAGATAGAACCTTTGTGGTCACCATACGCCATCACACATCCTCTAAAACCCAGATTGCCTGTGGTGTACCGCAACATTCAGTTTTAGGTCCAATTTTATTCTCTATTTATATGCTTCCGCTGAGCCAGATTTTTCAGTGCCACATTGTATCTTTCCATTGTTATGCGGGTGACACACAGATATACCTGCCCAAGACCAGATTACCCAAGAAGCCTAGCTGCTGTGTCAGACTGCCTCGATGATCTAAACTGTTGGATGGCCCAGAACTATCTCCAGCTTAATAACTCTAAATCAGGCATCATACTGTTCAGTCCACCGAATTCCATCCTTCCCATCAAAAATAGTCTCGGTCCTCTATCCACAAATGTCACGTCCACCGCCAGAAATCTTGGAGTAATATTTGATTCAGATCTCACCTTCCAATCACACATCAATAAAGTTATCCAGTCCTGTTTTCTCCATCTACGTACCATTTCAAGAATCAAACCACTGCTCTTACACTCCGACCTGGAAACAGTCATCCACTCATTGGTATTCTCCAGACTCGATTACTGTAATTCACTCCTGTCCGGCATTAACCAAAAATCACTCTCCCGCCTCCAACTGGTCCAGAATGCAGCAGCTAGGCTCCTCACTGGTTTGAACAGACATCATCACATCATTCCAATCTTGGCTTCACTCCACTGAATTCCTGTGTGTTTTAAAATTGACTTTAAGATTTTACTGATCACTTCTAAAGCCTGACTGAGCCTGGCCCCTAGCTACATAGCTGACATGTTAACCACTGTATGAGCCAGTACGCAGCCTTAGATCCTTGGGTGAGGGGCTCCTGGCTGTTTCAAGGTCGAGGCTTAAATCTAAAGGTGACCGCGTTTTCTTCATCAGGGCCCCTCGACTTTGGAATGGCCTGCCCGAGGAGATAAGGCTTGCAGAATTAGTGACATCTTTTAAGTCACATCTTAAAACAGATTTTCATAGACTTGCCCTTATGTAATGTTGTCTCTTTTGAATATTTGATTTTTTTTTAGACATTTAATGTTTAAATTTATTTGGAGTGTCATGTTTTTCTAGTTTGCTGTTCTGATCTCTTTTACTGTGTAGGGTTTTTCTCTGTTTTTAGTGTTTTTGCTTGGGTCTTGTTTTATTTCAATTTCAGTTTAATTCTGTCCTCCTCGTTGGCCCTCTGTTTTTATTTTGACTCTTGGGTATTCTGCTGTTGTGCCCCTCTGCTTTGTTTGTCAAAGCACTTTGTAAACTCAGTTTTAAAGGTACTATATAAATAAAAGTTATTATTATACTTGGTCTTTCATAATGTTCACGTGTGTGTGTGTGTGTGTGTGTGTGTGTGTGTGTGTGTGTGTGTGTGTGTGTGTGTGTGTGTGTGTGTGTGTATACAAGCCTTACCGAGGAAAAGGCAGCTAAGTTATCAGCAGAAAATGGGAATAACAGTACTTTTGTTTAGGAACTGAATGATGATAGCACTTGAAATAATTACTTTTTTAAATTTCTTTTTTAAACTGCAGTGAAAACATAAACATGTTTAGTGCTATCAAGCTTCACATTTAATATATTTAGGGATGGACAATAGGTGAATTGAAGAAAATCATAATTATAACACGTAGTTTTTTAGGAAAATTTGAATGGGCTTACCATTGTACAAATGACCAATGTTGACTGTTACACATAAAGACATTGTGACTTTATCTGAGGGAAGGAGCAGGTAATGATTCTGTCAATGTGTAGTGGTTTGAGGGCAGAGGAGACTGACCACTGAAAGAACATGTGGTAAAATAGCTAAAACACTAAGGCCTGCTGTATCTATCTGTCAGAAAACACAGTGAACACACTTATCAGCTTATGGTCTCACAGTGTGGCTGGTTTTCACATCTAACTTATAAAACAAACACACAGTCATATACAGAGTAGGAAGATTTCCTCATCCTGAACAAAATCCTCCTGGGCCATGGCCAGAATTTCTGACCCATGGATCTCTGTTTGGGACACATTTATGTTGATGTGTGTGACAGATACAGGCCTCCCCTGCTCCTAGCCTACCCTCCATTAATAAAAATACAAACAACAAAAAAAGAATACTTGTTTCTGTCAGCGCTGCACGCAGATTCTATGAGGCTAATTGTCCTGGCAGATGGAAAGGAAAATATGTTATTTATGAATGCATGCTTGTATGTGTCATGGGTGTACTATATGCATTAGAAATAGAATGTGTTGGTGTTTTCAGAATAAAACCTGAAGATGTATTCCTCATTTCCATTTTGGAGAAACTTTAACTATTTTATTTACTTATGTATCACTCAGGGAAAAAAAAAGAAATTAATCTCAAAACAGCCTTTAAAATGTACAGTCATAAAAATAATTTTAAAATGTTGTAATTCAAGAGGTCTGAGTGGAAACTTGATTTCGACACCTCCCCTCATATCTATATTTAAGCTTTGGAAAATATAGTCTTGTGAGAATGGCCAATGTCAGGTCTTTTCAGAGAGGGGGAATTTGAAATGGGTGACTGACATTTGTAATTATTTTTTCCTGACAAGAATCCATATATATATATATATATATATATATATATATATATATGTATATGTCAGGGTAGAGACTGCAATCTGGTAGGATCGGCGATTCTACCAGTAGAGACTCCAATCGTAGTCTCTACCAGTAGAGGGTTAGGGTTAGGGTTAGGGTAGGGTTAGGGTTAGGGTTACTGGGCTACTGGTAGGTTACTGGGCTACTGGTAGAGACTACGATCGGGGTCTCTACTGGTAGAATCGCCGATCCTACCAGATCGCAGTCTCTACCCTGACATATATATATATATATATATATATATATATATATATATATATATATATATATATATATATATATATATCAGACTAACTGATTGTGAGTTGTCATTATTAATGAATTTTTAAACTTGATTTTTTTTTCTTTCTAATGCTGGCAGCAGTAATGATCCTATGGACACATTGTCACAAATAAGAATCTATATATTACATAATTATAAATGTAATATCATTAAATAAAGTGATACAGATAGAGATGAACTTTATTAAACCCAGGGGAAAATTCGTTTTTTCATATTTCAGCTTAATAAAAAGAATGAATGAATGAATCACCAAACTGAGGTGCTGTACACTCTGAGCAGTGGACATGAAAGATTGTCTATACCTCTCAGTCCTGTATCTGTATCACTAATGCACAATCTTGGAGAAACATGTGCAATGAAATGATGAGGACAAAAATTATCTCGTTGCATTGTATTCATCTCATTAAGATATCACATAAATAGTAAAACATTGAAACATAATGTCACAATAAAGTACTTGACACACACTATAAACTACACTCAGATTATATCCAGTCATTTGACTTTGTTATCATTTGCCTGTTGTACTGATAGTCATCTAATGTATTAGGGTCTGGACTTCTCACTCTCAATTAAGAAGGTTAGCTCTGTGCATCTCTCCAGTGTTTTCAGTTTTAGTTGCATGTTGGACTTCCACAAATGTCTGTATTTTTGCCTCACTGGGGGGATTACATAGCATTTAAATTGGTGTGGTGTGTTACTAAATTACAGCTGGTTTTCAAGTGAAACCAAGTCAAATGCATGTTCTCAAAATAAAACAGCATGTCACGTGTTTTGTCCATGACTCTAGCTGGGTGCACAGGGAAGGTTCCCTACCATTAATGTCTGTACATTTGAAGTGGTCATTTTAAATTCTTTCCAGACTGTGAAATTTAATTGTACCGAAAGATAATGATGAAACAGTTAAACTGTAGTCATTCATCATTAATAAATCAATGGGGCAAACTTTAGATATGATATACAGGTAATGACAGTTCACCTACATTGATCCCCAGGGAATTTTTGACATTTAATTCACACTGGCGAGCACAAATACAGTTAGTTACTAAACATGTGGTATACAGTCAGGTCTATAAGTATTTGGACCATTGCACAAATTTTGTAATTTTGCCTCTATACACCACCACAGTGTATCTGAAATGTAGTAATCAATATGCGGTTGAAGTGTAGACTTTCAGGTTTAATTCAAGGTATTTAACAAAAAGTATACTATTAAGGAATTGCAACCATTTTAAATGTAGTCCTTCTATTTTCAGACACTCAAAAGTAATTGGACAAACCAAGATCCATTGCAGTCAATGTCAGAAATCAAGAACCCATTGACATTGCTAAACACTAAGTTTCCTCCCTAGAGATGCTCTTTCAAGCCTCTACTAAACCTTTTTTCAGTTTGTGAGTCTTTCTGCCCTCAGTTTAGTCTTTCATAACTGAGCAGTGGGCTCTGTTGGGTTGTGATCAGATGAATGACTTGGCCAATAAAGAACAAACCATTTTCTTATCTCTGAAAGGTCTTGGGTTGCTTTTTCAGTTTATTATGGGTCATTATCTATCTACAATGTGAAGTGCTGTCCCATCAGTTTTGCAGCATTTGGTTGAATCTGAGCAGAGAGGATAGCCATACTATATATACATCCGAACTCATATATACTACGTACTCCTACTGCCGTCTTTCTGATAGATTTATGTAATTGTTTCGGCCAAAGGACAGTTACCATACGCAAATTCAGTATTTGGAATCAACTCCTCTTACCTGCATGTAGAGTGGGTCAAAGACAAGAGTCGAATTAAATGGCTTAGTCAAGCTACAGCCATAGTTCGACTAAGCTGTGCATGTAAACATACTGACTGAGGTGTACACTCCTGAAAAATCCCCAACAGGGGCAGGAAGGGGCTATTTCACTGTATCTTTGCTTCTTCACCAAGATACTTTGTTGATTGTGTATGTGAGTTCACTCTGCAGATTGTACTGAGTAAATTCTGAGAGAGACGTTTTGTTAGTCTCTGTTCTTCAAAAGAAATCAGAAATTGTCATCACAGGAGCTCCCTGAAGAGCTAACATGCTTTGTTGAAAAACTGTGCCACGTCTAGATTGTGGCTGGATCCAACTTGATCCTAAGGACATATTAACAAAGCATTTTGTGCTGATAACAGGCTTTGGTTTTCTAGTTTTTTTGCAGTAGTCACTAAATGGTAAATACAGCCGAATATTCAGCAGATTAAATATGTCCTTTGTACAGATCAAACAGACCTAAAGTGAAAAAATAAAAAATATTAGAGAAAGAGAGAGCGAGAGAGAGAAACCCAGACATGTAGGTTTGTGTTTTCCCTCAGGTCATGTAACATGTGGTAAGGAGGCGGTTTTTACGGTGTTATCCATTCAGGCTCTAGCTCCTGAACTCCTTAGGGAACTGTTCAGTAGGAATGAATTCTCTTCCTCTGGGAGGCCTGTGTAGGAAACTGAGCTTCCAGTGGGGGGTTAGGGTCAGCCTAGACACTCCCCTGCTGCTTTTCACATTAAGGCTACTGAAGCTAATGTTATTGGGTATAACTGTTAACCTGCTGATTTCTGATTATGTTATTGTAGTTAACAATTTGGCTCATACATTTCAAGGGTCCATTTAACTACAGTGCTGAAACCTCATAACCTATGAGAAAATGTAACCAACATTTTAAAAGATGACACTTCACTCTCAAAAAACATTATAGCCAAGCTTGTACACTGAAACATTTACTGAACAACATTAACATTATATTATGTAAGAGGTGTTTTTACTGTTGCACTCTTGTTTTTTTTTTTTAATCAAATTTGGTACAAACTTTCACATAGCCTCAATGATGACTTGATTAGAATATTTATATCTATTTTATAAAATTTTATAATTTTTCTAAATAATTTTCTAATATATTAGAATATTAGAAAATTCAAAACATCAGAACAAAAGAATATTTAACTTTACTTGCTGCAGCTCAACTACTGTTGAATTGCTGCTTAAATAGCTTTAAGTAGAAAATGTGGTTAAAGGGAAAAAGTAGGTTGAAGGAGAAGGTGAAATAGCTTAATATCAAAATTCACACAACCACACACACACACACACACACACACGTACACACACACACACACACACACACACAGAGACAAACCTTTCAGCCTCTTTTCCTCTAACAGACCTGTCAGTGACACACACCAGAAAGGACATTTGTGCTTCAGCTGTATGTCATGTCAAGTACATTCCCATAAAGTTTTCCATGAGTGAGAGTTCATTTGTGAATATTACCAAATATACTATTTGTGTTTTTTTTCTGTTTCATGGGTTTTTGTTTCTGCTATGCCCATTGCTTTCCCCATTGCTCACTCAACCAGCACACTTCTCCCTTGTTTCTTGAGTAGAGAGCATTTTTAACAGTTTTGCGAGAAATGTTACATACTAGGCATTCAAATGTAAAACGAAAGCCCAATCAGTAGCTAAAATAAAGTAGAAAACACTGTTTAAATGAAGGTTAAATACATTAAGGCAGCAAACATTGTAAAAAGGTCACAATATTAAAGGTAACGGTTTAAAGATTAAAGTAAATTACATTAAAGTTACAATAGAAGTAATGAGGTTACAATTAAAAGATGTGAATTACTTAATTTCATTATGATTACTACATTATATATAATATATGAAAGATGTGTTGAATCTGAGGGAATAATTAAGGCAAAATCAACATTGAAGATATGTAGTTGTGTAATAATAATAATAATAATAATAATAATAATAATAATAATAATAATAATAATAATAATAATCATTATTATTATTATTATTATTATTATTATTATTATTATTATTATTATTATTATTATTTTGGAATTTTTACATGTTCCTTAGGTTTGCCCTGCTAACATTTGTTACGTAGTTAGAAATTTGGGCACATAATATGACCTTAAACAAGCTCATACAAACTACAGTTACATATTTTGATACACCTATTCTATTCTGTTCTATTCTATTCTATTCTATTCTATTCTATTCTATTCTATTCTATTCTATTCTATTCTATGTTCCATATGGTGGTGCATATATTAGTAGGGCTGCCCTATTAATGTGTGTATTGAATAATCAGTCCTCATCAATATTATAAGGTTTCAGTATCACAAGATTTCAGTTTTTAAACATGTATAATTGTCAAAACTGCCTCAGGCTGCTTATTAACATCCCACATTATGATTGGTGTATTGGACTAAAGGAGCCACCAATCAGCATGTGGGACGTTCCTAAGTTCCTAAGTTAATTGGGGTTGGTGTTGATCTAATAGTATCACTGAAAACACACTTGGACTAGTCTGAGACAAAGCAGTCAAAAACAAGACAAAACATCTTATTATATACAGTACAATCCCACTGATACAAGTGTTTAGTTTTAGAACAGTTTTTGCTCTATCATAAAAGCCCCATTTATTGCCCCTTTCCTCTTTAATCCCTTTGCTCCACCACTCCTTGCACTTTTTTAACAAGGGGCCTTTAATATAGCAAAGAGGAAGCAATGAATTGTAGAGTATACTTTTCCACAAGCAACTTAGAAAGTGTAGGCCTCTCTTGTTCCTTCCCTGTCCTGTGCATAACCCAATGGCTAACACATGTGGGATTGGAGCTGCACTCTTCCTCACCTTTTTTGTTCATTTCCCTCCCACTCATTTTCTGTCTCAGTCTAGTTTTTCTCACACACTCTGTACGTCATATCTATACTCCTTTTTGTACAGTTTTCTGGTTTTATGTTTCTTGATGCTTGTACACATATATACTGTTTTTAAGTAAAGTGTTGTTCAGGTAGATTGAGTAGCATTCCAAATTTCTATGTGTGTTTTGTTTTTATGTGTGTATGTGAGTGTGAGAGAGAGACAAAATGTTCATCTGAGTAGATGTGTCAATTAGCTTGGGAGCACAGAAGGAAAAGTCAAAGGTCAGAGTTCAGGGCAGGAGGACTCATCACCGGTCACTAACTATAAATACTTACTGTGTGTAATGGTGAGAGCCTCATTGCGGGTCAGTAGCCACTAAGATGAGACTGAAAACATATGCTTTTACCCACACACAATGCACAAATGCACACGTCTTTGTCTCCCTGGCTTTGTTGGGACACTCTGTTGACATAATGCATTCCATAAGCTTTACCACCACAACTGGATGCCTAGAAGCGCTTACCCCAATCCTAGCCTAACCTAAACCCTAATTTTAATCTAATTCTCAAAACTTTGAGTTACAGTGTTTTGGTTCCCACAAAGTAGCAAAAATAGATTGAAGTAGATTAACAGATTGAAAAACATATCCACACATATATACATATACACACACACACACACACACACACACACACAAATACAAAATTCTCAGTGCACTGTGTGATATTACATTGCCTACTGCTTACTGCATATATAAACTTTCTCGAGCTCTGTTATTACCTGTTCCTTTTAGAGCTGAAGTGTGTTTTCTAGCAAAGTGAGAAGTGGTCAGTGTCAGCAATAGGCAGCCAGTTCTCTTTGGATTGGCAACCACTCAAAACAAAGAACAGGCTTTAGACCACAGACAGATTCATTATGAGTACATAATGCATCCCTTCCTCTCCGTCCTCTCTCTCTTTCTACCTCTCATGCCCTCTATCTCTCCTTCCATCTCCTTCTCTTCCTCTTTCCCCTGGCAGCCTTACATGTCTGCCCAGTAATAAGAGTCCTGTGTGTGTATGTGATCGCAGAGGACATGATTAGTTTCCTTCATTAAGTTAAAGGCCGGGCTTTGCTCCATGGCAAATATTGAACCATGGAAATGAGAGACATTTACCTACACACACACATGTTGAAAGGGCACACCTATAACACTTGTCAAATATGTGCTCACAGTGTTGGGCAGGACATTCCTCATTTATTCAGTAAATTGCTATGTGTGCAAACACACACACAAACTGTCATATACTCACACAAAATACACTCACACATAGTCATACACACATTCTGACCACATTTTGACTTTCTCCCACACATGCAGAGTAAACATACAAACTCTAAACCATATTGCAAACACACCATACAGCCAGATGCATATTACACAGTCATTCCACACACATTGAAACACATCTCATTGGAAAGTGCACACACATACACATAGGTTCAAATCACACACAGATACCAAAGCAAATAGGTGCAAGTTGTGGCTCAGTGGTTTGTTTCCTTGGTTTGAATTAACTCCAGCAATTAATGAGATGTGAGTGATCAGTCCCAGACCAAACATCAGCCAAGTGCGACCACATATGTGTGTGAGTTATGAGGTTGCCCACCCACTGCACACATAATGTTTCTGTCCACAAATAAACAAGCCATTGTCATCATTTCACCAAAGACAGAGGACAGGATATGTTAAACTTGCAACTCATTGTTGTTACTCCATCAACACTAATACCTTCTATTTACATTTCCAAATAAGAAAATGTTGAGATGGTGTGAAAAATGCAAATTAAAGAGGGAAGATGTGATATATATATATATATATATATATATATATATATATATATATATATATATTTAATTTTTTTTTTTTTTTGTGGCATATATTTTGTTGTAATATGAACACAACAATTTTTGTTCAGTCATCTGTATTTTATTTGACTTCATTGAACTGTGACTGTGATTCCATACTACTATTATGATATATGGGTAGGTAGGGTATCAGTGAGCAGGAGGGGTGAAGTGTTGTGTGACCGGGGTATTAGTAAGCTGACTCTTTCACTTGTTTATTATTTGCCTTTACTACCTATGCTATTGCCATAATACAAATACAGCTACTACTCCTTAGTTTTTACTGGCAACTTTAGTGGCACATTACTTTTTTTATCAGCAATATTGAATCCACATCCATAATCTAATATAAACACGTACATGTATAGAAAATATCCAGTATTGATATATAGTGAAAATCCAACACATACACAGAAATGCATGTAGGCCGTAATAAGTATCTGACCCTAAAAACTCAGATCAGTTACTTGC
The DNA here is from genome assembly GCF_902148855.1 of Sphaeramia orbicularis. Classification (NCBI taxonomy): domain Eukaryota; kingdom Metazoa; phylum Chordata; class Actinopteri; order Kurtiformes; family Apogonidae; genus Sphaeramia; species Sphaeramia orbicularis. The sequence goes on from NC_043972.1 coordinate 53,698,147, forward strand.
ATGTGAACAAATAACACAGACACATGTACATACTACAAAAAGACTCAATTTTCTATCTCTGAACATGTCTTTTCTCACATGGACACACAATTGTGGTGTATAGTTATGTGCTGAGCTGGTGCTGTGCTGGCTGGCTGGTAGTGGAGGAAGAGGGTTTAACGTAGACAAAGGCAGCCAGGCTCCACCCACAGGAAGAGACTGGAGTGGTGGATGCCAAATCTGGTCCCCTCCACTGCTTGTGTGTGTTGTTTGACCAGAGGAAAATGATGAGCCAACATACAACATCAGACTGTTGTATGTATGGGATCAGTGAGGGACAAATGACCCCCTCCACATATAAATGTGTATCATACACACTTGTTGTGTTGTGAGGTTTTGGAGTTAGGATTACTCCATAGAGGTCCCTGTGCACACATAGATACTTTTCCATCATTTGTGGTGAAGGGAGCAATGTGCTGTTGCTTATGGCACTGTAGAACTGTCTGGAAAATGTAAGTGTTGTGTGTTTGTGAGTGTGTATGACATAATGTGGGAGTGTGTGTTCAGGAATGAACAGCTTTCTTGGAAGCACTGAGCTTTGACATTTGTGTATGTATGTGTTTGTGGTATGAGTATGTCTCATTTGGTTTATGTGTTACTTTGTTTATTGCTGTGTTTTTTGGAAAAAGTGTTTATGCTGTCAAATCTGTCTCAAAACGTGTACTCACATGTATGGTAGTTGGTTAGAAGGCGCAGCCACTCTTTGTTTGTCTCCTGTTTTTCATCAGTCAACCTCAATTCATGGTGGCAGATCCCATTAAAATGCATATGTTCTTTGTTTCTTACTTCAGGCACTTGTTGCTTGTATAAACAAACGTACACAGCCAAACAGTATAAAACAAAGCACATAACAAACATAACAAAGTGACTCAAATAGACATTTTGAATTAGAGTAATTTTTAGTCAAAGTCAGCTGTATTTGTCAGTTTGCCAGATGCACAGCGCATACAGAAAAACTGAAATTACAACCCTCTAAGAATATGTGTATGAATTTCCAGCTACATCACAAAGACATTTAGCTTCTACTATTTTTAGTCTCTTTCTTGATACAGAGTAAGTTCTTCACATCCTCAGAAATTCTTTGGCCTTCCATAATGAAGACATATCTTGTACATCTGGGGCTTATTTTGCATCAACAAAGCCTCTACAGTATATCCAACTCACAGTATGACAACCACTAACTTAAAATTGCTGCATTAATCTCAGCCATAAGAAGATACATTTATGCTGACTCCTCTGCCCCAAAAATACAACAGAATATAAGATTTGAAACGCCCACACCAAAGTTACTTTCCTTTTGGATAGGTTGCATTTCACAGATTTCATGTTGGCTCATGCTGCTGTGGAAGTGGCTCAGACAAATTTTTGAAATCATTGAGGTTAAGATAACTGACATGTAATTATATGTATGGTTCTATGTCAAATCACCGAACTGAAATTACTACAAAGTATTTGTTATAGGTCAGCCACAAGTACATTTATATTCCTCAGAATACTTTGTCACATTATCTGAAAGTAATGTTTTTGTTGGCTTTCAGTAATGCAATTTCTGAAGGCCTAAAAGTTACTACGTATTTCAGTCCTCTCGTCAGTT